>NW_027281544.1:0-435493 GCF_046629955.1 Centroberyx affinis | reverse complement strand
GCATGTATATTAATAAGGAAGCAGAGAGGAGGAGGATGGAGTGGTGGAGGGAGAGAGCAGCACAGCCAGTCAACCGCAGTGTGTGGCAGGTAGGAGCCAGAGGGATGAATGAGGAGCTGACAGCTTAAACGGACTCGCTTGTTTGAAGTGCCAAACGTGAGTGGTGTTTTGAAAAAACTGGCGGGGCGGTTATGTCTAAACTGGACATGAGCTGTCCAATGCCCCAGTATTGTTTGATTGGGCCAGTAATGGATGGTTTGCCTCATTCCTATGTCTGCTGAACAGGCACACAAACTTGCTGCCACCCACACAAGCCCCACCTACCACCAAGCCCCCCTTTGGCCAGTTGGTGTGAAAAGTTAATCAGCTGTTCCTTGTCTCATGACCAACCTTTCCACAAGGCTTTATGGTGTTACGTGAATCTGTTCAGAAGTTATATGCCTTTTTATGTGGAGCCACGCCCACTGCTACGCCACGCCCCCCCTTTGGCCAATTGGTGTGAAAAGTTAAAAAGTTTCTACTTTGTGTATCATGCCACTGTCTTTTGTACTACTGGCCAGTGCTGGTGGATATTTTTGTTTTACGTTTCCTAGTAGTTTATATCTGAATTTTACACCAGTGTACCACACGATTGATGGATTCTTGCTCACCCCATAGCGGCTGGATACACTCTGGTGTACAGTAGCATCCACAGCTCCCAGGCGAACGTTTCCCTTAGTCTGCTCCTTGACTGCTGTGGCTGCAGCAGCCCACTCAGGCTCCAGGCTGGTGACAATGGAAGCGAGTGATGATAAGAAAAACCAAACATGATGTATATAAAGAGTTTCATCCCAAAGTGAGGTATTTACCATTTTAAACAAGAAGTGACATCTTGACGCAAAACTATGGAATATCATTCAAACTAATGTAAGACTTTTGATTGCAAAAATGTAATTAGGTTGAGGATGTAATCATCTGTGCTTCTGAAATACTGACTGAAAAATAGCTTGAAGTGAAAATGTCTAGAAATAGCTGCACAGGGTTTTGGAATGAAATCTCACACACTGTCACAACTGTAGGTGGTGTAGTTAATTCAAAGCCAACTACAGCAGTTATTTATGATCCTCAAGAGACTAAATGTGTGAAATCTGGTTTGCTGTAGTGAGACTGGACTCACTACTTACTACACACCAAGGCGGGCTGTGCCAAGCAGCAAACTCACTTCTTGCAGTGTCCACACCAGGGGGCAAAGAACTCCACCATCCACACAGCATCACCGTCCAGCACCAGCTTGTCAAAGTTGTCATCAGTGAGCTCCACCACATCCTTTTTACTGCCGCCGCTGCTGCCGCCACCGCCGCCGCCGCCACTCTGGTGGAACACAATTGTGCTTTAGTTATCCATGTGCCCTTACCATGTTTGATTTCCAACAACTGGGACAGATAATTGTGCAGGTTCACTACTTCCTGTACCTGTCTGCTGTAGTCAGAGCCGCTCAGCCTGTCCTTCACCAGGGAGCGCAGAGCATTCAGAGCTCCATCCACAATCGCCTGGCTGCTGCGTCCACCTGGGGGGTGAAGGGAATGCACAGATCAGTTTGAAAGTCTAGGTCCATACTTCATTGCAGCAAAATGTAGTACTTAATTACACCACTTGTGTGACCTCACCAACAATCTCACAATTTCCAAACAGGTAATGTAAGCAAATGATTGGTTTACCAGGCAAGCACCAGTGCTCATCTCTTTGTTGCATGGGCTTGGACTGTACCTTGGTAATCCTCTGGCTTGTTCTTGTTCACTCCAAAGATCTTGATGGTTGGGAAGCCTTTGACATTATACTGGCTGCCCAGGGACCGGTGCTGATCTGCGTCTACAGCACCAACCTTGACGACACCCTGAAGAATTTCAGAACAAAACAGGTTGGGATACGCTGCCTCAACTATTAATTACAGCAAAATCTAGCAATTGTGCCAAACATTTTTAACTCTGGAGCAAAACTGCTCATTTGAGAGGTTTGAAAATCTACTGATCTTCCTCAATGAATTGCTGTTCCTGATATTTATAGAGTAATTTATCTGCAGTTACACCTTTGGGTCCATCCCTATTTTTTCATAAAATGTTCAACAAATGTTTAGGGCAACAGAAGACTTGGTAGAGCTGTGCTCTCACCGCCAGTCATTCTTGTCAAGTGCTGGGCTATGAGATAAGATCCTCTATTAGCTGAGAGCACTGCATAGGAAAATGGATGCTTTAATTAGCTGTGCAATATAATCGATTTATTTTTGATATAATTAATAAGTGCATTAATTACATGCATTAATTATTATTATTTGAGTTTTTATTTGTAAAAGGTTGTGACCCTTTGTTGTTAAATAGTTTAAATTGTTGAAATGTTTAGGTTATCACACTGAAAATGCTTTTAACCCAACAGAGGAATTAATGTCAGGACTATCTTTATTAAATTAATAAATTCAATTAATTTGAACTTGTCATCTTCTTCAACATCCATTTATTTGTCAGATAAAATAAATTACATGTCTTAACAGGAAGGGCCAAAGTGTGCCAACTGTCATCCTATAGAGGAAACTATAAATGTCTACCTCACTGCAGGACCAGGGATAAATAATTGTAGGCATTGTAATTATTTACATAAGACAGGATTATTGTTTGGGTTGAACAGACAGGTGATGTGCACAAGTTTCACATCTCTGGCAGTCAGTCACTAAGTGTATGGACAACAACTTATTTGTATGTAGGACCTGTTCGCACAAACAATGCGGGTTCGAGAAATAAGATTAGAGGTGATAACAAATATGTGCGTAAAAGCACATTCCACCAAGCAAACAATGAGTCTTTTTTTATTTACTGATTTTTTTTATCTGAAACACAGTTCATATTATTAATTTATTAACAACTGACTGGTCCCATGTCTACCCACGGCTTCGGTCTGATTCTCACTATTGTATTACAACAAACTTCTGAATGTTTTGGTGGGATTGTAGACTATGACTGCTAAACATACAGCTACAGTAAATGGATGGTTGAAGCCTTTTCGTGGAAAACGCCTGTAGGTGAGACAGGAGTCAGCCAGTAGCCTGTAGCTCAACTGGTAAAAATCAGCAAACTCACTTGGCAACCAAGTGTGATCTATCATAGACCTTCAGTTTACCTTAAGGGCTGTGGCTGCCTTCTTCCACTCAGGAGCTAGGTTTTTGCAGTGGCCACACCTGTAGTGAGAAACAGTGGAGACACATGGAGTTTTTTCGTCACTAGAGGTGAATTATACATCAAATCCATACTGACGTTGCTGTGATAAAAGATTTCAATCTCTATATTGCAAAAACCACAATATGTGCACTTTCATAGACACTGTAGTTTTACAATAAACACAGACTCCATGAGTGAGTGAGCAGTGAGAATGAACATATGGTAGACATGCATCATCCAAGTCCAGAAATACTTCATAATATCAGGAGAAGGTCAGCCTTGCTAATCTAATGGGAGATATTCCCACAGTCTACCACTGTGAATGCATTCAAAACACAGAAGTCAATGTAGGCTAAACTTGATGCTTGGTATGAAGAAAATCCTACTGCAACTCACCTATTTTGCAGTCAGTGTTGTTCAGTCTTATTAGCCACTGGGGCAAATTATCCAATACTAACACAACCAGCAAATTTAAAAACATCTTTCGTCCATAAAAACACAATATATACGCTACCAAAATCAAGTAGGAACTACCAGTTTTGCATATAGGTCTCTACATACTCTTCCTTAACCAAGCGGTTAAGCAATACTGTAAGCTTCTGCCAAGATGAGCAGTTACTAGCAGCTGACTGAACCATTACCTGGTCTATCCACAGTTACTTGTGTATTGTAATGAACTTAGTCTACATTATGGTCATTGTGTGATTACTTGGGTCTTCTGGAGAGAGTTGTTAACATTGATTCGTGCCCACAGCAGTTACATGGACTCACCAGGGAGCGTAAAACTCAACCAGCCACAGGCTGTCACTCTGGATCACCTCCTTGTTGAAGTTGGAGGGGGTGAGCTCAACAACATCACCAAGTGTGTCGAAACCTTGGACAGCCAGGACCAGGGAGCACCCCAACACACCTGGAAAAAGAGAGGTAAAGAATAAAGAACAAGCTTCACGCTCTGCAAGCAAGTGTGTATGTCTGTGTGTTCAATAAATCACACAATTACACAGCACTGTGTAACAGCAGCTACTGAAAAGATACGACAAGCCTACCTAAGTATAGTTTATGCGCAGACTTATTGCACAAGTATTACACTAGCAAACAGTTAGCCAAGCAGAGTTTTGTTATACTATCAAACCATTGCTGTAACGTTACCAGCGGCCTACGGTGTATCACTGTGCACCTTAACTTGGCTGTTCTAGCAAACCAAAGAGGGAAATTGCAGTCAAATACCGCTGCTAATAACAAATTGGCTAACATAACATGTTTACATTAACAGAAATTGCGTTGCTGTTGTAGCTCACCAAGTAAAAGCGGTCTCATGGTTGTAGCAGCTCTCTACACGTCTCCTCAGTTTGCAACACACAGCGACTGGCGCTGCGCCGCCTAGAAAAGTAGATCGACAAATCTCACCGTGGCCCACGCTGATTGGTGCGCTGGTAGCGACGCTGCACCGCAGCCAATCAGCGTGCGCCGTGTAGTTCTATTACCGGTACCGAAGAAGAAAAGATAGCCGGGAGGGATGAACAACCACATGTAAGAGCACCAAGAGAGGATGTGAGATGTGTTACTGCTGACTCAGTCTAAGATTGGATGGAACGTAAACACACATGAAGTCAGGTTAAACACCTTCTGCAGTGTAAAACAGCACGTCAACATTTTAAAATGGTATAATTCAGTGATAAACTACACATTTGTAAAGTTACATTTTAGTAGGCTGCATTTACATCTATTCAGTGGAATCAGACTGCGTTACAAGAAATGGGTCTTTTCTAGAAAATAAAATACAAAATAGGCCCATAGGATAAATAATTATAGTTATATTAAATGTATTATAGCCTAGACATTTTACACGTACAACACGTCTATTAGGCTACTACAGCAAGACTATAGGTCCTCATAGGAATATTAGACTGTAGGAGACAAAAAAATAACCATAAAGTTTGATAAGTTCATTATAAACTAAATACATTTTTGTCCTTATCGTGAACACCGACTGGAATTCATTAGTCATAGTTCACCTTTTTAATTTAGCACTAAGTTACATCACAAAACGTGTCTGTATTGCAGGTTTTGTTTCAGAGGCTTTTTGTGGTTTGATGATATAACCAAAGCTTGTCCTCGGGATTTTATACATCAATTATTAATTTATTCCTATCCTCCATAGTTTGCACCATTTCTTACCAACTTAGAACTAAAGTTTTGGTCTCCTTTACTGTAATGTTAGGTTTGTCATCGCTAGGTGGAGACAAACAATAAGACACAATATGCAGGCCTACCATATTATACTGCTGAGCTGCTCTATGAGCAGTTAGTAGACAAGGAGTGATTCACTTGCCAATCAATCAATAATCCAGTGTGCCATGCGCAAATCTGTTCACTTTAAATCAAAAACAAGTCCTAAACAACCTTATCCACATTAGAGCCCATTGTACACGACATAAAAGAAAAATCACGATAATATTCCTATAATAGGCTATTCCTACTGGGACTTGTAGTGTATCGAAGGTAGACCTACTCGGCAGCTTGTATTCACCTTTTCTTACTTTTAATCCAATATGGTATCATTGTAATCCTATAATAATATTCCTTATAACAGGATATTTTAGTTTTGCTGATATATTTGTATAATATCTTTCTAAATGTATTAAATGAGTCGTTTTCGATATAGGGCTATTTGGTGATAGCCTATAATAATACATTCATATGGGATACTGGATGTGGGGTGGGATATTGGTTGCATGTAGCAAGGGAAGTAAGATGGGATAGCCTATTGATTGCCACAAGATTTTAATCGATTATCTTTAATAGGCTAATTGTTTTTCTTCGGGCTTATATAAAATATAATGCAGTCCACACGGAGTGCATATTCCTGTTTCCATCCACTCTTGTTTGCTACTTCACTATTCATCAAACGCCGTGGAGATTTATGATCTGCTGAGCCCCTGGTACACTGCGCTGCGTCAAGCCAGCCAGAGACAGCCAGAGTACAACCGGAAGTCAGGCAATTTGCCTTCAAAATAAAAGCATAGAATTCAAGGAAACAGAAGTAGGCCTATGTATTAGGGTGGACAGAACAACAAAGATCATATTCAATGTATCAGTCAGTTAATTAGATTGGATGTCGAGCGAAACTATAGCTGTAGAATAGTAACTGAAAAGATAACATTCTTGCAAGGTGTGTTCACACTATTTCTCATTTTTCAAAGTGCCATTGCTTTTTTTTTTACATTAAAGTCAATGGAGAGTGGAAAGCCACTGCAGCTGGCTGCTTTTAGGCTTCTTTTTAAGAAGAGCAGAACACTGTCTAGGATTGAGAACAGTTCCACTTTTTAGAGGTGAAGTGAACAAATAACACTAATAACAAGTAAAATGAGATCTGGTCATAAAGAGTCAGTAGGCTATTATATGGGGCACACTGGCTGTGAGTTTGACAGACAGTAGGCCTACTATTTAGTGGCAGCTTATGACGGAAGTGAAGATCTGCTTTTTGAATTTATCAGCATAAGATGTGATTGAGGGAGTGTTTTTATACAGCGATAATAGTGTGAAATGCCTTTAATCTTCACATTGGTTTGTATTACAAAAAAACCCCAAATCAATTAGGATTTTATTTTGAAAGTTATGACCGGATGTCGTACGGTTTAATTCTGGCTGACTCGACATTGCGCGCACTTCCACGCCAACTTTCCCAGCGCGCACAGGCGCACTCTTCACTGCCAAACACGGGTGTAGGCTACACTAGAGCAGACAAGTCTTCATATTGCAGCCACCCCCGAGCAAAGATACTTGTTTTTCCGATTAAAACACAGACGATCCAACGAGTCCAGGAGGTTTTACGCACGGCGCCGGGGCTTCTGGTGACCTGCGTGATCTAAAAGACTTTGGGAGTTGTTACGGTTTGGCGACAATTTCGATCAATTAGGCTATTTTGGGGCGGACTTCGTGTTAACATATAAGGGACATCATGTGGGGGATCCAGAGGACGCGGTATGCTGATTGCAACGGCTCCGAAGCCAGTGAGGAGACAGAGATTGTTGTTAACATCGGTGGGGTGAAACAGGTGTTGTACGGGGACGTGTTGAATCGCTACCCGGAGACCCGGCTGGCAGAACTGGTGAACTGTTCGCTGGGGAGTTCAGAGGACCTGTCTTCACTGTGCGACGACTACGACCCGGACACGGGAGAATTCTATTTTGACAGGGACCCCGAAGCGTTTAAGTGTATAATCGAGCTGTATTATTATGGGGAGATACACATGAAACGGGGCGTCTGTCCGATTTGTTTTATGAAGGAGATGGAGTTCTGGAAAATCGACTCGGATTTCCTCGACGAGTGCTGCAAGAGCAGCCTGAAGGAGGTGGAGGACGAACTTGCGGAGATCGCCGAGAAAGTGAGAACTATCCTGGTGGACCGGGAGGGGGATCCGTCGGCCGGGGGCTGGCAGCGCATCCAGATGTGGCTGTGGAGACTCATGGAGAAGCCGGAGTCCTCGTTCCCCGCGCGCGTCATCGCCGTGGTTTCGTTCTTCTTCATCCTCGTCTCCTCCGTGGTGATGTGCGTGGGGACCATCCCGGACCTGCAGGTGGAGGACTCGGAGGGAAACCTCATGGAGCATCCCACTCTGGAGGTCATTGAGACGATGTGCATCGGCTGGTTCACTGTTGAATACGTCCTGCGTCTGATCTCCTCCCCGAACAAAGTCAAATTCATGCTGTCTTTCATGAACATCATCGACTTCATGGCGATCATGCCTTTTTTCGTGGTGCTGACTTTAACCTCCCTCGGCGCAGGGATGATGGAGCTGGCGAATGTGCAGCAGGCGGTGCAGGCTTTGCGCATAATGCGCATTGCGCGCATTTTCAAGCTGGCACGCCATTCTTCTGGACTCCAGACCCTAACATCTGCCTTGAAGAGCAGCTTCAAAGAGCTGGGTCTGCTGCTCATGTATATGGGCGTGGGGGTCTTCCTCTTCTCGGCGCTGGGCTACACTATGGAGCAGAATCACCCGGACACCTTGTTTACGAGCATCCCACAGTCCTTCTGGTGGGCGGTGATCACCATGACCACGGTGGGGTACGGAGACGTCTACCCCAAAACCACTTTGGGTCGGTGCAACGCGGCCGTCAGCTTTCTATGCGGGGTGATCGCCATAGCGCTGCCTATACACCCCATCATCAACAATTTTGTCATTTTCTACAACAAGCAACAGGTGCTGGAGACTGCGGCCAAGCATGAGATTGAGCTGATGGCCTTGCGCTCCGGCGATGCCGAGCCGAAGGCCGCGGCCAGCTCTCATAAACCTGTTGGCGGAGCCGGGGTGTGGGACAGCGCCATGCGCGCCTCTCAGAGCGACACCCACATCCCTCTACTGAAAGACCCCCGGGCAGCAGCAGGGGTCCAGACCCCCAGCATGGACACCAGCTTCGACAGCACAGCCGAGGCCACTGAATATTTTATCTCATGAACAATTAAGACCCGCTACACAAGAAAAGACACTGCAAAAGATTAATAACAAGAACAATCTCACAGGATGCTTTTTTTATGTCTCAGTACATAATTAATTATTGTAGACATGTTTTAACTCATCCTGCACAATGTAGGGTTGATGATAAAACGATGACTGGTGAGATATTGTAAATAGCCTCGTAGAAATAATAGGCCCGCAGTAATCTACAAGGGCCTTGGATACATTGTGAGCAATTGCGCCTATTAAAGGGATGTACAGTGAGATATTGACTTGATGAGCTGCGTCTTTGCGCAGTTAGTCCCTGCGGGCTGTGGGGTGCTGTTTGAACAGCCAGCGCAGTGATTCCCCATGTAGGCTACTTATATAACACCCCCCAACCCCGATCCCCAAACTCATACTGTATGCACTGCTGTCCTGTAGCCTACTCCTCTGTACATCATATTGTATTGTTTTTTTTTTC
This sequence comes from Centroberyx affinis, assembly GCF_046629955.1. Taxonomy (NCBI): domain Eukaryota; kingdom Metazoa; phylum Chordata; class Actinopteri; order Beryciformes; family Berycidae; genus Centroberyx; species Centroberyx affinis. The sequence goes on along the minus strand of NW_027281544.1, from coordinate 426,384 downwards.
ATACTGCAGATAGACAATTCCTCAAACATCCCCGCCTTAAAAGAAGTGTGTAATGTAATGTAGTAATCCTATGAGTTTTAGAAGGGCATAAACATCAAAGCAAAATTCTAAGTCACTATAGGAATATAGGAATTTTAGTGATGAAAAAATGCCATACATTTCGATGAGGTCACTATAAAGTCACTATTGAGCACCACAAACACACTGTAAGTCCCTATAGGAACATCATAGGAATGTTATTGTTGGGGTAGCAAATAAAAGCAACATATTGTTGTCATCAGGTTTGTTTTGGTATTTCATGACATAAATGAAACTGCCCATCTTATAGGCTTTGGCACCAGGCAATGTATTTTTTGCATCTGTGATTCAAATTGTATGATTGTGAGTTAACATGTCACAGATTAAGCACGACTGGGGAACTTTACACTGTCAACTCATTAGTGTCTAGCTGTTGAAAGCAGTGGCTGTCTGTGCCAGTGAGCTGCAGTCCCAGATGGGAACAGCTGACTGACACCGGGACCTGCCTGCTTCCTTGGCTGCAGGACATGCTCCTAATGGGCTTAAATTTTGCAGCAGCCATCACCGCTGCTCCCTGGAGGATGAATAGTAGGCTAACTTGACCACCCAGTTGAGCTTGTGGGCGAGGGGAAGGAGCAAGTTGGAGTTTTAGTTATACAGAGATAATCTCATTGGTTGAGGTAAACATCAGTGGGCGGAGCTAAAGGAACCACAGTTTTTTGGAGTGCAACTTAGCTACCTGGCAAACTTGAATGGCAAAGAGCGAACTCTGGTCAAATAAATAAGGTCAAAATTTTTAGCTCAAATGTGATTTTGCAGACACCACTTGTCCGATTTTGATGAAAGTTGGAGGGATGATGCATTTCGACACTGTGTTCTGGTGTTTAAAACCTTACACTGATTGGCCTGATGGAGGTGCTATAATTAATGATCACAATTTCAAACTTTGAAAGGCCATAACTGCCACACCACCGGTTCGATTTTGATGAAACTTGGAGGAACGATGCATCTAGTTACTGATCATTCATGGGTCTGCATCATTCATGGGGAATGACATGTTTATTTGTTTCAGTGAGTAGCAAGTAGTACCGGTGTCTTTTACACTGGGCTTCAGTGTAAGTTACTTAGCCAGAGAGAAGGTCATGAAGGTTAGTCCTGGCCCGTCAGCCTGTCCACCCACACACGTCCTGCACCGGACTCTGCTATCTCTCCCGGCAGGGGCCAGCAGCAGATTCACACATGTCAAAGCCTGGGAGAAAGGCCTTTGTACAGCCTGACAGGTGGAGCTGGAATGTTAAAGGCGCGCATTGTGTGAAGGAACAATGTTCCTCCGGCTGCCTCAGATGCATATGCAAATACACATGCACCTTCACGTTCAAATTTAGATTTACAAGCGCACGCACTGGCGTGTCCAAACATCCCCCTCCACTCCACCGCCCACGCACAAGTGCACACACACACACACACACACACACACACACACACACACACACACACACACACACACACACACACACACACCTCTCTTTCTAATGCTCCTTCACCCATATCCCCACAGGCATGTGTGATCTACTCCACAGTGACCTACTGTGATCCTTTGCCTGATCACCAGTTTTTACACCCACGAACTAGCCATTCAGTGGGCGTTCAAGATCAGGAGTAATTATGAGCCATTTACAGAAAATTGTGCTCATCAGCCTTTCACCAAAATAGCCAAAATTCTTGTGAGATTTCCTATATATCAAATGATTATTGATACTGTATCACTGCATTTTCCAGGTGCTCATCAGGGTCTTGGTTATATCTTGAGGTTTTGGAGTGATTACTGAGCTTTTTTTCCACAATTTCTGGAGATTGGTGTAGGTGGAGTTGGTGTAGTTAATATGGATTGCGTACATTTGTGCATCAACCCAAGACTTGGTAGAGTAATTGATGGTAATGACTTTTAAATGAGGTCGATATAGTGTCATTTCTCACACACTTTTTTGAATTTGAATAGACAAGATGGATTAGGTATGTTCAAACATGTGAATGTGACAATATGAAGTTTGTCCACAGATTGTAACACTACCAGACTGCAGTTCAATATGTGACTGCTGGAGTCAAATCATAGATCACTGTAATCCACTGCTTGAAATCTCTGCTTGCAGGATGCTGTAAATAAAGACATTCTGACATTCAGCCTCTATAGTGCGCACTCAAACACGTCCAAATGCTATTAAAATTTTTTTTTCCAGATATAGATTATGCTTATAAACTGAAACACAGTCTTTGCTGACAGGACAGGAGTGCAACCAGCAGTGTGTGTTTTCATGTTTCAGGTATGCAAAGTGACTGAAGTCTCAAGAGCTGGAGCTCACGTGTCCCATCCAGCTGACTGCTAGATTGTTTTGCTGTGACACACAGGCATACATCAGTATTGAGTTACACCAGCCATTTTGATGAGAGCACGGACAGACAGACACCCCCCCCCCTCTCTCCCCTCTCCCCTCTCCCCTCTCCCCTCCCAGTCTCCCTCTCCCTCGACCTTTAGGACAGGGATTTTCTACTTGTCTAAAAATAGGGAAATCTCTTTAGCTATCCTGTATACGAATGGTACAGACAACTGGAAGCTAAAGAGAAATGAAAGATCATTGTGCATTAAATACTCGTGCATGTGTGTCCCTCAACAGCCATTCGAGTTCAAATTATACCAAATTTTGGGGGAACGTGATTACACAACGCACAACTGCAAAAGAGTTATATGCAAAGTGAGCACTGAAGCTCTCTTTCTAATTACAGACTTTTTTCCCCAACTCCCAAGTTTAAGATGAAAGAAAGTTTTAACTTAACGTTTAAATAGCTGAGCATGCATTCTCTTTTTCCGCACTGCGCTGCTTCCCATATCATTCACTGAGCCGCTCTACTGGCACAGCCGGGGGTTAAAATTGTTGCTCAAGGGCACCTTGTTGATAAGGGAGAGGAGAGTAGCACATTCACGTTCCCCATTCACACTTACACTAGTCTGAGGATCTGAAATCTGTGATCTTTCGGTCACAAATGTGGTATTATTATGATGCAGTGAAATAGGTGGACAGATCACGGTTTTGCTCAGATATACAGTATGTTGTCGGAGTAGAATGCAAACCCAACTCCAAAAGCAAAGATGCCCAAGTAGGGTCAAAAAAAGAAAGGAAAGGAAAGGAAAGGAAAGGAAAGGAAAGGAAAGGAAAGGAAGCAAAACAAAAAACTTGAGGCGTTCAAAAACGTTGTGGGTGAAATATTTATCTTGAGTCAGACTGCACTGAAGCCAGTTGGTGCCTACCTTCAAACAGTACAAATGAGATATTTTAATAGAGGGATTCATATTCACCAGAAGATGGTCAGATGCATCAATTTGAATAAGAATGTGGGTGCATAATGGTATGGCTTAACAGCCTAGCCCTGGTGGCACTATCTCTGTTTGACGGATATTTTCAGCTGAAGGAGAGGGAAAGGTAATCTCCCTGATGGCAGATTCAGAAGCAGAGGGAAAACATTTTCCAGGGCATTATTGTGTGCTGAATGAGTTTTATTCTTTCAGCAGGAAAGTTTAAAAAGCTGCGTAGGTGCACCCTGGAGCACTCTGATTCAGCCACAGAGCTGCATAAAATTGCAAGACAATAATTACATAGATTAAATATGACCTTCTACAAAGTAGCCGAACCCGCTGAAGCTCTTACGAGTCATTATTTCAAATGACTTCCATATCTGTTTTTTCTTCCATAGCCATATCACCTCTTCCATTTCTTTTTTCTTGCAAAATGTCTTTTTTTTCCCCTTGCAAAATCATCACACGGGCGCTCGTTGGCTTTTTAGAACAAATAGCAAAAATAGCTTGGGAAAATTTATGGAACACTCAGAATGTAACTCAATTTCATTTGGAGAACCCAATAATCTGTGCCCAGCCAATGTATTGTTTCAAATGCATTACTAAATGGCTTTGCAGCTGACTACGCCTGAAGCCACCAAGAGTGGAGTCAATGTAAAATGTTAAACAGTTAAAATCAATACAATTATGCCACTGCAGCCTTCATCTGAAATACTGACTACAGGACAATTAAACTGCAGGTTTCTCCGGTGCGTTACCCGCCGTCTGCTCATGGCTTTACTGGGCTCATAAAAGTGGAAAAAAATAGACTTGTGTAAATGCAACATGCTGTACACCAAGCATGCAAAAATACCAGAGAGAGAGAAAATTGATTTGCCTGTAAAATAGTTTGTCACTAGCCTTTTCATCAGAGGGTCTAATGCAGTGGCCTGATGCAATGCTTTTGCTCCTGCAGAAAGATGGATGAAGGCGAGCAAACACTGTAACACACTGCATGAGGGGGATGCAGGACCGTAGTCATGGGTGTACTGGTAGAGGAGGTGTGTGTACTGTGAACCCACCATTCAATATAAACCAGTAGTGATTAACGTAATGGATGGGGATCCTGTATTCAGCCCAGTGGGTAAACTCTCAAATAACCATTGTCAACAAAGACCAGATGTAACTTGTTCCCTATTTTTATTGATGAAAATAAAGCTTTGTGTGATTGAAGGGGACTACAGAGTTAGGGCTGCAGCTAATGATGATTTTCATTAGGGATTTATCTATCAATTGTTTTTTTTTTAATTAATAAATGACTCATTTAATCTATAAAATGTTAAAAATAATGACAAATACCCATCCTAAATTACCAGACTCCAAAGTGATGTCTTAAAACCGCTTAGTCTGACCAGCAGCCAAAAAAACTCCAAAGTATTAATTTTATAATGACATGGAACAGAGAAAAGCAGCAAATCTTAGCATTTGTGAAGCTGTAACACGCAAATGTTTGGTATTTTTACTTGATAAATTACTAAAATTATTAATCAGTTATCAAAATTATAATCAATGAATTTTCTGTTGAGTAATAGACTAATTGTTTGAGCACTAGCAGAGTTCAAAATTAAACTTTGTTGTTCTCGAAACTAAAGTAGCATGCAGAAGAGAACTTTAAATCCAAAAGCTTCTATAGACAGCCCGGCTCGGACCGAAACACATTCCAGTATGGTTCCGAGGATTTTAAGGAGCTGATATATCTCGCCACATTTACACTTCAAAAGCAGATCAGGTAGTCGGTGTGCGCTCTGGAGTTCAGCGCTGCCTTTGGTCTCTGTGTCTTGAGAGTTGGCAGGAAAGTTATGGCCTCATTTCTCCAGGTTGTTATCTGAAGAGTTTTACGATGCCTCTTACATGGTGTGGAGGGCGGGCGGCTGCGAGACAACAGAGTTTAATTCTGAGCCTTCTGGAGGTTTTGTGGCCCTAACTGTGCTGGAACTCACTCAATAACCCCGGTGATATACCGGCTCTCAGTCAGTCCTCTAAGAACGAGCCAGGTGTCTATGTCGGCTCAAGGGACAGTTACATCAGATCCTGTGTATTGTCTGATTTGGGTTATCACACCTAAGTGATGATAATATGATATGAAAGCAATTACAAGCTATCAATTAAATGCCAGTTTATGAACTTATTTTATTAACTTGCATTCAAGCCATATTTTTATTTCTTTCATTACACTATAGTAGTTTTGTTCATTTGTTTTTTGGGAGTCTAATACGGGCCTTAATGGAGCAAGCGATGCAAGTATTCCCTTTATTATAGCCGATTATTCGTGAATATGCGTGTTCTGTTCTTTGTAGTTTACACCCCTGTGTAACTTTGTTAAAGCTATGCAAGAATTTTTATGCGGAAATCCAGCTCTCTCATCAGCATAAACCCCAAAATCTCACTAATTAAGACCCTGTAGATTTGCCCAAATGAAATCAGGCATGTACACTTCTAGGCTCACAAGAAGGGATGAATCGAAACTTAAGAATGAATTACAAACCGAAAGTTGAACTCACCAGCATATACATCTTTTACCACTCTTGTCCCTTTGGTATAAAGCATCACAGATCAGCCAGGCTGGTAAACATGAGCATGTTGTGTTCAGTTTACTGACATCACCTTACAGGATTTCTGGATGCTGAAGTTCAAAGTTTTCAAACCGTTACCTCTCCCCCTGCCAACGTGTGAAGTTGCCTAGTGCCACTTTAAGAAAAGTGCAATTCAAAATATAATTAAGATTGCCCATCAGGATCAGACAGCCATGAAGGTCATAGGAGTGAGGCAGCACTTTTCTCTTCGGGCCATATTTGAACAGACCATCTTGAACGAGGCCAGGAACATAATTTTAGATCCCTGCCTTATACTCCGTCCTGAGCTTCAGCTTCTCCCTTCAGGCGCACACTGCAGAGTCCCCGAGTGTAAAGCAAACAAACAAGCATTCGACGAATATGAATATGTAAATCATGAGGCAGGCTCCTGGAATATTTATTTATATAGTTACCCGGTTATTATGTATTGTATTGTATTGTGATTTGGTTGTATTGTGCTGTGTGTTGCATGGCTTTCTGCAGTGTCATTGTGGCAACTCTGGGATCAGCTTCTGACAGTCTCCAAATAAAAACCGTGTCCACTCAATTAACTTGTTGAAAGCTGCTCTGGGTTGTTTAAAATTCAAGTTTATTGCATGAGATTTTACAAACTGGCAAATGAATATAATTATAAGGGTATAAACAGCAACACATAGAAGAAAGAAACTGCTTTTTTGCATACTTCTGCATAACAAAGACTTACGACTCTCAATCACTTAGTCTGTGCCCTTCTCTGACGCTCTGAGCCTCCAAAATGGCCTACGAAGGGCACATTTCACTGCATCAGCCATGTTCTAGTGGCCCTGTGTCACGTCTGCTGATAAATGCATGGACATCTAATTAAGGAAATTGGCCTTGAGAGACCCAAGCCATAGAGATAGATCTGTCCTGCTCGCTGATGATCTTGCCGCTGCTGATTATCTCATCCAAAGACAATGATTTTTTATGGAGCGGAACATCCCCCTCCCGCAGTGGCTTGCCACAATGATTACAATTAATTTAGGGCGGGAGGTCGTAAAAACAATATTTACTGGGGGGCCTCGTCAGGATCATTCCTCCTCCGGGACGTGAGATTTATTTCTGTCACAGGTTTGCTCAAACATGCATTTTCCATATGTCAAAGTATGGCAGCTGTGCATAATTGAAATGTGCCGCCCTGGGCGCGCACCCCGAGCTAATGCAACACTCCGAGGGAAGTTTCATTCCAAAATGAGATATCCATCTTTTTGAAAAATGCAACAAATACACTTACAAATTGATTGCTGGCACAAAAGTAAAATTCACTTTTGAGTATTATTGAAGTTATGAGCTATCTTGAGGCCCTTGCTTACAAAATGCATTTTAGATGTTGTGATTATGTGTGTTATTGTTACATGTAAAGCAAGGAAACCATTGTATAGCATTTTAGAATGAAGCCGTTCAATTTTCAAAGCTGGAGAAACTCTGTTGGAACATATGTCACACGCATGAATCAATAAGTTGTTAAACGAGTGCCTCCGCTCGTGAGGATTTCTCCGACGTTTCATCTCCGTCCGCCCCCAGGAAGCTTTGATCTGACCCTCTCTCTCACCGCCCCATTAGCGACACATGATCTTCCTCAGTAGCCCTGACCTTGTGTCTCTGTGCTGTGCGCGTAACAACAGGCATGCGATAGCCGCAGTTGCCTCTGCGGGGCTCAGCGCTGACCGCACAGACAACAGGTGAAGGGGCTGTTACGGGCCTCCCAGTAAAGCCCTCCGGGAAAAAAAGACGCACCCTGATGAACCGGGATGAGCTTCCAGAGGACGATAATCCATACGAGCCTGGTGTGAAAACCGGTTAACAATGGTCAGGGGGAACTTAAGGGAGCTTAGAGAACACATAATATAGATTTGGAGTTGCCCTGCAAAGGATGTGAGGAGTCACCGGAGAGATTTAGACATGGGACAGTGATGGAATGTGGTGTCCTTGCTTGTGTGTCGCGAGGTAATTAAAGTTTCCTGCGTGGGTCAGTGTGGGTGATTACAGACGGACGGCAATGTGGAAATCAATCCGCCTCCAATAAAATGACTGATGTGCCTGGAAAGAAAAATTGAGAGTTAAACATAGAGAAGAATAGCGGGGACAGTATGCAACATCCATATCGTAAGGAGCCTTAGCTAATGGTTTTTAAAGCCTTGGTCCTCTTCTGCTTCTGCGGATCAAACGAAGCTGCAGGGAATATGAACGCTGCAGTGTAACAGAGTTGTGGCGAAGAGTGTGACGGGAAGCGCTGAGGTTTAAGGAGAGAGGAAAGGTCAGGAAAGGTCGGGCATTTCTGGGCGAAGCTATGAGGATGCCAGTAGGGGATCGGAGAGAGAAGAGGGTTTGGTTTGGTTCTTCGTGGGTCAGCTAATAGCAAGACGTTCTGCCTCCTGTGGGCCAGATGATGGTCGGACAGAAAAGCGAGGCCTGGTGTTGAATTCTGCCCTCCGCTGTCCCATCAGGTGGTTATTTAGTCCAGCAGAGCCAAACATCTGGCTGCTCCAAACCTGATCTGTGTGTCGGCTGGCTGTCATCCTTGTCCTTAAATTCTAGGTTTTTTGATTCTGTTGAGCTGAGATGCTTTTTTGTTTTTTATTGCACCTTCACAATCTGTATATCTTCCTCTTCTATCTGCATTAGTCCATTGTGTGAACGGTGCTCATGACGGATAAATAGCTGTTATATTTCTTGGAAGGTTAATGCGTTCTCCAGCTGGTTTCACGTCTTACTCTGTATGTCTGAAGGTATTGAGTGGGCTTCCATCAAAGCCTTTATTCCTGCAATAAAAGCAGCCCAGATTTGTGGCACGGTGTTAAACGCGGCGTCCATCAGGGAAGAGCCTCCTAATAGCCCATTTCCCCGGGGAGCACTGGAGGCCATTTACAACAACCAATCATACAGTGGAGGGAAGCGGCCTGGGTCCCCATCGCCAATAACCAGATAATGCACAAAGGCAACAACACATTGCTATTCCTGTGTTTACGTTTTCAAGTAGAGAAGTGATACACAAATACGGGAATGAGATGAATAAAACGCATGAAGGATTATGATGCGGGTTAATGCATGCCGTTGTGCTATCATGAAAATAATAAATAATGAAAATAATAACAATCCCCTGCAAAAGCTCGGTGAGTGTTTTGCTGTTGTTCACTGATTGCACGGTAATGGCCCCAAGCTCCCAGAGGCCGCTACGACTCCTCTCACCCAGCTCCAGGTAGGCTTTTAATGAGTCTAACAACCTCCTCTCTTGTTTCACACTGAGCTTTGAACACACACAACGCAGAAGGTCACCGTGACCTGCAGACTCTGAAGGTGGACGATGAAAAGTGCTCTATGGCGTCGATGCTTTGTTGCAGCGCAGGTAAAGAACAGAGGGAACTTTGCCTTGGGATTTTGTAACTTTGGGATTAATTGTCCTTCAAACCATAATCTTAGGTTCAACAATCCGAGGAAGTTTTGGGGTTATACTGATGAAGGTTGTGTAGGTGGAACATGACGAGACTGCTGAATACAAACTCAACTCATTCATTCATTTTTTTTTTCAAGAGTGCTGCCAATTTTTTTTTTTTCTATTTTGGATATTTGAGCTCAGCATTTCCAACCTCTATTTGTATTCTACCCATGGATGCTGGCGATGATTTGTTTGCACTCTTTGACATTGTGCTATCCAAGTATTCCCAGGAAGGAGACAACAGCTTAATGGGGTAAGGATTTATTTAAACTGTGCAACGCAAGTCAAGATGTGCAATGTCACTATATGGTGCAGTGAATTAAGGGAAGTATACTGAACAAACTATAGAGCATACAGAAGACTTTGGGCATCAAGGAATGGGATGTTTTGAAATTTGGGATTTTATTCTGTTTTTTCATGGCATTTGTCATGACAAGGAAAAAAAGTTTCTATAATGGCCATTCAGCTTTCCCAATACACCTTTCTCTCATTAACATTCAGCATTATCATTTTGTATTGAAATGTATCTTAAAAACACGAAAAAGCGAGCTAATGAGCTAGCTAGAAGCTACTATAGCAATACTGTTAGCTTGAATTAGGAAAGCTAATGCTAACAAGCTGTTTCACAGGAGTGGGTGAAGAAATAATTTCACGATACTGTCACTTATTTAGTTGTAGTTTATTTGCACAGTAATGAAATGTAAAAGCAAAGGGATAAAAACATGAACAGAATAAATTTAAGTCAAAAAACAGAAAGAAGAGAAATAAGTTGCTAATTTGTGTGCAAGTACGAAAAAAAGAAAATCATCTCACTCCAAAATAAAACAATAATAAAACAAAATCAAGATGACTTGCAAAGATGCAACTGAATTAAGTCTGTTATCTGGAAAAATCATTTTAAAAATGTCGAGGTGTCCATTTTCCACCGGCCAATTATGACAAAAATGTCAACATTAATTGGTCCACTATTATGCGATCATGAGCAGCTAACAGACATGATCCCGTCTCAGTTATTACAGCTCAAAGTCAGAAAGGCCAAAGTGATTTTTACGTGCATGAAAACCTTTGCCAGTGACCTTTTTATTTCACCATCAGTCCGTCATCACAGCGGCAGGCTGCCAGACAACATGCTCCGCTCCCCCATACTGATCAGGGAGGAGGGAGGACTACCTATACCTACCCAAGGAACGTATGCTGAACACGCATGCTCTTTTTCTGTGACACCCTGCCTCAGCGGTTACAAGCGCCACGCCTGGGAGCTCAAAGGAGCAGATGGAGATTAATCAGACATCAGAGATTAATCAATCAATCAATCAATTGTGGTGCCTCGGTCAAGACTACCTTGGCTGAATCAGGGAGAACACACTCATTCACATTTCTCCAACCAGATTTTCCCAGCCGGTCTAGGGATTCGACCTTAACCTTTAACCTTTGGAATGAGTAGCGCTGTGTACCCAGTGAAGCTGAGGGAGGAGAACAGGACACACACTTCAAACCTCTTGAGTTTTGGTTCTGTTCTTTGGGGAGCTTTTACGAACAAGGTTTAATTTTCATAAGTAACGGCCTCTAGAGGAGGCAATGCTTTATGTTTTATAAGAGTCATAAATTACTGTCTGGCGCACTCACAGTAATCAAGGCTTCCTGAGGACAGGGGGACCGTGGGCATACAGAGGGCATACACACATATGCACACACACACACACACAGCATGAGTGAGAGAGACAGACACAAGGAAAGAGAGACAGAGCGATGCAAACACATACAGATGAGTTGAGCTGGAAGACTCAACCGTTGCACTGCCCACACACTCCCACATGCACAACATCATTAAAAACAAAAGGGCAAGACTGAAACAATGCTGCGGTCTATGATGCATCTAACAAGTGAGAAAGAACTGGGAGAGTAAGGATCCACCATAAGAATCTGAAACCACATTAAGACGAGGTAGGAAGAGAGCTGTTTGGTTGAATATCCTGTGATTTTCTGCCACCGTTGATGTCCATTTCTTTGCTTCATCATAGAAAAGTGTGTGCTGGAGAATGCTCCTCATTTCTAAAAATGTTATTTGATTGCATCCTTCATTCCATATTTCAATCATTTCAAAGATGAAAACATCTATTGCATTCATACTTTGAAAAATGATCATGATTTATCTTGTGATACATCACAGAAAATTGAAAAATCAATATAACCTACAAGTTTTGGCATCAATATTAATTTTTCGTAACACACCTTTTGGCTCGGATTTAGTAAGCACAAAATTGGTACATAAAAGTCTCTTATAAATGAGGCTCAGTGACTGTCCAGCTCATTGCTTTTGAAAATTTATTGTGTGTCTTACGCCACCCAGTGGGCTGGACAATATCCAAATAATGAAGTCAAAGAGAGATTGCGAGAAAGAGAGAACAAACTAAAAAGGGAAATTAGGTGAATTAACATGAGAAACCAAGGAAACTGATTTATAAGTAATAAGTTGAAATGACAGTATTGGACACAAGGGATGAATCAGTATACTTTAGGGGAACAACAGTGGAGTATCAATAATTCTTAATCTGACATAAGATTTTAATGGAATTTGGAGGCTAAATCATGAATAATGCAACTAAATATGCACATCTTTTCTGATCCATCCCATTGCTAATTATGAATCTTGCTTCATTTTACAAGACCAAGCTCATTCTCAGTCAAAGAGGCCACTTGTCGACGTTTGAGAGCCTCGGGTCCAGCACATATCACCTCCTCCAGAAAGAAGACATTCTGGGGATGGATACTGAGCCACTTCCACAGATACTCCATCTTCTCATCACACACCCAGGGGTTTCCTGTCAAGATCACCAAAATTGGGGAGTCTCTCTCACCCAGCAGACCTGAAGGGAGCTGCCGCAACTGGTTTTGATTGAGCAGCAGCATTTTCAGGTGTTGAAGGCCCTGCAGCAGGGTCGCAGGAAGCTCCTGTAACCGATTCTCCTGCAGAAACAGTTGAGTTAGTTGTGGGGTGTTGGTGAAGGTTGTGGGTCTCAGGGTGCTTAGATTGTTACCGGCAAGGTTCAGGGACTCTAAATGGTGCAGGCGGTCCAGTGCGTCCGCTTGCAGTTCTTTCAGATTGTTATCACTAAGGTCCAGATTCACCAGATGGGGCAGTTTATGAAGCAGAGCTGACGGGACGTCTGTCAGACGGTTCCCGGACAAGTCCAGCCAGGTCAGGCTGCTGTTGTCAGGAAGCCACTCGGCATCCGCTTTTTCAATCAGGTTGTTCTTGAGCACCAGACTGAAGAGCGGGGTGTGGCTGAAGACATTGGGAGGTAGGTGAACCAGTTGATTCCCTGTGAGATCCAAGGTGTTGAGGCGAGGAACGCCTCTCAGCAGGTCAGAGGGAAGGCTCTGCAGCTTGTTATGGTACAGATGGAGCTTGTTCAAAAGCGGCACCGCACTCAAATGACTGGTTGTGATAATGCTGAGGTTGGTGGATTGGATGGATAATTGAGTGGTGTCGCGAGATAAATCTTCTACGGGAAAATGTGTAAGGGAACTTTGGCTGCAAACCACCTCTGCCCCCGAAAGTGAGCAGGAGCACAGATCTGGGCAGCATTGGGTGCCTTGTTTTTGACAACGGCAGTCAGCCAGAACAATGAGAGCCAGGAGCAGCCACAGGTTCATCTTTAAACCACTGCACAGAAAAAACATGAGAGTACAGGATATAAGAGTTAAAGTATAGGATATCAGAAGAGTGCAGTAATATAAGTTGTATGTGTGAAGACATTCTTATTGCATTGTGAAAACATCCATACATATTCCATATTCCTGTCCTAAATTCCAGTTTTTTGTCTTGTACTAACTTGTAAAATATTTTGTTACTCAGTATGATCATAAATGTCTCATCTTACCTGAGAGGCACAGCAGAATTCCCTCTGTTTGTGATGGCGGACTTGCTTTTATATAATGTCACTCCTGTGTCTTTTTCATTCCCAGCAATGCGTGGGGAGGAAATGTCGCAAGAGATAAACAAAGCCAAGCAAACAATCCTGTTCTTCAATCGGTGAGTGATTTTTTTTTTCTGTACTTTCCAAAAAGATGTTGCCACACACAAATCAATATTTTTAACTTCTATTTTCATCCCTGTAAGAATAGTTTATTCATAGTATTATAAAAAAAAATGAAATAAAAAATGAAATAAAAAGTAATTGATGAAAAGTTTATTTCATTATATCCTTTCCTCCGTTTTCAAAATCACACATTCTTGTTATTTGCATATCATCTTGTAAAGAACATCTGATCAGTTGACAACACGTTTAAACCCTAAAAAAAGTTTCAGGACAGACAGAAAATCCTCAAAGCAAGAATGCTTCACTCACATTATCTTTATATTTTATATTTTATTAAACTTACATTGCACCGATAAAAAAGATGATTTCAGTGATTACATTTTTTAAGACAGCCGAGACAGACTGAATGATGATTTACTAGCATATCACATAATGAAAGGTAAGAGGATGAGATGAGTTAAGACTGGAGGTTTAGCTCGCTCTCTGTCAGTGACACAACAGGGCGTCCCGCTAGAGACTGAGGTTTAGCACATATGATGCTCTCTGCTAGGAAAGCGTGCTTCTTGTTCTTCTGCAGCCATCTCCACAGGTACTCAACCTTCCCATCGCACAGCCAGGGGTTGGTGGTCAAGTCCAGTCCCGCTTCATCCAAAGAAGACACCTGGTCCAGCAGACCTGACGGGATATGACTCAACAGGTTGTCTTCCAGACCCAGGACGCTGAGCTGAGCGAGGCCCTGGAAAAGGCTTTGGGGGAGCTTCTCGAGCCGGTTCTGAGGGAGGAACAGGTACGTCAGGTTACGGGTGTTCCGAAATACAGACGCATCCAGGCTGCCTAGCTTGTTCTCCTTCAGGTTAAGCCTCTCAAGCTTGGTCAGCGGGTCCAGGGAATTCGCGGGGATCTTCTCCAGACGGTTGTAGGACAGGTCCAGGTTCTCCAGATGGGGCAGCTTCCGAAGCAGAGCCGACGGAACTTCCGTCAGACGGTTCCCGGACAAGTCCAGCCAGGTCAGGTTGCTGTTGTCGGGAAGCCACTCAGCATCCGCTTTGCTAATCATGTTGTTCTTGAGCACCAGACTGAGGAGCGGGGCATGGCTGAAGACATCGGGAGGCAGGTGAACCAGTTGATTCTCTGTGAGATCCAAGGTGTTGAGGCGAGGAACGCCCCGGAGAAGATTGGAGGAGAGGTTCCTCAGCTTGTTGCTGTACAAGTGGAGCCCCTGCAGCAGGGGCGTGGCGCTCAGGTGGTGCTCGGAGATGGAGGTGATGTTGGTGAACTGGATTGTCAGCAGGGTGGTGTTCTCCGGGAGACCCTCGGAGGGGAACTCGGTCAGGGGAACTTCATTGCAGACCACCTCGGCACTTCTGTGGTAGCATTTGCAAAGTGCCGGGCAAGACAGAGTGCCATGGCCAAAATATGCCAGCCACAGGAAAGCAAGGCTGCACCAGGTTTTCATTACTAGGAGACAAGAAAGGAGGAGTAGTTTTAATTCTGAGGAAAACGACACATCAGAAAACTTAAAGATATATATAAGATATTTCCTTTTACAATGACCAAACCGATGCAAAATATTTGACCACAAATAAGACCAGTTCAGTTGACTAATCATTTACAGTCCATGCACGTAATGTCCAGTAACATGAATAACAAAATCAAACTTACTGTTGTTTTGAAGCTTAAACCGAATGAATGTCAGCCAAACTGCTCCTTATATCAGATTCAGCAGTCCTCACTTGCAACATACCGTGTCATTTGGGGAGCAGATTCCCACAGACATAATCATTATTTATTGAGTAAACAAGGACCCGTCACTCTGCTGTCATTTGCCAAGGACAGACAGTTGCAAAAGGCTGTATGACACAAACCTGCAGGGAAAGTACCAGATCTGGTAACCTAGTTTTTGTTGGTTTTTTGAAACATAAACAAAAAAATATGTTTTTTTTTGTGTGTGTTTTTGATGCTGAAATATGCTGTTGAAGTCTGTGCTTCTGAAATGTTGGAAGGTTACACTTTTGAAGTTCATGAATGTCTGATGGTTTGCTACTAACGGAAGATAAGTTAGGTGTTTACATTATTTTGTACTTTGGATTTTTGGAAAGAGGTTGGAGGGAGGGATTGAAGGAGAGAGAGAGAGAGAGAGAGAAAGAGGTTATAGAGCTAAAATCAACCATTTAGTTTATAATATATGTCTTATTTTGCAATTTTTGATTAGTTGGCATACACCATGATGCTGAGATTGTGTAAAAACCTTGTAACTGTTTTTACGTTGTGCTTTAAAGATTCAACACCCATGATAATATATGAAAAATCCATGATCATCAATCTGAAAATAAGATTTATTTGATTTTCTTTGTTGAAAATCAATTCAAAAATCTGAAAACTTTTTTAAGATACAGCGTTTTCGCTCAACAATTGCAAACAAAACTGCAAAATCCATAGCTCAAGATGCAAACAATTTCAGGTTGTCTGACAGTTCTATAGCAGTAAGCTTTACCCACCCAAACAGTTTTGGACCCGTCACCTGTGTGCTTGTCTAAGACCAGTTTGCATCTTTAAGGAATACCTTGACATTTTGAATTTTAGTTACTTATTTTACTTCACCAACGAACGTCTCACATTGGGGGAAACATTTTCCATTTGCTTGTTAGCATTGTGCGTATTCCTCATTTAATCCAAGGTACACTGCTAAGATGAGGCATGCCCACAATGTTAATATGCCATTTTAGGGAAACTAAAGCAGGAACATGCAAAGTGTCTAGTGGAGGACAAATAACCAATTAAATTCAAAATGTCAATGTATTCCATAAATAATGACAAAATCCAGACTCAGGATCCATTTATTCAGTATTGCCCACAAACTACCTTAACTCTCAGCTACAGTCTGGTGCTTGTTATTTGGAGTTTGGGCTATACATGTATTCTACTTGTACTTTTATTATCCATGTCTTTATCAGTTTTTGTGTTTCTAGTTTCCTGCAAAGTTCTTCATAAACTTGGACTGACTTTTCGAAGTTTATTATAAATTAACAATAACACAGAAATTGACATAAAAAGCAACATTACTCTAAAAAGTCAGAGTAATACTTAAAGAGGTATATTTCCCATGATTAATGTTATTTGTTATGATGGAAAATAGCAAAAGAACTATACCCCTCCTTCACACATTTTCCTTCTCTTTAACCCACACACACACAGTGGCAGCAGAGCAGTGTACTCTATACAATATTCATGTCTATTTCACTCTCAGTGATGTGATTGACTGATCTGTTAGAGTCCTGGGACGCACACAGGTGATAGATGATGGAGAAAACGTATTTTCCATCTTCATCTGAATTCATGAAGAACAATTTCATACAGATAACCCATCTCCTCATTGCAGGACCAGGGGCTCCCTGCTTGGTCCAGATTCAATAGAGGACAGCTGGTCCAGTAAACCTGCAGGGATGTGACTCAGCAGGCTGTGATCCAGCAGGTAGGAAACTCTCTTAGTCACTTGCTTGTGAGAAGCAGGTAAGACAATCTGCAGTTATTGTAGACCGCAGAGTTCAGAGGAGGGATAGACCAACATACCGGTTTGCCAATACATCGGGCCAATATTGGCCTTTATTAAACATCAGATTTTGGCTGATATGATGATGGTTCCTCCCTGACCACAGCTATATAAAACCATTCTGTAAAATGTATTTTAAGGAGCTGCTAACCACCTAAAAGGATTTCATCAGTATGGGTTTCAGTGGAGAGTTTTGGTGTCCCTTGAGGGTTTAAATGCTGCCAAGACTAGAATTTTGGGGGAAATTGTCAATGAAGTGATTTTCATAGGGAGACCGTCAGAAGTGAGGGGAACTCCTTTACAGCTCACTATGGGATGTTCTCAAGTAACATTTGCAAAACGCTAGGCAAGAGAGTTTGCCATGAAAAGACACCAAAACCATAAGAGCAGCAAGGAGCCAAATAAAAAAAGACAGATGACTTTTGCTGTACACACTGAGGCCGAGATATGTTTTCATTCTTGACAACTTGAAAATGTTTGATATTGCGCCTGTGTTGTTGACTAATGATTACTGTGGGTGCGTTGGCTGAAAAAACAAAGTTCAAAGACACCATCAAAAGAGAGAAGGAGTCCACATACCAGTTAGGGCATCAAGCCTCAAAAAAAGACACTGTAAAAAAAAAAAAGTTTTTTTTAATGTGACAAGGTGCATTCTTGATAAAATGATAAAATAATGAGGAAGGTTACAGATACATATGTTTTGATTTTTGCCTATATGATTCATGAGTGAATGGCTAGGACATGAGAAGAAAGACATTTTTCTTTTTTAAATCTACATTTAAAAACTTTAGGAAAAATAAATAATTTGAGGAATTAAAAGATGTACTTCAGGTGTGGGTAGATTACTGATGGTGATGATGGTGTTGATGATGATGGTGATGATGAGGCTCCTTGCAACCCCCTACAACTGTAGGTCATGGTGGTTGGTACAGTAATGCTATATAACAAATTAGAACATAGAGTCTGAGAGCTGATGGAGAATAGATTAGGCCGGCAGTGTGAAATATGATTTGAAGCAGTTGGGCAACACGATGAGCCATTACATTATGTATGATGAGTGCCAGTTTGCTTTAGGCTGTTCTGAAAGATTTATTTCAGTCAAGCCCACTCACTCCACATGCACTTGCAAGATAGAGACAGACCTATCCTGGCATAATTCTGATAGTTCCTTGAAATAAACTATAGTCAGATATTACACTTTTGGAGAATCACTGAAATATTCCTATAATATTTCTGGATTTGTAACATGTCTGTGGCCTTATATTGTCTTTTATACCATTTTTTTTTTTAATCTCCTGTGGTATCACTTTAATATTTCTATAGGATATTATAGATAGGCCTATTTTATAGTTTTGCTGTGATATTTGTATCTAAAATGTATTATAGTTTGGCATATAGTTCTTAAAGAATTTTCATAAGGAATGTGTAAAGAACTGTTGAATCACTTTAAGTTAAAAGGCCATCACACATATCAACAGGACAATATGTTGCTTTTGTAACTGGACAGCCAGTCCTATAGCTGCCCTGCATGTTTTTTCTGAACAGGCTCTCATGTTCTGGGTATTACTGTCACCTGTCAAGCCTCTGCCTGTGCGACACACTTCAGCTCACTGCAAAGCTGCACTATAGAGGCGATGGAAGTGCACGGCGCTCTTTTAAACATCGCCACGTACAGCACATTTCTGATTTGTCTGGTTC
This sequence comes from Centroberyx affinis, assembly GCF_046629955.1. Classification (NCBI taxonomy): domain Eukaryota; kingdom Metazoa; phylum Chordata; class Actinopteri; order Beryciformes; family Berycidae; genus Centroberyx; species Centroberyx affinis. Next base: position 407,660 of record NW_027281544.1, on the reverse strand, counting down.
TTAAACTCCCACAGATTCTCATCCTGACGAAAGCGAAGTCGTCCAAAGGTCTGAGCTTAACGGGCTTACTGCTCGAGTTGGCAGGGTAAGTAAGGGAGACCAGACAATTGCACTCAGTCTCTGCATTGCTTCGGCTGAAAGCAGGCCATCTCGAGATGCGCACGGTGTGCCTCATCTAATGTGTGATGTTCTTCTAAGTAAGTTTTTCACTGGAGATTTTTACTGTTGTTGTTTGTTTTCTTTGAACTGCCCCTCTAATTGGTGTTATGTAACGGTAGGTGTGGGTTGGACATAATTGAGCCAAGAGTAATTATACCAAGCGAGCATCAAAACATTTCTATATCTGCTGTTTTGTTTGTTTTCTGTCTAAGACAGTAACCTGGTGCAAGATGTCAGTCTCTCAGCTGTTGAGAACAGAGCAGGCCCATACGGTTCAATTTAATTAAGTCTCAACCTGACCAGTAACCTTTACTTTAATGTAAATACCTAGACTTTTTATTCACAAGTTATATTTTCATTTGAGTAGGCTACTTGTTATTTCAAGGTATTGTGAGGTCTGTTATTTCTCCGCTGTTTCACATCTAATCATATCACTCCGCAGGCATGCGCAGGCAAGTCCGGTCCATTTTGCTCGTGTCTAATCAAATTAGCTCGCGACACAAGGCGTTACACCTTGATTAGGCTACTACCTTGATTATTAGATAAGTCTACTTCCAGACTATTTTTGGCGGAAGCTTGCAAGTTTACTTTAGCTTGTAGTCATTTTAAATCAATATTTCTTATCAACGATTAATGTCTTTGATATGTAGCCATATAATATAAGCGGGATAATTTAGTTAGCGTCGGGGTCATAATTGAATCACCCTGTCGGGGCCTATTTTGCGATAATGACCGGCTAGCTAGCTATACCGTAGGCCGATATTAACGACATTGTTTATAACGATGGTGACATGATTTTGTAAAGTGACACTGCAGAGACAGTCAGTCACAAGACATGAGAGGAGTTGAAGGAGAGGGGTCAAAGACTGAAAACATTCATCCTCTGCTCTCAGTATAGCTCTGCAGCTGTGGGACCCTGTAACTCCGACAGTCCCATACTGTACAGTAAAGGTCAGCTGGAGGCGGATGGGCCGGTGGAGGGTGAAGGGCAGCAGAGGGGCAAACAGGCTGCTGGTCGTCCATTTGAAAATATCACTGCGCTTTTAATTACTTATTTTTTTTAACGCTTTGTCCCAACAGTACCCTTACACTATAGCACTACCATAGTAAAGCCAAACTTTAAAGAACAGGCTACATCAAACATTTTAAATATGCAGTTAATATAGAGAAAAATGACAGCACAGACATAGTAATAGCCTATCATAGGGGATCAGAGTAGGATAAGGTCACTAAACTCACTTGAGTAGCCTACAGATATGGCATTAGTCCCCATTATAATAATATTATAATTATTTTTCGACAAAATGTTATTTTCATTCCAGATATATTGTGTTTGTGACCTACCAGCGGCATCATAACCATCCAATTTCCACATACATTGAATTTCCAGCACTGATTTTGCAAGGTACTGTGGCTCCTATTTCTCTGTTCACTGAGTCATGCATGCTTCTTATGAAATGTAGTCCTATATAAACAAGAAGCAACAAAACATATTAATACATTTTAAAAGGATACTAAACAAATGGCACAGAAAATATAGCCCAAGTCCCTATAGCAATATTATGGGAATGTTATTGTGATACCATAGTGTGATAAGGTCACTATAAACTCACTCTGGAGTGCCACAGTCACACTTACAGTCCCTACAGGAACATGATAGCCTTGGATATTATATATCTATTGATTTTTTGTCAAGGATACTTTGCTTTGATATCTGAGCAATATGATCCTCATATCAGGATTGTAACAATACCACAAGAGTAAATGAAATCCAACCCTCCTCTATTTCAGACACCATCCTGCTGATTCTCCTCCTCAACTACAGCGGCAGTTTGAGACAGAGCCTCGCCTACAGCGTGCTGTATCCTCTAATGCTGGGAATCAGATCTGTGTCCTTTATAACCATAACCATACTTTAATATCAATACACCATCATATTTTTTAGTCATATGTAGTCATATGCTTTGAATGGTTCATCCCACCTGTTGTAGTCTTTAATTTTTTCCTCCAGATTTGTATGCGGATGGCAACTACTGACAGTACAGGGATGGATCATTGATATGGTCATGGTGAGCTTTTGTAGTTGTACTGCTCTCGTAGTTGTACTTTGAATGCTTCAGTCTCACTCAGTTGTCATTTGATCTGTGAAGCCGCGAGTTGAATCTGTGACCTGAGACCAGACAGAACGAGGACATGAAACAGACAAAAACTAACTTCCAACTGCCCCCTTGATATCGTTCTTGTGGGGAAAAAAGTCCCTGTCCACTTTCAAATTCACAAACTGCTTGTGGCTTCAAAATGAACATTCAAAATCAGTGATAAAATGGTAGGTAAACTAAACTCTCTTTCACAAAAAGTGTAGGCACAGTAGACTGGGTTTATTGTAGATGAGTTTACCATCTACTGCATCCCTGTTCATAACACCAGCTCTCTCTCCTTCTCAGAGTGTGTCTACTGTCATCAGTGCCAGCAGTAAGTTTGTCCAGCTGCAGTCTCTGTGGCAGTCCCAGGACTCTTCCCAGGTTAGTGCCCTCTCCTGGGGCATGTCCACCTACACCTGCCTTGGTAAGCACTCTAAACACTGTATATCCATTCTGAAAGATTTTTGTTGTGTAACTACAAATGCTTCTACCCTCAGCTTTCTATTTTCGTAACCAAAGGTCTTAACATACTTAGAAACTTTGCTGAAGTTCTGTAGCGAGTTTTGCTTTCATGCCTGCTATCAGTATGTAAGCAAATGTGTCACAAATGATGACTATCTCTCTCTGGAATGAAACATTTTGTGCCCCTTCAGCAAGGACATTCACTACGCTGATGACAACAGATGACAAGCAGGGTCAGTATATTGGCTTGTAGTTAAAATCAATACTGTTGAATATACATGTAAGACTAATGCATTTGTACATGGAGTGTTAGCATACACATGTTCAAATTGCTGTGGGATACTCTTGAATTTTAGATTTGAAACATGTTTTTCCTATACGCTAGGACAGTTCCATCTGTAGAAGTTAGATTTTAATTAAATAAGAGAGAAACGCTTGCCCCTTCCCTGGGTATTTGGGCTACAAATTATATTTATATTTTGGAAGTAGAAGTGACAGCACTACTACTAACATAAGGCTTGTTTGGTTAGTAGAAATTCTGACAAACATTAACGAACGCATAAGTCCACAACTCAGTCTCCCATTCATTGTCCATGAGGAAGAAGGGTACTGGTCCTCTGGTTTCTACAACTGGGATAGAGCGGTCTATATTTGCCAATACTGACTCTGGTGTCTTCGGCTCCTCCAGTTCTCCTGCGGATCTGTGTCTTGACATCGTTGAATTCCTGGGTGCTGGCGACCATATTCCACTACAGACGAGGCAGCAAAAAGCAAGACTGATTGTAACCCAACGTTTCACGGGAGGTTGGAGAAGTTGGCTTGTGACCAGAACGTTGATGATTTGAATACCAGACAGGCTGGGATGATCTGGGTGGGGAAGGTGGATTAGAAATTCTCTCCCCATCCTCAACATCTACTGTTTAAGTGCCTTTGAGCAAAGCACCGAACCCCAAATTGCTTCTCCTACTAGCGACAGTAGAAGACAGTTGAAGACAGTTGAAGATATGTCATCAGTCAACTTTCCTGATATAAGTAAAAAAATGATTCCAGTGACAGAGGTCTTACACACTGGTCTTAAAGATAGATTTAATTAAGGTTTAGTGGTTTTAGCAGGTCCTAGCTTTTTTACCAGTAAACCAGATTTTGATCTTTCAGATTATTTTATGGGACACACACTTGCATGTGTGTGGTATCAGCAAGTAAACGTCTTTTAAGTCTCAAAAGTTAAAGTCATTAGGTTAAATAAGACATTTAATTTAATCCAGTATTAAAGGAAAACCATGATAAACATTTTTTGATTTTGTTTATACTGTGTTGTATTTATTATTGCAGTTCTTTAAAGCAAGCCTGTGGAGGATCTCAAATCCAAATTCATTAGCGCTACATTTTATCGCCTCTGTGGGCTTGACTCTGTCAGTATATTTCATTATGCCCGTCTCTGCTGCTTTTGATGCATTATGTACAATATACTGGAAGGGATTTTTTTTGTGTGGAATCAAGACTGAGCGCTCCCAAATATTACATAAAAGCACAAAGTGGATCATTAGGGCCGCTGTTTGCTATGGTGACAGACAAGCCTTTTTGCTGGCTTTCATCCCATGGCAATATACCGAGAAAATCCTGCACATTTTTAAATATGAATGCATTAATTATTCCTTGTCTGGGTAGCAGTATTTATTTGATTTTGTCATGAATGGCAAGAGGAAAATATATAGGAATACACTGTTTCTGTTCACATTATTCTGTCATGTGCTGTAACATTTTTTGCTTGTTTTTGCTTGAAATATGTCCAAAGAACGTCAAGACTGACTAGGATGTAAAACCGTCCATTCATTAAAACTGTCTATTCGTACATTTACAGGTCAAGAATATATAGTATGTGCTGAGATATATAGTATCCATAAAAATAAAACTATCACATACTGTGAGCTACAGTTTCTGTGCTGCAATACACACACACAGACCTCTCACTCATATATACAAATGTTCACACACATGCCTAACACAAAACTTCACAAAACCAAATTTAATTGAGTCAATGTATCTGAGAAAATACTGGTAAAATGTCCATGTCTGTCAGCTTGTGTTGAGGTGTTTCATTTTTCCTCCCGATGGTGAAAGTCTCACTGTAGATCATACATTAGATGAACACTGTGTTTATGTCCTTGTAAAAGTGACATGGAGAGTCCCAGTTCCCATGATGAAAGCCAGTTTCTGCGAATGTTTCTGTCCATGCTTGGCATTTTGCAGTCCATGTCCCTGAACAAACAACACATGTAGGCACTGCGTCCAGACCGTGGTCAATAATCCACATTGGTGAAAATACACATCTCTGAGCAGCCAGGGTTAACTGTGAAAAGAGAGGGAATGAAAATGATGTGAAATTCTGGGATGCTTGAAACAGCATGGCACGATTTCAAATGCACGCCCACACCAAATACACACATAACAAAAAGGAAGCTACCCAGTAGCCACACAGTGCTTAAGTAAAATATGCCTAAAAAGCAGACTGAATTGAGAATAATCTTGGTCTGTGTATTTACAAGAGGTAAACTATATGCAAAAATCAAGTTCATCGTTGATTTGGACACAAATTCAAAACCACAGAGCATGCATCTGGCCACATGAAGGCCTCCTACTAACTGCAAACACACATCTATCAGAGGCGTCTCATGCAGAGGTGCAGTTACCCTCTGTAACCCCTCTTTCTCTTCCTCAGAAGAACATATCATCATCATCATCGACATCATCCAACGACCAACTCCAGTCTTTCAGGCCAAACTCAAGCAATCTGAAACAGTACGGGGTTCACCAAGGGGGTCAACCTTCAGTACTACACAAACCTGTTGGTACAATACATGCCTCGTTCACCAGGGGGCAGTACAGAGTTGTAAGTAGTTCATGACTCCTGCCTAGACATATGCTGCTGTATGTGAGGAGAAGTTTGGCAGGTTAATAGGCACAGCGTGGCACAGCGGTGCAGCGGACGGACAGGCACACTGCAGGTCTGCTACTTACAGTCTCCCAGCATGAGAGACATTAGAATGGTGAGGGTCAGAGGTGAAGAGGTCAGAGGTCAGTGGAGGATGATGCGGAGCATGGGGCCAGCGCTGGGGGATGAGAGCCGGTTAGTCGTGGCTGAGCTGTGAGAGGGCATACTGAGTGTGTCTTAATCAGTCACACTTATGTGCAGAAAACAAGAACGATACCGTCAGCAACTCCCTTAGAGGTTTGGTACCTTTGCTTCCTTCCTTGCCATTAACACAAATGTGATAGACTCTAATGGGAAAGAACTATTGGGGGATGTGATGTGCTCAAAGCATTAGTGTGTGGCTATCTAGGCCCAGTTGGAGCATTAATCCTGCATGTAGCATTATGCAAGTACTAAAGGTTCAATAAGCTTGCTTGTGTCAGCCACAGCTTTATGCCCTTTCTATTGCACTCTACTGCACTAGACAGCATAGTAGCCGCAGTGAGTGTGAGTTTATGAATGAGATTGTCTAATGGTGTGTGAACAGTCAATGCAGTCAGATGAAAAGACTACAGAAATAAACTGGATTTTAACATGGGCGAAAGTTGCGAGGGACTAACTTAAATGCAAACAGTTTGTGAACCCAGTAAAAGCCCGGAGAGTCCCTCACCTGGGCTTCCCTGCAGGCTGCTGCTGTCTGCTGCTGGGCTGGACCTTGATGGCTCCGCGGTGGGACGACAAGTGAGGGGAGCCCCTGGGTGAATGGCGGGGGGAGATGAGCGGAGAGGAGCGCGACGTCGGCTCGGGAGGGTGGGCCTGCGCCGCGGAGGTGGGGCTGGTGGTCGGGTGCTTCCTGGGGATGCGCTTGATGAGCCGGCTGACCCAGCGCTGCTGCTCCTCCTGAGAGTTGGCCAGGAGGAGCAGCTCTTTGGCGGTGGACATGTCGTAGTTCACTGTAGAAGAAAACAGATAAAATATGGATTAAAGGGCATGTATTGCAAGCAGGGATGAGGAAGGTTTCTTTCCTTTCACTGAGAGATCAATTCATTTGATGTACCGCTCACATGGTTCTGTGGTTTTTAAGGCGTTTTTCATGATTTTTGGCAGCCAACTCAACATCACTCTTTGATGGATAATTGCCTAACTGTGTCACGCAGGCTAAACTTCATTTGGATGAGATCTTTCAGTATGTTACTGTAATTGTTTAGGAATCTTCCAGCCCATCTGTTAGATCTATCAGCCAAGCCAGTTCTCAACCAGTCACATAATCAGGAGAGGCAGTGGGTGTTGCCTAGTGTGGAGAGGCTTAGAACTCTGCGCCTACTCTGTATACTTCTGTTATTAAATAAAGATGATAGTCAACTGATAAATTGTCAACAAATTTTATATTGTTTAAGTCATAATTCCAGAACAAATGGCAGCAGCAGAAAAAAAGCAGATTGATGGTGTTTGATGGATTTCCTATACTTACTAAATTTCGCATTTTAGTTAATCAAGCAACATAGCTTAGCTCAGTGCACTTTGGATGCATTTTTTGTGCGTTATATACATATGCACACAGGCTTGTACAGTTCATGTTTTAATAAATTAGTTTTTAAAATGCATTTGTAAATTGTTTTGCCACCTGCATCACTACATAGATTTTAGGAACCCCACTGTTGGTGAAAACATGTAGGCCTATATATGGCTTGCCAAATGGGTAAAAACGTGTATACATTACGCTTTTCTCACATAACAAACACATTTGATAATGACCAATCAAAACAATTTCACTGTCAGACTGGCCAATCACATTCTTCTCTGTACATATCTAAAGAAATGTTCAGAAAAGAATGTGATTGGTGCATCCAAGAGTAAAGTCATTTCGATTGGTCATTATCAAAACACGTTTGTTATGTAGGTAACATGTAAATGCGTACATGTTTTGACCCATTTGGCTTGCCATATACCTATACTCCAAACGAACATTAGAGACACCATGGTACCATGGTGACATGAAAAAGCTCTATATGAATTCTGTGTGAACCCTCGACTCAGTAGACTCACCCTTGCAAGGCGCGATGACCTCCTCCTTTCGGTCCACGTGGTCTTTGTGGCACTTGGTGTGGCAGCGGCGGCACTCGAGGGCCGGCGGGGGCTTGAAGACGTTCCACAGCGGGCGGGTGCACGCCTCGCAGCTGGAGGGGAAGTGATAGAGCGTGGGGATGAACTCGTGGCCCTTGTGGCCGATGTAGGAGGGACGCTCGCCGAAGGGCAGCGGCTCCACCGCGTACTCCTGGTCCCGTTTGCTCTCTCCCTCGTTGGCATACAGGATCTGGGAACGGGAGGAGAAGGCAATTTTATTGAAGCTTTACTGGAGCGGACAGGTGAAATTGAGAAAAACAAACCTGATTTATAGCGACACGCTGGCAAAGAGGGAGAGGGGACAGAAAGAAAAGGGAACGGGGGGGGGGGGGTCTCAGTTTATGGGATAGCTCCCAGAATAACAAGCTCACTGAGAAAAATGTATTATTTATGTGATATGATTACATTACCTGGAATATCCTTGGGATTTCTTTGGCTTCTGCACGGTACACATCGGTCTGAGTGACTGAGCGGACGTGGAACAGCTTACTGTGTGAGGGAGAGATATGGCAGAGTTAAGCCTCCTTCTCACCTAGGACAATAACTGTAATGATTAAAGTATAGAGAGATTTAAATCATTCTAAGTAAACAGAATGACTGTGTTCCCACCACAATAACGACTACAAACACTGACAGAAGGAAGACTATTTTCTTGGATCACACTCCAGTGACTTTTGTTGATGCACAAAAAACAATAAAGCATTTGCAGCGAATCACAATGGGTTCTTATCTCCACTAAGTGTGCAGAAAATCATTGTGTATGCTGAAGACACAGTTATAGTGAAATATTGAAGCCAGAGTTACAGCGAAATACTCAAACTGTGCACACAGGACAGAAGGAGGGCGTTTGAGTGACTCACTCGATGTCCAGGATCATAAAGGGGTTGGACTGCTCTCTGTCCAGCTCACTGTGGTAGAACAGGATCTTCTTACTGCTCACCACCACATACTACAAAAGGGAGAGGGGGGAGGGGGCAAGGGCAAAAAAAAGGTTATTGGGAAAAATGACACTATAGCAATGGTGATTAAAAAAAATAATCTGTGGAGACAAGGAATAATGATGGGGATGTCACCTTTTTGTCCCAGCCAAATCGCTTTGTGTTCTTGGCAAGCAGGGAGAGCCAGCCCTCCAGTCTGGTGTCTATGGAGAGGAAACGGGAAGATGTTCACACAGAAGGGAGAGCTGCCTTTGATTGTGTGAAGAGCTTAAAGGAATACTGTGACATTTTGAAACTGAGGTGGCAGCTTTTTTTTTTCTCCTTCACCACACACTCATCGCATTGTGGGAAACGTTTCCTCGTTGAAACCAAGGGGCACAGACAGCCTCAAACCTGATTTCAATAACAAATGCTAATAATGCTAACAAGCCACTCTGAGGAAACAAAGGGACAAATACAAAAATGTTTTCCCACAAGTGCCTGGTGAAGAAAAATAACCTAAAAGGTCAAGGTATTCCTTTAAGTTTAGGAGTAACGCCGCACAGCAAACTTCACTCTCTCAAACAGTCCAACAATGTGGATGAAAACATGTTTTTTCCCCACATCTCTTGTAGTGGAATTGATTTTAACACAGCAGGGGAAAGTCAAGCTGAGTATTTGCATGTCTGCTGAACATAAAACAGGATTAAAGCACAGCAGAGATAGAGACAGAGTCAAAACAGAGACGGAGGAGAAGGGTTATGCTGGAACTTTGTCGGGCTTGAACCAGAGTTGGGGGGGGTATTTCACTCTCAATTCCAAAACACTGGAAATGTTTTGGTGGATAAAGGCTGTAAAGTGTTTGAGAATCAGGACTACCATTATTATTGCAGTTTCAATTTTCCATTTTGAAATGACTGAACCCCAACCCAGGTTTGAGCCACCATGCAGGGTCACCTGCACGCTCAGGCTCTGCGGGCTGCTCGTAGGTGAGGGCCAGGGGACGGCGGCCCTCCTCCACCCGCCCGTCCCCCCCGCAGCCTCCTTCTTCTTCCTCGGAGTCAGAGTCCGAGTCGAAGAGGGCGCGAGCCGAGCGGAGGTCGGGCCGGGTGCCGATGGACACCGATTTGTGCGTGCGCTGGTAGGTGAAGGACATTGACTCTGAGGTGTGGGAGTGAGTGATGCGCACTGCGCCGCACCCAGGGGAGAGGTGTTGAGGTGAAATGAGGGGAAAGGAAGTGTATAAGGGAAAACAAAAACAAAAAAAGGAAGAGGGGATAAGTGGAAAAGGTCAAAAACAACTGGCCTGGAAGATAAAGGGGACGGCAAGTGAAAACAGGAGGCGACTGAAAGGAAACAGGAAGAACACAGGAAGGGAGACTGCACAAAGAGGAATGCAGAAAGTGCAGAAAGAGTTTGCGTGTATTTTTTTCTTTGAGAAATGGGCATTGAGAATTTGAATGGACATGTTGGTGCCAGATCATGAGGTGATGAGTATGAGATTGTTGTCTACCTGGGTATCCGTCATCCATGTCCAGGTCGTTGCCGCTGCTGATGCTGGTGGAGTCCAGGGAGTGAACGCTGAGGGAGGTGATCTGGCAACGCAGCTGCTCGATGTCGCTGTCCTTGCTGTCCAAAGCCATCTGAAGCTCCAGACGAACCTGGCTCTCATCCGCTATCAGCTGCACCACACACACACACACACACACACACACATGAACAGAGACTAATCAGTATTGGTTCACAATGGAAGAGATGGGAATACAGAGAGATCCTTCCTCCTACTAATCTCTATTCAGCTGCACTCGCTTTTACACAATCCATGTCTCTGTTGGTCCAAGGATTAAAGGGGCATTAGGTAATCTATGACCGTTAACGACTTCTACTAGTGACCAGTAGGAATTGCAACAACATTGCTACAACTTATCTCTGAATTACTGCAGCCTGTACCTGACCCAAACAATAAAGTCACATTTCCACAATTGAGGCAAGTAAGCTAGCTAATTACAGCAGAGATCCAACAGAAACGTCTAGCGAAGATGTAATATATCACAATGCAAAATACTAGAATAATAATACTGCTTTGTCATCTGAATTGTTTTGACTTGAGAACGAGGCGTTTTAGCCTTTGCAGCTGAAATGTCCTGTGACGCCCGTCGCTTGCTCAGCAGCACCGTCCTCCATTGTTGAGCAGCTGAAAATGCCAGTCGGGGAAAGGGCAAATCTCAGCACCTGGCAAAGTAACTGTTGAGTCACTGGTACTGATCAACAATCCCTATCAACCCCTGATCATTTAGTGCTATGGGGCAGCAAAAATCGTGCTTATTGCCCCTATAAAATCCTTTTTCTACAGTATCTCATCCCCTTCCTTTTTTTTTACAGTATCTCATCCCCTTCATTTCCATCTCCCCCATCATGAAGTGGACTCCCAGATCCACCTAGTCAGTATCTCACAGAAGCAGCAGGTGCTATGTTGGCATTTTGTATCGAGTGATGCCATTCGCTGGTGCGCTGCCAGTGTGGGCGTACTGACCGCCTGCATCTCGTTCAGCTCCCTCTGGTATTTGATGATGGTGCTGTTGAGTTTCTCCTTCTCCGATCGCAGCTCCAGTTGCAGCTTCCTGTTCTCCTTCTCCTTCCTGCGCACCTCCGTCTCGTTGCCGCGGTGACCGCCCCGCACCGTCTCCCTCCTGGCCATGACCTCGGCCAGCTTGTTGACGGCCTGGGAGCGACGATACAGTTACAAATGTATAATAATGATTCTTTCCATACTTTAGATAGATCTGTAAATTATCAAACTGATTTTCCATATTTCTCCTACATTTCCTGACACACACACACAACCACACACCTGAATCTTTAGTGTCCTCTCATTCTGCAGCAGCTTTTCAAAGGAGATCTTGACACAGTTCATCTGCTTCTCCCCATCCTTGGCTTTGTGGAGCTCTGAATAAACAGCGAGAGATGAATATAAACATCAATACAGAGCTCCTATATATTTTTACATAACAGAGTCCATGACCTTTCCATAACTATTGGATAACATACAGCATAGTGCAATTTTCAAGATCAATATTTTGCTAGCATCTGTGTTCAGATATTTCATATTTTGTTGAATAGTTGGAAAGCCCCAGGTCTTCATCTATTACATACAATACTTTGAGTTATTATTCTTTGAGTTAACTAGCTCTGCCAGCAGCCAATCAAACAGACACTTGCTGAAGAAAAGATTATCAACAAATTTCTACAACATTTCTAAAACTTGTTCCCCGTAAATCCTCTGGGCATGTAAAACACAATTTTACATCTCTGGGACATCATCATCATCATCTCTATTGCACTACAGTAGTCCTTGGCTCAAAGAGACACTCACGCTGCTGCATTTCCTTGAGCTGGTTGTTGAGCTCCTCTTTCTCGCTGGCCAGGTTGGCCACATCCACTGTCAGAGTGCGATTGGACTCTTCCAGCTGTAGGGGGCGTCAGGGGAGAGATGAGTGCGCCTAATAACTTGATAAACAACCATTTGAATGATTTCTTGGAGGAAACCATGTCACAACATATTTGTACCAGGACTATCATTTGACTAAATTCAAATGGAAATTTAAAGTCCTACTCAGATAATAACAACAGAGCCTCCGTTCTTAAATATTTCTTGGTGGATTGGATGTAAGATCCTCATTCTGGCCAAAGTCTTACAGTGTTGGAATTTCAAGAAAACCCACTTCCTGAATTAAATCAATTGAAAATGATTTGACCCAAACTGCCAACTACCCAAATTACAGGGTATCATCATATTTGCTCTTTATTGATCACCCTCCTGATCCTGTCTAGTCTATTCTAGTCTAGTCTTTTTTATTTATAGAGCCCTTTATCACAGTCAAGTCTCAAAGGGCTTCAGATACCATCATATACTATATCATACACTACATTATGTACTACATAATATACCATCATATCTCATTCCCACCGTCTTCCCCAATCTGCCTCCTTCCCTTGCTCTCCTTTCCCCCCTTCCCTCTCTCTCTTTGTCTGTCTCCCTCTCTCTCTCTTTCTCTCTCACCGAGCTGATGGTGGCCTCCTTGTCGCCGAGCTCCTGCTTGTGTCTCGCCATCATGTCTTTGATCTCCAGCTCCTTCATGATCTTCTCCTTCTCCAGGTCGGAGTACTGCTCCTCAGCGATGGAGCGAGCCAGCTGCTCGGAGTCGGCCTTGGTCAGACTGACTTCCAGCTGGGTTGTCAGGGAATCCCTGCGGAGGGAAGGCGGGAGGGAATATGAAAATTGTTAGTATTGGATAAAAACTCAGGGACTTCTCCGCAAAAATACTGACAGCTGTCATTAGGCCAGAAGGAAATTACTTATGGTCTGGACGTAATATCTGACTGACCTCATCCTCAAGGCGTGGTTTCAAACAGTTTCTCTGAGTGAGAGCTACTCTGGATCCGCTATGATTGAACCAGTTGTGTCCACAGTTATTGTGGGTCTTCATGCTGCTAATCTGGTTAACCCTCACTTATCCACTTAAAAGTCCAAATCCTCTTAGCTGGCTGTGATGTGAATTTACAGTTGGCTAATAACACTAATCTGGATAAGTCTGTTACATTATTAAAAAGTCAAACAAATGTCGATATTGTGGTGTTATGCTACGGGTCCCTCAACTGTATTTTATCTGTTTATCTGTACTCTGTAGAGTAGTAACCAAGAAGTGACAATTGCATCCCATAATTCATTGCATTCATGGGGAAGGTGTCCTCTATATGGGACCATAATCATGGCCGGAAAGGGAGTAAAAATCTGACATTTAAGTGTAAAAACTCACCATCTGTGAGGATTATCAGGTAATTTCACTGGTTCAAAGACACCTTGACACTTGATTTATCAGCTGCCAGCAATGTTAATTTTCCATAACGGATGATTTCAGATGATTTAATGAGTCAAAAGAATGCGTTTACCGAAAGCATCGCCTATGCAACACTACTTGCCGACTCCTTGTTTTAGTGCTTCTAGACTGGAAACAGAGACAGCTGGTGGTCCAGGCAGACCAGTTACCTCTCCTCCTGGTACTCCTCCAGTCTCTGCTGGGCCTCTTTGTACATCTTATTCCTCTCATCACACTCCTCCTTCAGCTCACGGATCTGTGTCTTGTAAAGGGTCTTGGAGGAAGACAGCAGAACATTCATTTCATAACACAAGTGAGGTAGTAGAGTATGTATAATACATTACAAAGACAAGAGATTACAGATAGTTTACATAGATACAGGCAGAGAAATGGGGTGAAGTGGGGAAAAGACTCATAGATTCCCATTCAAATCACATATTTTCAGATAGTATTGTATTTTTTGTGATGTTATGTCATGTTAGCTATGCTGACGTTCACAACAGGCTGTAAAATTAAATAATAACATTGTAATGATAACTGGCATGAAGAGAGACTATGAGCAATGCTAACGAGCTGTTGCATCCCACAAGTACCAGGTGTGAAACTGGGTCGATGGACAAAGGAAGCTTGATGGGTAGAGTTACCGTGAAATATTGCTCCGCCTCCAGTTGGTCCTTCAGCTCCTTCAACTGGCCATCAGCCTCTTGCCTCTCCCTGCGATTGGACGACACAACTGTCAATCATTCCTACGGACCAACCGAACACCTGAGCCAAAGCATTTGTACTTGTGTGCGTGTTTGACCTGCGTAGCTCCTGGTTCTGCTTCTCCAGGCTCTGCTTCATGTCCAGCAGGTGGTTGAGCTCCTGTTTGAGCTGCTTCTCTGAGGAGCGCAGCATGGACACCTGCTGGCTCTGCACCTTCAGGTCGTTCTGGCTCAGACTCCGCTTCTGGATCTCCTGCTCCAGGCGCAAGCTCAGGGTTTTCACCTGGGACAGGAACACACACACAAAATCTTTAACGGTTCTCTCACTGGCACAGTTAGGGGGGCATATGTTAGGAACTCAATTCAAACTGCAGAAAGAAGAAGCAGAGTGACACACACCTCATCAGAGAGTTTATCCTTGTGTGCCTGCAGCTCATCCAGCTTGTTCTGGGCCTGCTTGTAGTCACAGTCCAGCATGGAGTGCTCCTTCTCTAGTTGGAGCATCTTGCCCTCCACCTGTAGCTTCAAGCTGCGCTCCTCGTGGAGGGTGCACTCTATCTCTGGACCACAGAAAATGGCCAGGAAAACAATCAGAGAGGTTATCTACATTGCACTCAATAGCAGAACTGGGTCACACAGTTCTCGCTGTTTGTTTTAACCTGCTGGGAGAAGTTTCAGAAAGACAATCACAGCAAAGTATCTGAAGGTCAATTTATTATACTTTTCTGACAGCTTACCTGACACTAACTAAACTGAACAAGACAGAATTATTTGCCAATGCTATTTGACCAAGGTCTGCTCTATCAATCAACCCTAAGTACCATTGGAGGTTTCTCCACCCTTCCTTAATAGCTGAAGATTTATGTTTTATGTTTCAGTTTTATGATTGCTAATACTTCTTTGCTTGATTTTTTTTGCTTTATTACCTCAGTGTATTCAGACACTTCTGTGTAAAATACACTTTAAACTACACTGACTAAATGCCTATGCTTTAAATCCCCCAGCCCTGTTGCACTCTTTTGTCCTCCCTCTCGCTCACCTTTCATGGCCCCTGACTTGGCCTCCTCGATGGACTGGTAGATCTTGTTTTTATCAGCGAGCTTGGCTCTGGTGGCCTTGTGCTCTGCCTCCTCCTGCTCCAGACTCTGCTGGAGGGACTTCAGCTTGAACGTCAGGTCAATCTCCTGGTTGTTCTTCTCCTACGGAGCCAAGGGGGATATTATGGCACTTGCTGCTATTATTTCATATACATTTTGTATTGATTGTGTGTACTTTTTAAACTTATTGCATAGGAGAAGCCAAAGGCAAATTTTCACAATGCTGGACAACAATATCTGGCCTAATCTAAAAAAAGTCAACATTAAGTTTGTGGAAGGAGCATCTATTGAACTAGCCTGGAAACTCATCCCATGTTAGCAATTAGCCATTGGAAATAAAAACCGACCTTCTCAAGGTCAATGAGCTTCTGCTGGAGCTGCTTCTTCTCATTCTGGGCCTTGGAGAGAGACGACTTGACCTCTTTCACCTCTTCTTCCAGGCCAGAGATACGCCCTGAGATGGAGGAATGGAAACATGGAGGAGGAAGGGAGCAAAAGAGGGCTTGTAACATTTGACATGGTGTTGATATTATTGCTAGGATTTAACTGTATGATACATCTGTATATTTCATCTCTGTTCAATCTGTAACAATCTTGTCCAGTACGTGTGTACGCAGACTACCGTTATTGAATTGTTATTTGTCGTGCGTGTGTTTTAACATTTGCATAACATGTGACACAAGCTTGTAATGAAACATAGAAACTACATGGAAATGTGTGCACCTGCACAGTTCAGCTTCAATCATACACATGATCCTAGGTGAGACATTACATAATGCCCCTGCACACATTTGGCCTCTAATGTGCCAAAACAACACACCAATATTTATTTTCCCTCTCCCCAGCTCCACCCAAATGGAGACTTTTACCAGGAAAAAAAGCATGAGGCATCACTGCAAACAGGCGACACTCTTATTACGGTCCGTCCCCTCTGGCTGTAGTGAATGGCCCAGTCTGCATGGACTGAGTATCCTGGAGTTTGCAAACAAAGGGTCTCACAAGAGGTGCTGGCTCTGGTCTGGCTTTGGCTTTTACAGCCTCTTGCTTCAGTCACTCTAAGCCTTCTGAACAGATGTTTCCATCTATGATCAGATCTTTCCCCAGGCCTGGTCCAAAACAACAATCCACATCTAAAACCCTGTCCAGCTCTAAGCTCCAATTTCTGTGTAATTCCTTTTCCCTGCTACCCAGTGGACATGTAGTTCAGTAGCTTTCCCTGTGCCGGCCCATTAAGTCCTGTATTTTCAGATCCTTAACAGTTTCATTACCTGTAGTTACGGTAGTGAATTAACTTTTTTGCCTGGTGGATTCCAGATTTGCCAGCATTTAACTATTTTTAAAGCCAAATTGACTTTTGGAATAGAAAGGAACCTCTAAATAATGGTTGGTTGCCTGCCAAAGTGGGGAGTAGAGTAGAAACTTAACAGCCACACATTAGCAGCATTTTTCTCGTGTTTAGTGCCCCTCTCTGTCTGTAGAATGTGTGTAAACAGGCTTTCTCAACTCTATGGGGTTCATTATTCAGCATATTAAAACACCTCTGAACCCTCCAGTCTAACAGATTGTCACGTCTCACCCTGCAGGTCAGCGATGGTCTCTGTCCCGAGGTTGCGGTCTCTCCTCTCAGCCTCCAGCTCCGCCTGCAGGCCCATCAGCTGCTTCTCCAGCTCCATCTTGCCGTTTTCCAGCTGGCTGCACCTGTCCTGCATCTCCCTGAGGCTCACCTCCAGGCCCTGGGCCTGCTTCTGCACCTCTGCGTGACTCTTCTTCAGCCGCCCGGCCGCCTCCTGCTCAGCCTCCAGCACGGCGGTGGCCTCCTCTAGCTGGAGATGGAGAGCACAGGGAAGATAAGGTGAAACTTTATTGATCCCTGCGGGGGGAAAAAGGTTGTTGCAGCAGCAAAAGTGAAAGGATTCAGTGAGGAAACAAGACAAATACAATATAAGCATACAAATAGAATATAAAAAAAAACATTAAAACAATAAAGCAATAAATTAGAATCCAAACTGTGAGGTTATATGGTTATATGTTGGTAACAATTTAAACATGTTAAGGAGCTTAAGTTACAGATATTACCAGTCACAACTGCTTGCTTAAATATGGATTAAATTGGAGAAGTATCGATAAAATGTAAAAAAAAAATAAAAATAAAAATATGTATACAGTATGAAACAATGGAACCATTATGAAAATATTAATATATGCAGAATATAACAATGAGGGAGCTATGTGAAAACTATTTCATGGCATACATAATAGTGCAATTTAATATTTGCATTCAACATTCAAGGAAATGTATTTTTCTGGGTTAACTGAAGACATGAGCTGAAGTCTGAACAGCTCCTCCTCACTTGTCTCTGCAGCTGAAGGTTCTTCTCCGTGGAGATCTGGGAGTTCTGGTTCCTCCTCTTCAGCTCCTCCAGCTGGTCCCTCAGGTTGTTCACTGATGAGCGAATGCAGACAAATAAGAGAGAGGAGATGAAAACAACTGCAGCCCTGCGAGAATACAGAGTACGTCTGCGTGACTGGGCTGATTTCTCACCGGAAAAACAGCTCACCAAGAAACCACAACAATTTTAAGACCTCTGCATGGGAATTTAAGAGTTATAAAGCTATATTTAACGGCATGCGAGACCTTTTAAGGCCTTGGGTTTAGATATTAGACAGATATAGACACATTTTAAGACTTCTCCAGACACTTCTTCTTGCGGACACGCTGGTTTAATTAAAATAGCAGGTTCCTCACGTTCGTTCTCCAGGCTGCGCTTCCTGTCCGTCTCGATCTCCACCTTGCGCAGGTTCTCGGCACTCTGGTGCTGCAGCAGCGCTCGCTCTCTCTCCAGCTGCCTCAGAGATGACTCCACTCTCTGCCTGCTGCTCATCTGGGGGGGGGGGGGGGGGGGGGGGGGTGAGTTCACAAACAAAGTCACCAAGATGACAACGTAGCAAGCAAATGGTTAAAATGGCATCCATCCATTCACCCGGTCCTTACCTCCTCGTCTAATTCTTTGACCAGCTTCTCTAAACGGTTGGTGGTATTTCTGGGGAGGGAAGAGCAACGGGTATCTTACAGACAAGTATTAAAAATTACTGAGAAGTACATTAAAATATGCAGTGTGTGTGTGTGTGTCTGCGATAGAGCCAGCCAAGGGGACGATTCACTGAAGTTAGTTTCAGTCCTTAGAATATTCCTAATTCCTGCTTGCACCATAACAAATAGTAAGTTCTTCATGCAGTGTAGGCACATTCTTCTGATCGGGAGCGAGAGCAGAGAGTGTGGCTGATAGAGAACTTGATTCAAAGTGGTATCAATTTGGAGTCAATTAGGCTAATCGTTTGTGTTAAATCTATGGCAGTCGTATCGAGTTTGCACTGTCAAGAGGCAGGCAAATTCATTTTTTAACGATTTAGCCCCAGCTTCAGGCTTTTTATTTTAGACACCAGAATCAATCCCCAATTTGAGCTAGATAATATTAACACCCCTAATACACATTCAAGACAGGACCATCTATTTTTATGTGTGCAATCATTTCAAATCTGCTGACTGGGCAGAAGTTGGATGACGGAAAATCATATTAAATGACCCTGTCGCTGACTTGATCGAGGTTTGATCTCCCTTATATGACAGCAGGCGCTGCTCTGCCATCAACAAAGACGGGCCGAAGATTCTTATGTTCTGTTAATGCTGATCAACATAATAATTATACACTAATATGTTTTCTGTTTCTGTAGGAATCAAAAAGGTAGGTATCAGGTAGCATTTTTAACATCAATATATTATCGTCAAATTAATTGTGATACCTTGGTATAATTACTGTAAACAAATGAGACCATGGTAGAGGTGACTGGAAGCCTCTATCTCACACCAGTGGCATTGTTAGTGCTATAGTGTGTCCCAAAATAAGCACCACATTTCCCATAAACCCTGTTGCTTCCTGTCATAAAGAGGATGTTGCTATGTACAAAGATCTGACACAGTGGTACACAATGTAAAATACAATGTAGACACTGCCAGTCTTCTTGATTCAGTTTAGAAAAGCCAACTGCATGTAAAAATGTAACACAGACAAACACATGACTTGGTGATTTACCGCATAATGAAACATTCCAATGGAAAGGAAGCAGAAAGTTATGATTTTAGAACTGGTATAAAATTTGAAATATTTTATACCAGAGCCCCATGTGTGTGTGTGTGTGTGTGTGTGTGTGTGTGTGTGTGTGTGTGTGTGTGTGTGTGTGTGTGCTTCAAGTCCAGCCGTACTTGCACTTCTGTTCCAGGTCATCTTTGACCTGCATTTCATGGTTGAGCTGCTCCTCCAGCCGATGAAGCTTCTTCTGCAGCTGGTCAGACAGAGGAACAGCAGACAAGAAGACTATTATCTGATGGCACAATCTATCCTGCATCTGTTCTCCCTAATCTGTTACCATATTACCAAATAATCTGCAAATATACATTCTATTAAAGGTGTTTGGTGTTATTCAGGATTGCTTGAGCATCTTTCTTCCAAAGTTGGAGAAGAGAGAACCAGGACTCTTGATCTGCTCCACTGACCATTAATGGGACTTTGACTAAACTGAATGTTTGATGGGATTTTACACCCAAATAAGCTTTATATTATGGAGGTTCTATAAATGATGAACCAGAAAATGTATCCCTAGCCTCTGAAAAACCATCCTAGGTAGTTTAAAAATCTAATTTTCTATCTATTTCATTGCATCCATGGTGGTGTATATCAGTCTGACATTAAGGAGAAAGACAAACTACTCTGCTTAGTCTCTGTCCATGCGGGACAATCCACTAATATGAACTTGCTGAAGTTCACTGGTATTTCAGATGAATTATACTGAGAATGATGTGTATTATTTCAGTACTGCGGAATTAGTATTGTCAAGTGAGTTGTAGACCTTCCACAATATTAAATTTCAACTGCACATTTCTCTCATCTGCTCTGAAAATGCAGTGTGGCAAACACACACATGAAAGCACCTACCTCTCCCTTACTGTCTGAGCAATACTCCTTTTCCTCTGAGTTATCCTTGCAGTCTTCTGAATCCTCCACAGAGCCGCCTTTATTTCCACTCAGCAGCCTGAGAGGGAGGGGAGGGACAGAGGAGAGGAGTGGGTGTACGGCTGTAATTGAATTTACCTGGAGGTGCCTGAGGTGGTTTTCCAGCCATGACGGCTTCCCTCGCTGTCCGAGGGCCCGCCTTCTGCAACCGAGTGACACATCTTGCCCTAACCATCTGCAATGCCCATGCCCATTGACTGATCAAGGCCAGGGAAAGGAGGGGTATGCACATCCAAAATACTGACTAGGTGCTTGATACAGAAGGTGATAGAATGAATTAAAATATACAGGGGGTGGACAAAATAATGGGAAAAACCCATGAAAAAGGACTAACTTTGAAGTGACTCAATCACAATTACAAAGGCAGCTACACGCAAACCATATTTAGCTGAATGTGAAGTAGAAATATGTGTCAGCTTTAAAAAAAGGTCTGACAGGCACCACTTTTATAAGCGAGTTTTCAAAGCAACGTGAGGCAACTAACAGATCCAAAAAGGCCAAATAGTTGGTGCCTGATCAATGGTATATCGGCCACAAAACCTGTAACATTATTTACTGTGCCAAGAGGAACAATAACAAAAATCATGACAACATATGCCAAATACTGACTAACTGCATTGCCAAAGAGGAACAGTGGTTGCAGGCAAAGCTCACTGACAGCCATACATGGACACTTAACAGGACAGTTGCTAAACACCACAAAACTACAACCTCAAAAATGAACACCAAACTGAATCACCACCTCTATGACACAGTCTCAACAAAAGCTGAAAATTGTGAGCTTCACAGAGCAGAGATAATATGTCAGGGCTGCCAGTGCCACTAAGAAACAGTGTGTATCCATAAACACGCATAACCTGGTGTAAGGAGCACAAAACTGTACAATGGAAAAAAAAGTCATAGTCGTTTTCACCCTTTTTCCTACATCTGGATGGGTTTACCTTTGGAGAAAGTCAAAGGATGCCTACAACCCAGAATGTCTGTTGCCAACTGTTAAACATGGTGGATCTTTAATGGTGGGCAGCAATCTCTGGGAGTCATTAGTTCCAATGATTGCTCCACATGGTTATTTAACGCCCAAGGAATCCGAGGCCATTTTACAGAACCAGGTGCAAACCCTGTTCCCTCATGATGTTTCCATATCCAAAGATGATTATGCCCCCCATATACACTGCTAAACAAATTCCAGAGCGGTTTCAGGAACACCAGGAACGGCTTACATCGCCTCCCCAATCTCCAGATCTAAACATCATCGAACCTTTATGGGAAGCACAGTGTCTGAAGTCGATTTCCCCCGTCTTCATCCTTCAGAGAACTGGAGGCTTTCCTCACTTTTGACCTAGACTGTTTTTCGCCAGAGACTAAAGACTCATGTCAAAGAGAAGTACTGTAAAAGGCGAAGAATGTCTGATTGAGTCTTTAGATCCTTCAGCTTTATGAATAAATGGCTGAAAAAAATCCCTTGTGGTTGAAACGTTGCCGATTAAACCGCTAAGGGAGCGTCAGTCCAATACACAGGTATCGTTTTTTTCTATTACATTCAATGATCTAGACCGGGGTTTACTAGACTTTATCATGGGCGAAGAGCGCTTAGTTAAAGGGGGTGTCAGAACAAGGCGGCAGTGTGGAGCTGGAACAGGCATACAGTGTCTGACTGGTGTAGGACTGTATTAAAGGTATGGGTGTGAAGCTGACTTTCTGTACCGCTCTCAAGCTTTAGGCACAGTGCTGACCTTAAGCCCATTTCCTGAGAGCACAGAGGCCCTTACAGCAGTACACGCACACATGAAAAATGTAGCTTTTATAAAATTCCAATATTACTAACAAATGTATATTATGTTCAAAATACACAGCAGAAGTATGAAGTGAGCAAATATAACCTAACCCATATGAATCATGAAGAAAAAACAACTATGAGCACAACAGCATCGACAAGATACAATACTACAAGACAGTATTAGAATAAAACAGAACACTTACTGGTCTTCCTTGAAGTAAGTAAAGCCCACAAATGGTAGCTGGTTGCCAACAAAGGCTCTGGGTGGAGGGAAGGTCTCACCGGCGCCTTTATCATCCTCTATTTCATCAAAGTTGCTGGTGTCTATGTCACTGCTCAGTTCTGGCACAACTGGAGCCACAGCTGGGAGAGAGAGAGAGAGAGAGAGAGAGAAAGGGGGAGAGAGGCAGGGAGGGAAAGGGGAGAAGGAAGAGGTGGAAACAGAGGAGGGAGGGTGGGGGGGGTGAGAAAAGGGAAAGATGATGTCTTACATTAGCTGACTATCAGTGAAATGGCTTTCAATTAGAAGACATTACTGAATAAAAAGACATGGGCTATTTGAATTTAAAATACTTTGATGATCACTGAACACCTATTTTTCAGCAGTGCTTTTGAGTAAACTCTATGCCAGCTTTGGCGCTGGTAGTAGCAGTGAGCTCTCCGCAGGTTGGCGTGAGGCTGACACCACTCCTTTTCCCGTACAGTGCTCGCTTTGTGCCCCACACACAGCGGCTTTCACAAACGCAGCCTAAACACACACCAGGAGAGAACGCCGCTTCTGCTCTCCGCTCAGAGGGGCAGGCGCTCTTTAAAAGGCCCCGGCACAGCAGGCGGACAAAAATGTGTCAAAGGGCCAATCGGAGGAAACTGAGACGTATCAGGAGCACCTTATTAAGGAAAAAAGAAGACAATTCCTCCGACCGGAAACAACCCTGGCTCCGAGCAAAGAGCAGATTACTGTTGAGTCGAGACACAAGCCTCAGCGTGACAAATGTTACTCACAACATGGTGGATAAAACACAGGGAGAGAAGGAGCGATAGATCAAGCGGAGGAATGAAACAAATGAAGGGAAATAAAAAGGAAGAAAAAGAAGAAAAAAAAAGCCAAAATGCGGTGAGACAGAAAGAGACACGGGCCGCTCCACGGAGGCCCTTGTGGCACGACTTCCCAGCATGCTCTCTGATAGCGGGCTGCTAATGACAGGCAGCCGTGGCCACAGTGAGAGTGAGAGAGAGGGAGCAACCCTCCAACTGGGGCGCCCCTCTCATTAGGCCAGTCCACACCGGCCGCACACCCTGCCCCGCCCGCCCCTAGGGGGGGCTGCCGCCTCCCTTTACATCCATCCATCCATGCATCCAGCCAGCCAGCCAGCCATCGCTCATTCTATCACAGGGCAGGCTGCTGGCTCCTAGGCGCTCCCACATCCCAAAGTTTTATTTTGGGAAATAGGGAATGGGGCTCTGCTTGATGAACTGACACACAGCAGGGAGAATCTTAGATAGCTAGCTAGAGTGCAGAGGCCAACCACAGACAATAACACTGGAGTCAGGCTCTCTGGCTGGGGCCACACACGGCAGGGAGCAGTGTCATGCTAAAACTGACACATGAGGGGGGAGAGGTTCAGCTCTACGGGACGGGAACAGTGTCATGTTGTGTGTGTGTGTGTGTGTGCACGTGTGTGTGTGTGTGATGTGACATGCACGCGCACAAGCAAGCCTGTATTGAGCTGAGCGGTGCGGTAGTGGCACAGTAGTGGTTTCATGTTCCAGACTGCCAGGCTCTGATCAGAAGTTCTGTCTGTTGTCTTAATCAGAGCCAGGTGAAGGAGAGAGGGAGAGAGAGGCAGAGAAAAAAAAGAGAGAGAAGCAAGGAAAAAGAGCCTGCATGTAATTATACACAGACACAGAGGTCCTGTTCAAATTCCTAATATGTCCTCTTCCTCTTTTCCTTCCTTCCTTCCTTCCTTGGTGACATGTTAGATCTGATACAGCTATATAAGGGGGAGTTTCAGCCATGAGTTTGTACATGATACTGAGTGCAATGTCCAAATAATAAATAACTTTTTTCAAAGTATACAAATAATGGCATGTGCAATGTAGCAACTGATAACATAATAACTGCTGGATAACGTAATAACTTGTAATAAAATGTCTCTCCAAATGGGTGAAAGATGTGATAAAACCTGGTAATGTTTTATTGATGTTGCTGGATAATGTCATAGCATCACATTATTACATTAACCAGCAATTATGATTTCATAAAGGGGGTAACATTTTTAGCTGATGTAATAATATTCACTAATAATGTAACAACTTGAATTATTGCATTCTTCTTATGAGTTACATTATTAGCCAATGTAATTATTACATCATAAGTTAAAACTCTGTAACAACCATTATGAATTAATAACGGCCAGTTATTCTATTAACAGGCTTTGTTACATTTTTGACTAATTTAGAGGGATATTTTATTACATTCTGACACGTTTTTACATTATCTGTTGCTACATGCCATTTAGCAAAACATATTCCATTTGGTGGATGCTTTATTTCAAAAAGCCTTACAGTTCCATCAGTGTGTATGTTGTTAGTACTGGTGGCATCAGTGACGGGAAACCATCACCTGTGCAGTGATAGTGCCATGTTTCACCCATTGAACAATACAGGGCCATGACATTTGGTCATACTGAACCAGCCACTGTCAACTTGCACATTCAAGAGGTGTTACAATCCAAACTCATCAGCCAGTCAGTACAACACTGGGTTATTCTACATATCACTCCTACAGTATACACTGTAGTGTTTTATAGTTTGTGTGTAATAAACTTAATCTCAATTCTGTCTATTCTGTGCTTTTGGAGTGTTACACATGTGCAGTGAGGTTATCCTGTAGGTTTAGTGTATCATGTGATCTGCTGCTCTGCACAATATCTAGTCATATACTGTAACATAAGATAGCAGCAGGGAGCATATGGAGAACATGTGTAACATATACCGTAGGCTTAATGGCTTAATGGGTAGGAGATGGAAATAAACTATGATGTGCAAAGGCTGAAAAGAAACAGGCCCAGACAGTAATGGACTAGCTCCTTAAAAATAAGGAGTAGAAGATGGAGAAGAACTTCAACAAGAAGGAGAAAAGCTTTGGGAACACCTGCACCTGCATTGCCGGGATTCAGAAAGAACACAGTAGACTGAAAAACATGTACATACACACGCATAACACACACTTACTCTCTCGGATGGTGTCAAAGGTCCACTGGTCATTCTTGAAGAAGGGGTGGCGTTTGATCTCATCCACTCCGGTGCGGCCCAGACGAACCTCCCTGCACACACAGCAACACAGGACCGAGCGGTCAGACGGCGAGCACGGCAGCGCCGCCTCAGCCCGAAAACACAAAACACACCCCCACCGCCCCCCACCACCACCCCACCCTCCCGCCCCGAAAACACACGGCCAATGGAGTGACCACTAGGCGCTGACCACAGGCCTTCCACTGACCAGCATGGAGAGCCGCATGACCGCCGGTGGACAGTAGACACGCCTCAGAACCTCTGCTGGCCAGTCAGAGCAGCGAGGAAACCCCAAGATAATATAGATCCGGGAGAGAGAGAGGAGCCGGTGGAGACAGAGGGAAGGAGTGAAGGCAGCAGGGCCGGAGAGCAGAAGACAACATCAACAACACTGACTAACTGGAGAGTGGCTGCCGTTGCACTTTCCCCTCCCTCCTTCTTCTCCCTCTCTCTCTCTCTAAAACCCTACACGCACTCTTTCTCTCTCTCTCGTCCCTCTCCTCCCTCCTCCGCCACTGGGTACAGGGCTGGAGGGGTGCGGCAGTTTGGGCTTGCCACGTGTGGGACATTCCAGACCCAGCCAAGGGGAAGAGAGGGCCGGGGCGGGGAGGCAGAGAGAGAGAGAGAGAGAGAGAGAGAAGGGGAGAGTTTTTCAGCCCCCGCAGAAAACCTATAACGTAAAAAAAAAACCGAGCCAGACTTACAGGCCGTGTCACAGCGCCCGGAAAACAGCAGGAGCGAAACGGAGAAAGTTACGGCAGAAAGAGGGGATGGAGAAATGGAAAAATGGCACCGAGAATAGGTCGAAAATTACAAACGGGGAGTGATTAAAAACACATGGGAGAGTAGGGCAGAGGTCTCGAAAATCAAAGAGAGAGGATGTAGTGGCTGAAGGGACGAGTGAATCAGTGGGTGAATCAGGGAGACAGGGCGGCAGTGACAGAATGTGTGGGTAAAGCAGTGAATGAATGTATCGCCCAGTGTGCGAGATGTGTGTGTGTGTGTGTGTGTGTGGGCACCCGCACGCCTGTGAGATTCTGTCTGTGGTGAGAGAATAGTGAGTGAGAAGGTAAATAAACTGAACGCAGGAGAATGAAAGGCCGCTCTGTGCTGAGGCAGAAAGGGCCTGTGTCTGACTGAGCCCTCCTGGGGGCGGGGCCACCAAGGTAAACAGGAAGTGGTTTCTTCCTGGGGGATGGGCTACTTACCCAGTATATGCCCCCTCCACACCCATCCATACAACCCCTACCTCCACTACTAACAATATATTACTACTACTATGGGAATGCTACTGCTTGGTTATGAGCTGGTAGTTTTTATTCATTGGGAGCAGCACCACAATGGGCTTCAATGGGCCTTAAAGTATTACTGTATAGTCAGATTTGTCAATTCACTTTCTGTTCAATCAAGTCAAAATGGGGTAGGACAAAATAAGTTTTACTCCTTCCTACTCCTTTTTGAACATGCTTTTTTTTTTTTGTTTAAGAATCTGCCGAATGTTTTTTGGTTTTGTTGTATTGGATGGATTTTCTCGTTTTCTTTATTCTATTTATTTATATTTATTTGTTTATTTGTTGTTACATGAAATAAACACACTTCATTCATTCATTCAATGATAGAGCATTTGTTCTGAACTAATCCATTCAATTCATTTTTTGTGAAATCAACTTCCCGAATCAGTTGAATTAGAATTGAATTGACACCATCCCAACTTTGTCAACTTTCTATTTCTAGACTACTCTTCTTTGTCACATTCCTCACACTGTTCCTTTTTGCTGTTCCTCTTCTCAAAGGTGCTTCTGCAGTGAAGTGTGAATGGAGAGATCACTCACTTCAGAGCGGCAGGTCACCTACCTACCGCCTATCAGGGGAAACTGGGTACAGATGGAGGAATCGTGTGGTCTGCATGCTTTCCCGATCTGCTAGAATTTCATCGATGTATGTTTCACATTCCAAAAATTTTACTTTTTACAAGCAGCTGTTTTCAAATTCTTTTTTTTCCCCAGAGAGGTCAAGTTGAGTTATGACTTGCGTGCTTTCTGTTCGGTACCGTGATCCAAACAATGCAATTTCATGGGTCTGTTTGAGCGAGTCCAACAATCACTCTAAAATGAGTAGAGTGGGAAAGATTGTGCATTTGACCGTGTGTGTGACTGTGTACAGAGTAAAGGCAGGCTAAAATTGTGAAATACTCATTCTGAATTTTTGTTAAAGCATGAGATTTTTTTTTGTGTGACACAGGATTCCACACACGTACCTGTCAGAAAGAAACGCAGAGATGAGGTCTTTGGCATCCTGAGACATCTGCACATCATCTGGGAAGTTGAGGGAGTTCTTGTGGTCCATGATCTTCCCGTAAGTTCCCACCAAGGACTCGGCGTAGAACGGAGTTTCGCCTGCCAGAAGGGAGGGAGGCTTATTACTGAACATGACTTGGCGGGAGGGAAAAAAACTCATCAGACTTGTGAAATCATTGATTAAAGTAAGATTTTTACTGGCCTATTGCACAAAATGACCATGATTTCTGGCTTTCAAAGCTCACATAATATTGCCTCTTCACTAGACATTTCTCTTGGATCTCTGCTCTTACTAGCTAGCTTACTCTTCTCTATTAGAAAAATGTGACTTTATTTTTTGTATCACTTGCAGGCCACTGTAGATCAAGGGGACAGAAAGGGTGGCGGCTGTACCAGAGACTTATGTAGGAGGAAATGAGTTCGATCAATGTTGTTGTAATTCCTACTGCTCACCAATAGAGGTCAGTAAAGGCCATAGATTACCTAATGGCCTTTTAAAAAACTGGGCAAATTTCAATAATGAGTAGTACGATTCCAACATTGTCAAAGTAATAACAACCGAAGTGTAGATGAGTATAGTTCTGACTAATAGGGATGCCAGAACTTACTGTTGAGCGTGATGCCCCTGCTCTCACTCACCCCTCCTTACTCTAACATCCAAGACAGGCTTCTACACAGGTGTTCACCCACAGTAGCACAAGGGAGAGTTACATCAGATCCTGTGTATTGGTCACCGTCCAACATGGCTGAATGCAGTTTACTCACCGACCAGCATCTCGAAGATAAAGACGCCCACAGACCACCAGTCGCACTCGCGGCCGTAGTAACCGTCGCCACCCTGGGACTTGAGCACCTCGGGGGAGATGTAGTCTGGAGTGCCAACGGCTGTGTCACAGTGTACCATGCCAGACTACAGACAGGCAGAGATAGAGAGAGAGATAAGAGACGGAAGAGCAGTGGCATCGTTGTGTTAAAAGGTTGGCTGAGTTGGGGAGGAAGTTAGGCAGAGAAAAGCAGAGAAGCCAGGACATTTAAACAGAGGTACATAGCGCAGGGTTTCCCGCCATGGCCCTGATTTAAAATTCCATGACTTTTCTATGCCTTTCCATAACTAAGATGACCTTAAAACTCTATTCCTCCTTTTTGTTTGTTAATGCTGAATTTCTAAAGGGGTGAATTAGTCTGGCTTCCACTGCAGTTGGGCTTGCTGTGGAGAAAAAACACTACACCTAAAGCAATGAATGTATGAAACAAAGTTGAAAATACATTCTGGTATATTCCATTTGTAAAATTCACTGATATTCGCTGACTTCCCCAGAGAATTTATCAAATTCCCTGTCTGGAATATAACTCTCAAAATTCCATGATATTCCAGAAACTCCATGACCGTGACAGTAGGACAGATCATTTTATAAATGTAGTTATATACAGTCAGTCTAGAGTGCAGAGGTCTAATTTTGCTAGACTGTTTTAATCATGTTTTTTACAGGAGCTAGAAATTATATGACTTTCTGTGTCTACTGGTAGATTTTCAGACCACTTGAATGTGTGGAACCACTTGGGACCAGCTATTATGAAATCGCTATGGTGAAAACAAATGGTGGAAAAACACTTCCTGGAACCACAGTGGGGCGGGACCTCTGTACTCTACATTAGTTGTTTAGCACAATAACTTCTGGGGCCTTTCAAAACAACCTGATGCAATAGTGCTGCACTGAGCTTCACTTCACAATGTGAACACTTGGTGGTGCACTGGAGCACTGAATAAAGGAGACTTGCCCCAAGAGAGGTTGGGGTTAATTCACTTCAGGAAGTGGATTTCCTTCAGAATTCAAGGACTGAAACTCTTTTGACATTAAAGGGTTGCCAAATCCAATCTAGAAAGAAATTATTCACAAAAACACTCTATCATTAGTAAGTGAAATGTTTCAATTTTCATTTCGAACTGAAAGAGAACTGATCCCCTACTCAGATCTGAGACATTTGACAACAACAAACGCAACCCACCGAGTCCATCTTCATACACGTGCCAAAGTCAGCTAACTTGAGGTGTCCGTGTTGGTCCAGCAGCATGTTGTCGGGCTTGACGTCGCGGTGGATGAAGCCCATGGAGTGGATGGCGTCCAGCGCCAGCACCACCTCGGCCGTGTAGAAGCGGGCCCACTTCTCCGGCATGTCGTAGTTCATGGTGAGCGTGACCAGGTCTCCTCCGGGCATGAACTCCATCAGCATGTAGAGGTGGCGGTCGTCTTGGAAAGCGCAGCACAGCTAGAAGACAGTACACCCGAGTCACTCGCAAGAAGATAATACACTCTGGTCATAGATTGTAGCCTCAAACCAAATGCCACAACCATGATGCCGCGCTGAATGTACAAAATATTAGGGACATCCTCCTGATATTGACCTGTAGCTCCTTTTTCACAATCCACATCTCAATTGTCTCAAAGCTTCAAAATCCTTCTCTAACTTGTCTGCTTCTCTTTATCTACATCTCCTCCTTTGTGGTTGGTAGAGATTTAATAAGGGAAATCAATAAGGTATAATGGCTTTTACCTGGATTCAACTCATCAGTGTACTTCATTGAGACACTTCAGTGTGTTTTTAACACCTCCGCTTCCCATGACATAGACTAAGCAGATAAATCCAGGCTATGATCCCTTATGATCCCTTACTGAGCTTCACCTATTAAATCCACTTCAGTCATGATAGAGCAATGTAGATAAAGGGGAGGAGACAGGAGAAGGATTTTTGAGCCTTTTTTAAGACGTATGTGCGTGGCTGTGTGTTTGTGTGTGTGTGTGCACACCTGGACGACCCAGGGGCTGTTGGAGAAGGCCATGATGTCCCTCTCCTCCCAGAAGAAGGCCGAGTCCGAGCGCTTGATCATCTCAAACTTGCTGAGCTTCTTCATGGCGTAAACCTTCTTAGAGGCCTTGTGGCGGACCTACAGTAAAGGAGGGGCGAGGCAAAAACAGGAGACGCTCCCATGTAAACAAGGATAACATTGCGGTGCAATGAAAGAACACGGCGACCACGACATTGTAAGAATGTCACGATAACCAAGATAACGTGAGAGAAAGGGGAGAGAGAGAGAGAGAGAGAGAGAGAGAGAGAGAGAGAGAGAGAGAGAGAGAGAGAGAGAGAGAGAGAGAGAGAGAGAGAGAGAGAGAGAGGCTCCCATAATAATAGGCACACACCCATAGAAAGACATGCTTACACAAGATTGGAGTACAAACTCATCGCGTCCCCCCGCTGCACCCCCACACCAGACTTCACACACACAACCGATCTCTCCTCTCCCACACACTGGGCCTGTCCAAACTCGTTTCTATAACAAGGCGCTCAGTAGAGGCCAGAGTCAAGCTGCTACCAACACAAGAGACAGACATCTGGGAGTTTTTAAAGAATTACTGCTTGCCACAATGACTTTTTTTTTTTAAACTCAAAGTCAGTGAACTTGGTCATGCTGTAATAAAAGACGACAATTATGTTTTAAACGCTGACAAGAATTTCCAAACTTGACTTGTATCTGTAGATTCACAGATTGCTGCTCCCTCTAGTGGTTCACATCTCTTTTGTATTTTGATGTAAACTGTACACTTTACATACTATTTGGATATCACAGATGTAGGAATTTGCACCCTTCTCTATTCTCTCCTAACAACCCCTCCTGCTCCTCCCTTCCTCCTCCCTTTGCGCCAAATTGCACCCGCTGCATCATTTCAAATGGCAGAGGGCCAGAGATCAGCCAAAACTGGGGGTGGCGTTCCATTTTAAACCACAACACACTCATTTAAGAGCGGGTAAAAACATCTCACCAGTTGCACTTCTCCATAAGCTCCTCTCCCGATCAACTTCACTTTGTCAAAGTCTTGCAGCTTCACCTGCAGTTCCCGTAGTCGACCCACCGCCTTTTCATCTGCAGAGACAGACGGACACACACACACACACGGGTCACATAGAGTTACCGTGGCAACACAAAGGTCAAATCCCAGCCATTAGGTTCAAAGGAGAGGGTGAGTCGCTAACAGCTAGGTCAGAGAGGGGTCGGGGACAGTTGTCGGTCTAAGGCCAAGATGTTGTGCAGGGCATGAAACTATTTCATCAGTCAGTTACAGTGGCAAGTGAACTGAACATTCCAGCAGCCCAAGTACTTTTTTGCAGCCACAGTAGCTTTCAAAAGAAAGTGTATTCTGTGAATTAGTGTCTTTTCAAGGTGCAGCCAGAATTTAGCAGCAGGTTGGTCTTTGGTATTAATTTCAAACCCTGTATGTGTCTCTAGTCTAAACAAAGATACAGTACAGGAGGTTTCACCAAAGCCAGAACTGATTGGAAAGAGGCTGCAATAATAGCAAAGCAGTCACATGTATGTAACCTTTGATAATATTTTGGCTGTAAAATGCACCAAGGCTGAATAGTGGTTAATTTGAACAGCAACATTTTCACTGTTAATCTTAGTGCTTGTTCATATATTTCTTATCTAGTCTATGGCCTTGTCCAGAAACCGCTGCTACTTTTGTATACTGTGTACTCACTCATTGTGCGACCTGTGGAAGAGGGATGAGGCCTGATTTTGGCCAACGGGAGATTTTCATGGAAGGTCTAGAAAGTCATGCTTCTACTTGCCTAATCCATTCCGAGGTAGAGAAACGTCTAGACAGGGCTTATACCTACTGTATCTAGTGGTTAAGTGCATGGACAAACAGCAGTTTCATGAATTCCTCAAGAAGAGATTGCTCTGGTTTAGGTTTCTTTCAGTATCTAACATCAATATGACCAGTATTTGCGAGGCATGAGCATCTTGTCCTAGTCCACATGCACACAGATCACAAAACGCCACTCTTACATCGGTTCAGGAAGGCATCTATGTTTTTGTTTTTCCGCAGGGCAGGATAGTCCAAGTCAAGAGCCAACGCATTCACAGAATCCTGAAAGACAGAAAGGAAAAAAAAAAAAATTTCATTACACACTTTCTGAAAAATAAATCAGTAAACAAATAAATCTGTAATGTTCCTTGGAAAAAAAAACCTTCTAGGATTTCCACCAGTGTGTTACAAGTTATATTTCATAACAATTTTGCCTCTCCAACTAACCAATGGAAAAATAAATATTATCCAACATTATCAACATGGCTTGGGTTTGGCGGCCTTTTCCGATACCAATTTGAGAACCATGAAAACACAAGTCATGTTTTCAAATCCTCTTCCAGCTTTGTACCACAGCATTTCTGTTGGACCTGATGGAATATTTCACGAGTCTGTCATCATCCTGTCATAAATCTGCCCAGGACAGGTCGCTCTCGCAAGCGGGGGAAACCCTGACTTCATCATAGAGATTTTGCTTTAAATCTTTTTGTTGGCTGATAAAACCAGACACAACTAAATGAATGAATGAATGAATGAATGAATGAATGAATGAATGAATGAATGAAGGAAGGAAGGAAGGAAG
The DNA here is from genome assembly GCF_046629955.1 of Centroberyx affinis. Taxonomy (NCBI): domain Eukaryota; kingdom Metazoa; phylum Chordata; class Actinopteri; order Beryciformes; family Berycidae; genus Centroberyx; species Centroberyx affinis. The sequence continues at coordinate 374,323 of NW_027281544.1, read as the reverse complement.
GAAGGAAGGACATTTTTGTGAACAAACGAACACTTTCTCACTATTATAGCGCTCAATCACAGTGTGGTCCCAAATGCAACAGGCAGGGTAGAGAAAATGAGTCTGCTAATGAGCAGCATAACGAGGCAATGACAGAGGGACAATGGAGGGTCTGATGGAAAGACGCGGCACGTCATCAACAAAAACTAGCCACACAGTGACATCACCGCCCCTGCCCACACCCTGTTCACACCTGCCACCCTAACACACCGTCCATCAACTAGTCCCCCCAACACCCGTCCCACTCAGAAGCTCATCACAGAGGGGCGGTGGCAACATCAAACTAAAAGCCGGGGGCCTTAGCAGTGTCATCGGTGCTTAAAGTAGTGGTGTTGAGTTTCACACACAACCAAAATGTCCCCGCACCCTCATCCAAATGCGTGAGGCTAGCAGGGCAAGCTGGGCAGGTGGGTCGGAGGGTGAGGGGGGGGTGTAGTGTGACACGCTGTTCCCCCCCCCAAAACCAGAGGTCAAGCGGAGTCATCCAGGGCAGGCGGTGGCTATCGGTGTGTGTTTGTCTGGGGCCATGTGAGTGGGTGGGCCGGGGGCGTGTGGAACAATTCTGCACCTTTAAATAGCGGCGGTGAGGAGAGAGATCCCCCGCTGCAGACGGGTGGAAATAGACCCGAGGCTCAGAGGCTATTGTGGGACAAACAGCTTATGGGGCTGGATTCAGACTGAGCACTCTAGGATCTGGGGTCCTTTTACATGCCGTGTGTGTGTGTGTGTGTGTGTGTGTGTGCTGTAACTACCATAGTAACTTCAGCAGGGGGTACTATGTTTTTGTCTGTGAGACGCATCTATCACTCCGTAATATTTGAATCTTATGTAAATCATAACCTACTTTTAGTGGATTCAAATGAAGCATCTGACGTGTGAGTATATGAGTGGGAATGTGTGAACTCATCTGGGCCGTATCCTCTCTTCAACAATATCTTCACATCTGAAACCATTTTGCCACTTACTGGCTTGAATTGACAAGGTTGAAAGTCAATAATCGGCCCATATTTAATGAAGGGTTTGGCTAGTGAAAGCATAACTCAAGAGCTTCATTCCAAAATGACATCTACCATTCCAAAAAAGATTTACGGACATTTACAAAGTTAAAGGTAAATTAGTAATTCCTTAGTTTACTTTAGATTTATTGAATAATTACACTCCAAAATGTATATATATATATATATATATATATATTTTGGAAATTAACTTTCAATCAATCTCAAACAGAAAGCTGTATTTTAATTTACTTCATTACATTTATTTCCAAGATTTTTTTTTTTATTTCAGTGTCAATTAAGGGTATTTGTGATTTGTGTCATGAATATTTTGCCATCCATAACCTCAGCACCTGCTAATTAATGAGGCATAACCTCTCCAGGTGTGACACCACCAGGGTGAAAAACTGTTTTAACCCTACAGCTATTTAGAGCATGTATGAACATACATACATACTGATAATGTCAGATTCCCAGGCAGACAACGTTCACTACATTGGCTACAGGCCCCTCGGTTTTATGTATTCATGTGTATTGCAACTGTTGCATGTGTTCTTTATACAGTGTTTTAATGGGCACTAGCTGTAAAACAAATTGCACTTTAGGGGCAAAATTAAAAATTACCATTAGCCTATCTAACAATATATATCTTGCTGACTGGCAATCAGGAGTTTGTCAATTAATCACATTGATTTAGTTGACAACTATTGCAGCTGCTCTTGCATTCTTCTCTGGGAAGAGTTGATGAGTCTGGTGCAGGGTTTGGTCCGGTGGTACAACAACAATCTGCAGCTCAAAACCAGTAAAACAAAGTATGTGGTTGTGGATTTCCAGTGGAACAGGAAGCTGCTGAGACCCGTCACCAACCAGGGTGAGGATGTGGAGAAGGCACCGTGCTACAAGTAGCAACAACTAACTGGACTGGAATGACAACACAGAGGCATTTTACAAGAGAGGACATACCCTGTTCCTCTTGAGGAGGGTCAGGTCTTTCAACGCATGTAACAGACGACTCAGCATGTTCTATCAATCATTTGTGGCCAGTGTACTGTTCTTTGCTGGTAGGATTAACAAACTGGTGAAAAAGGATGAGAACACCTTAGACTGGGGGACACACTGGAAGATTTTTAAAATGCTAGACCATTTTGAAAATGCCCTGCATCACTCACAACAGATTTCACAGATTTTCTGTCTCCAAGTTGTATCTGCTCACACTAGGCCACTAGGCAAAGACGGGGTGTCACACGCTTAACGATATAACTGAGATTATTCTGATGACTCCTGATACTTCATTGATGTCAAGACCTCTAATCTCATATGATCATGAATTAATATCTATTATGAGGTTTTGGGTCAAGCCGTGGCTGCTGTACAATACAGTGAGAGCTGGAGGTGAATAGGCTTCATCCAAAAAAGGTAATGGTAGTTAGGCTGGTAACTTCCCACATGTTGTAACTTTCAAAAACCTTATGTGGGTACACACATTATTATCATTACTAAGACTTTTTAATACAACACTTCCTCCTCATCTCACTGCTCTCAGGACGTGTTCAGGACTTGATATGATCACATATATGGCTCACATCAGTCAGCCAGTCAATCAGTGTCATTAACAGTGAATCTGAACTCCTCACACTACCAGATAATTTTTGCCCACCATCGCTCCTCACCAAGCCTCCTATCAGGATTTCCCGCCCAATTGTAAGGATGGGCAAAACTGGTGTAAATCATCCCAACATTCCTGTAGAGTGTCCCATCTTAAAACCCAAGGTGCAACATGGTACTCTTTTGTGTTTTGTGTTTTTTGCATTTCTACACTCTGGACTAGATGCATTCGCTTGCACAGTTTCTGGTCTGCACATATTTATATACATTCTCTGCATATAGGTTGTCACATATCTCAGACACATTTTTTTTTATGTACGCTACCTCTATCCATCATTATATGTTCTGATGATGGTAGTGATACTTAGATACAGCACATGAGCTTTGCACATTGTCACTTTTCTGTACACATGGTTCCTCTATCTAGAGGTTTTGATAAAGGGACAGCTAGCCATGAACACACATATCCAAATCAGCTCATTCAGTATGTATGTTATCTGTAAATTGATTATATTGATAGGGTGAATAGTCTTTTACAACTCCCATCTACACTTCATCTAAATATGGTCTTGTTAATGTGAATATGATGCATATATTTGCACATATATTCTGTAAATTTACATATTTGCTTTCTTCAGATTCTCATATCCTACTCATTTGTTATACATTGCATACATATTGATATTTTTGTCATTTACCCACCCTTTTCATACTTCATATATTTCATATTTTTGGTATATTTTCATATCGTACATGTGCTGCATTCATTTTTCTCTCATCTCAGTAAGTTCTACTATTGTTGCAAACCCTCATAATCCACGTTTTTGTATATTTTTCATTCATACATTGTACACAACATGTTTCTTGTGTTGACATTGTCAGCTGCACATGTTTATATAACACCCATCTACTGCATTCTTCCATATATCCTATTTTTCTTTGCTGCATCCTGTGACGACTTGCTGCGATCCTATAAGTTCTGTTCTTATATGTCTTATCTTACACCTAAATCCTTTGTTCTCCAGATTAAAAAAAAAAAAAAAACACTTCAAAAACATCTTTGTACGTACACAAAAAAATGTGTGGACAAACAGGAAATAGTACTGTGAGGTCACGGCGGGTTATCTCCAGAGTCAATGGCAGGATGTGACTTCAGCTTCCTGCGTGGTCGTTCCCTGCATCAGGCGGCACGGGGGGCATTGTTAGACCCGCTGCAGAGCGGACCGGCCCCGAGTCTCTCAAAACTGAAACTGGCGAGCGGTGAGGTTTGGGTGGAGAGCCGATACAGGTCGAACTGGATTCATATCAGTTTGTTGCCTGATAAGAATACATGGCAGTAAAACTCTTATAGCGATGATCTTTATCCTGCTCTATTTGTGGTGTTTCTATGGGCCTCTATGGGCCTTGTGACTCATCACCACCCAGAATAGACTCAGTTCCCAGCGGGTAATGTTGGTAGAAAGAACAGTCATTTTTCTGCAGAAGTTCATATGAAAGTGAACAATCAGGTCAACGTAACGGCCTCGGGTGTGATTGCTAAACATGTTTGCCTGAGGATTTGTTTGCTCCAAATGTCTAACCTGACAGACTACCAGGGCTGCTAGTGCTCTATGTATCTCAAACCTATGCAGTTTCCTCATGGATGTTTGCAAAGTGCCTGAAGGACCTAAACCGCGAAGAGATTTTCCCTGAGCATAAACCAATCAGATTATTTCAAGACGTTTCCTCGAGTTTGCTGAGCACGAGCATGACTGAGCGCAATTCTAGAAAAACATGTTCATCCAGTCTATACGTTTTCCTCTTGTTTTCTTTGCTACGGCATTGCTGCGCCGCACAGGACGCATACCGTTACTGTACCTCCATTAAGTGGTTTGCCATAATTACACTGTTGTGTGTGAGAAAGCGTTTTGCGGTGGAGGTTGAAGCTACCGAGGTGTGTGCTGCTGAGAGTCTGTCAAGGCAGAAAGGCCCGTCAGGAAAAGTCACTCCCTATCAGTTCATATCAGCTGAAAAATGTGCCATATTTGTTGTCAGAGGTTGGAGCACAGAGCCTTAGCAGGGGCAGCTGTTTAATAATACTTGGCTGGTACATTCTTCAGGACAGGTCAGAGAGAGGTCACTGAACAGGTAGTAATCACAAGCAGTGATGCAGTGGTAATTAAAAGGTGGGTTACCCTCCAGGCGGGGGTCATCACAGGGCAAACAAACTAAAATCAATTATATTTTCAGGGCAATTTATGTTTGTTTGCTCCTTACAAGACCCTATCCGTGCATAACTTACATCAGTTTGACACTAATTACTATGATAATATGATTTGTCAGCCTAAAAAAGTCTGATAAACCCTATGCCACAAAGAAAAGGGTGGGTACAGTGAGTTTAGGTGGGGTTTCCCTCTCCTAGAGTCCTGATTACAAGCCAAAGTAATGGTGACAGAGCTTTATAGAGGCATGTATCTTATCAGTTTAGCCTTTGATGACTCAGCCATAAAGTGACACCTGAGAAAAAGAGCAACTTTTCTTTTCTCTACATTGTGTGTCTGGTTGTTGTTGTTGGTTGTTGTTGGTGGTGGTTTGTGGACTACAAAGTGCTCTCTCGCACAGCAGGCCTGTCTCTTCTGGTATTTCTAACACACTGATGACTCGACGCACCCCTACGTATCTTATCAACTCTCAGTCAACATTATGACACCTTTCAATCAGCGAAGGCCTGCTTGGGAATTTACACAGTGTCGGTACTGTACAAACTCACCAGTAGGGTTTCCAAGTTTAGTGCCGACTGCGGGTCCCTCATCATGGACTCCAGCTTTTTCAGCCGGCTTTCCAGTCTCCTCTCCGCTCCAAACATGATAGCAATTTTCTGTATCCAGTTCCAGTGTCTTCAAATAGCAAGCAAAAACTACAAAAACACCTGTATTTTGGCTACACACACGGGCGGCGGGCGCACTCCGCTAAGCTGCCCGGGTAAATATCATGTCAGCTCTTCAGTAAACTACACGGCTTGCGGTGACTGGACTGCCAGGTTAATTATTTAACCGCTGCCAAAGCTGTACGTTACCGTAGTCCTCTTAATTAATATCTCACAAGACGTTAAGACCGAGCAGACAGAGCGGAATGAAGTCGCGCTCCACTTCCAGGTGCGCCCTGTCTGTTCCCAGGTAAGCACGGCAGAATCTAACCCGACCGCAACGTGTCCAACCTGTAGGACGGACCTGTGTCAAGCTGGCCTGAATAAAACAACGGGACTTCCGGTTACAACTTTCAAAATAAAATCCTTCTTGTTGAATTTAGTAGCCTAATACAATGTACCGAAGTGACAATTAAAAAATATATTTGAGAAAATACCATGCACCTCCATAATATAATAAAAACTAGTGATTTTCTGTCAAACTTTTCAAATAAAACCCTTTTTGACGAACACCTGTTACAATGTTTGATACAGAATAGGCATACTAAAGTGCAAATTGAAAATGTATTTAAAGAAATAGCACAAATCATAACACAATATAATCTAGGATTCCCTGCCCAAACTTTTGAAATAAAAGACTTATTGACAAACATAAATCGCAATATTGTTGTTGTTTTTGAAATTTGTAGGTAGCCTATATATTTTTTTTACTATTACAGTGTACCAAAGTGAGAATTGAGAATGTATTTAAGGGAATACCATAGGCCTAAATCATAATACAATATAGGGCTAATGTCAGACTTTCTGTCCAAACTTTTAAAATAAAACTTTTATTGACGGAACATAGGTCATTTCATTTTTTCTTGCCTTTTTTTTTTTTTTTACAGTCGCCTATCAACGTGGAAATTAAGAATAGAAAGAAATGAACCATAATGTTATTGGTGTCTGTTTTTCTGCTATAAAGTGACTCTATAATTAATCTAATTATTCCTTTGATACGATGTTTGTAGTTTCATACAGCACAGGGCTTACTTTCTTTTTTTAAGAAAACATTTACGCTTTTATTTTGAAGGCAACATCGCCGAACATCCGGTCTGATTCTATCTATCTTCAGCTGACTTGACACAGTGTAAACCCAGACATGTTCTGTCTTTTACCCGGACTGAATTGTTTTTCCCAGTGAAGGGTGTCCAGTCCTGCAGCTCTGGTCTGTGTCATTGCCCCAGGCCGGGCTACCGCTAGCCCTCTCTGAACTGCCCCAGTCCTTGCTGCCCTGCTTACCCACAAGCCCTCGCCAGAACAGGAATTCCTCCCCTCTTATCTCATTGATCTGTTTTACCGTCAGCCCAGAGCCTCGACCAACTTTCAGTATTTTGGGAATGCTGATGCGTCGCCCTGCAGACACGCTGGGGCTAAAAATAAACGTTTGCATAGGGTACGACATATGAGCAGTCCTGATCTACAACTCGGAGCTCTAATTCATTCAATTAGAATGATTATTTTGTGTGTGTGAGAGTGTGTGTCCCTTAGGGGAAAAAATAGTAATCCTGTATTCAATTTTAGAAGGAGCTATCAGCTACTGTTGGCCAAAAAATAAACTAAAAATACCCTTAAGTACAATAAAGTCATTATAAACTCACTATTGAGTATCACAGCTTGTTATTGCTTGTTATTGCTTGTTATTGCTTGTTATTATTGTTGTTGACTGTTTTAAACAACATTTAAAAACCCACTTTTTTAGGATGGCCTTTCTATAACTTTCGATATCTTATGTGCATTATGTCTGTATGTACTTTTGAATGTTTTTTCTTGTATGTGCTTTGTGTTTGTGTTCTCTTTTTCTCTTTTCTGTGCCGATGTTGATGTATAGCACTTTGTAACCTGTGTTAAAAAAGGTGCTATATAAATAAAGTTTTACTTACTTATTATAATTATAAATTATTTAAAGGCATACATATAGGCCTATAGGTCACACAGCTATACATGATAGTAGTGACTGAGGAGCTTTATCAATAAAAGCTGATACAATACAATACACCAGACCTTTTCTTGCTCTTAGAATAACTTTTATTTATTTTACTTTACAAATAGGTCTTCGCCAAAGCTCCTGGTTACTGAATTTGTCTTCAAATACAAACAATCTGTGAACAATCTATTCAGACAGTAGGCTACATGTTGAACAGGGAGGCCACAAGGTACCTATGGATTTCAGGCAATGACAGCAATATAATTCTGACACAAAGTATTTGTCAAAACATTGGATTAAGAGACGCGTGGTCAGCAATGGCAATGATTAAAATGTGCAATAAAACCAATAATGGCAGTCTCAATTGTCTTTTTTTTTTTTTTTTTTTCAGAAGAGAGGACCACCTAGTGACACCGCATCTATTTGCATGGAGTGATGTCATCAGTGAGTCAGACGAGCTTGTTGACATTAGAGTCCCCTGGCCAGCCGAGGATGACACTGACATAATGGCATGACCTATGGTGAGGATGCGGCCTGGAATGAGTGGGGAGACGGTGAAATGTGTTGCTGCTGTAGACACACACACACACACACACACACACACACAGACACGCACACAAACTGATTGGCATGTACTTTTGGAATGCGGTTCTGTGATGGCAGGGGTGGGTCGAATTTGGAGTTATTCTAGGCCATGATGACTACTTATCCCAGGAGACTGTTGAACTCTTCATCAAGGAGAGGCTTTCTAGGGCAGCTGACGGACAGCGCCCTGTGTTTTCTATGTATTACACTGCTCTAATGGTAGGCGAGACTCGGCTGTAGGGTAATATGAGAGTAACATAATGGCAGCAAGGAGTGTGGATAGATCAGAGTATGGGGGGGGGCTATCTACTTGGCATTGGATATCAAACATCAGTTGGCATTGAGTGCAGCGTTGCTTGCTGCATGATCGTATGGGTTTCAATAGACTGTAGGGTAGGCTTCTCAGTGCCTGTTCTGTTAGCTGCTTTCTTGCCAAAAACAGGCAGGTGCAAAGTTACAAAGGCAAACACTGCTCTCTAGTGGGCATACAGTATACAAACATTTAGACAAGGGGCGTTTAAGAGCTTCGGCACTCGCAAAATACAATCATCAAAGGAAAAAAAAACAAAAAAAAAAGAACAAATAAAGCACTTTTTTAAAATCTACAGATGTGTCATCCATAAGTTAATATAACATCAAAGTAGTATCTGTGTAGAGTTCAACTAGAAAAAAACTGAAACCGTACAATGGGACAAGTGTTGACAAAGCCTCTAAATGATCTAGCTGGATCAAATCTCGTTAGGTATCCCCATTAGAGGGAACTGTAATACTGATCGCCGCATACTGCAGCCTTTGACGGTTGAAAATAATACCACGTTTGGTAATATGACAAGCCTGTTTTCCAAAATCGTCCGATCGGAGCCGGTAGCACAGATAACACAGAATCAGAATCAGCGTCAGTTTAGCTGTCATGTGCAATAAATGTGCAGGAATATATCGCCACGGTGATTTATTGAACTTGGCGATTAAAGTGAGTCTAATTCTGATTTGCTATGACAGGTTTGGCAGATCAGGTGGATGGTGAGGATGCGTCTGTAAATCACACATTTATGGACCAGCGTCATCAGGACGACCGAATGTTCACAGACCATCTCAGCTATACCAGTAGATGCCCCCCACCCCCTACCCTCCCACACACACAGCCAGTCCATATAGTTTTACATAGTTGTGAGGAGGCAGAAGGAGCATCCTCTCTCCTCTGAGACTGTGTTATGCTGCTCAGTCCTCCCTCTTCACAGCCCAGAGAGACTCTCTCCACACAGCATGCAAACCGCCCCGAGGATGAAGTCTTAATCTCAGCAGAGTTTCTCTCCTCCTCTCCTTGAAGGGAGTCGAAAGGCGGGAGAGCGGGGTAGGAAATCACAGGCAATCAGTTGTGAGGGATCAAACCTCAGAACTGGTGTGTTTTCTGTGTACCGTATTTAGATTGGGTGGAGAGACGGAGGGGAGGAGGAGGAGGAGGAGGAGGAGGAGGAGGAGGGTATATATTCCTGGCTGTCGGTCAAAAAAATAAAAAAGCTCCTGAAGTCTGAGCCCCCGTCGGCCAGGTAACCCAAAACCTGGAGTGGGGAGTCAGCGTGGGATATGGGGAGAGGAACAATGTGGCTCTTTGTGCAAGCCGGGCAGAGAAAACAAACCGTTTCCCCTGGAAAGAGATCATGTTCGGGCTCCATCTGAGAAGACCACACAAGGCTGATCAGAGCCCTGTCTGCTGCATGGAGCAAGGGGAGGAGGAGGAGCGCATCTGGGCAGCCACACTCACTCGCGCGCACACACACACACACACACAAATATACACTTTGGGGCCGATGTCAGGCAGGGAGAGGGTTCAGAGATGCTCCACATCGCGCACTCGCCGAGCACAACATAACACACTGGCCAGTAATACTCTTTGGTCCGAGACAAGACGTGTGACTGTGCTGTGTTCTTCCCCCACATTGGCTCGTGATAATATGGCCATCTGGACTGCTTCCTGGGTTGGCATCCTGCTGGGCTGCAGGCAGAGCGACACTCTGGTGGGCTGACAGGCTGAGGGAACAGGCTGGAGGGTGTTAGCGCTGGTGTTGTCCACAAGAGGGCGTGGCACTGGATCTGGCACCACGGTACAGTGTTAAACAGGGAGTCTGTTCATTAGATGGAGAGAGGTGGGGGGGAGAGAGAGAGAGAGAGAGAGAGAGAGAGAGAGAGAGAGAGAGAGAGAGAGAGAGAGAGAGAGGGAGGTATTATAGATTCTGGACTGATTCTGTGTAATTTCCATTTCTACCATATCTTATATCACCCCCCCCGCTCTGCGCACCCCCTTCCTTAATCCGCCTATTCCCCATAAACACTGTGAGAATGAGGCTTTTAGACATGTCAACACTCAGATAACTGTCGCACAGGGCACAATCAAACCAAGAACATCTGGCCTCTCTCTCTCTCACACACTAACACAGACTTCCATTCAAACACGCATATTAAACGTAAACAGACACACACACACACACACACACACTCACTCACACGTAAGGGCCAAACCAGGGTTCTGTACTCCCTCTGTCCCACTGCGTTTTAGTTTCAAACGCTCAGCGAATACCCATGTGGTGGGATCGGATTACACGGGGCTATAAAATATCCCAAATAAAGGCAAGGAAAACTGAGACGAAAAAACGGGCTGTTTCCTGAGGTGAAATCCTCCAGTTGGCTGCTGATTCTGTCAGGAGTGGGAGATTTTTTTTTTAAAGACTTTTAGCAGCAGAGACAATAGAACAGGACAGCAATGTTCACCTCGGAGCGGAGAGGTGGCGAGCTAAAGTCATTCACGTACGGCAGCCGGCTCCCATTACACACAAACACGGGGCCATAAATCCGCCTGCACGACACGAGCAACACGCTGTGATTTCATATGTATCGGTTACTAAGGGGACGCATGAAACCACAACAAATGACAAAGAGTAAAGTGGGACCTCATTTAGCGAAAGGGAACCGTTTAATGCTTTGGCACATAACAGTTGGGGTATAAGATATCGGTTTATATGGCGCTCTTTCTATCAACAGCCATCATTTCCAAACACAATTATTAAGGTGACCCTTGGCCTTTGGAGGCCCAGAGGGGAAAATCGAGAGAAAATCAGGCCAGTAGAAATCTGAACCTTCTCTGTAATATCAGCGGATTAATCTCAAGGCATACAGTAAAATGGTAACATGACCACATTATGGCCAGATACCAGTGGGTGAAAACGATGGGTGGTGTTACGGCCATTTGGACTACCAATCAGGCAAGTGAAATCAAGAGGCCCTTGATTGGTCCAAAGTAAGGCGGCTTTTCTGCTCCGCTCTAACAACAACATCTGGTTGGCAGGAGACAGCAGTGGTGAGTGAAGAGAAGGAAAAGGGAGGAAAGGGGAGAGGAGAGGAGTGCTAAACTCATACATGGGAGTGAGACGAGGCACAGCCAGAATAGCGTGTCATTATGACATGTGTAACCGGATCGCCCCGGTTCTGCCCCTGTGTTTTCTAATGAAGCCCCAGAGCTCTATCACCGAGGGCTGGCTCTCATATTCACAGCGCCTCGCAGTCTGCCTGACGATCACCTCTGTCTCCACAGCAACCTCAGAAAGACATCTGCGCTGCCTCACTGTTCATACTGTAGGAGGCAAGAGGTTGACTTTGGGGGCACGCTCAGTCAACCTTGCTGTCTCTCCCTCTGTCTCTCTCTATCTATCTATCTCTCTCTCTTTGTCTGGGCATCAGTGTAGCCTAGCAGTCAGACACGCCATCTTGTAACTCTAAGGTCTCAGGTTCGATCCCAGCCATGTGTCCTGTCAAAGTGTCCTTGTGTAAGACACTGAACCCACTACCTGCTCACTCCCTGCAAGTCGCTGGGCTTATCGCAAGTCGCTGGGCTCAGCTAAATCACTAAAATGTAAATGTGAATGTCTCTTTCTCTCTGTCTCTCTTACTCCCTGTCTCCGTTTCACACACACACACACACACACACACTCGCGTGTCCTGGCAAAACTGAGCCTATGAAACAGGCTGCCATGCAAACAAAGCATTGTCAGGCCGCGGTGAGGTGATCTCCTTTCAAAGTGACTCTCACTGTCTGTGCCCTCCACCTCCTTCCCCTGCTGTAACCCTAGAGCCCTGAGTAGTGCCAGGTTACTGGGATTCTCTCTCTTTGGCGCCATGCTGTTTAGTGACCACGCGCATACTGTGTGACCTGTGATTGAGCTTGCCCTGCGTATGTGTGAATGTGTGTATGTGCACATTTATCAAACCCAGTCAAATGGCATTTAAAAATACTTGTTGTTGATTTAACCTGTGTGGAGAACCACATTTGCCACATAGGACAATGCAATGAGTACTAGAACATTTAGGCAAATAAAGTGGTTTACAGTCAACTTAGTATACGTTTCTATGCTTTACAATTTACCTGACATTATCTGAATTGCCCTAATGTAAACCCCACCCACATGGTGCTTCTGGCATCAGGAATTGCAAATAATATCGAAACCCAGTCTGATGTGTCTGCTGCAGATGTATGAGTAAGAGCTGTTCCCTTTCCTCTTCCCATATCTAACCTCATACAAGCAGATAGTAATAACAATAACATTTATCCCTTGTCTCCCCTTGTAACAGAGTCTCTCACCTCCATCCTCTACTTATTCTGATCACGGATGCGTAGGCATCGCCTCTTCAGAGCCGGCTCCATGTCTCCTGCACCAGGCATACTAGGGGGGCTCCGCAGGCTACCCTTGTCCCTGAGTTTGGGCAAGAGCAGTGCGGTGGTGGTCCCCCCTGTCTTTGGCGCTGTGGGCAGGGCATAGGCATGGTCCTCATCTGGAACATGGGGGTCCTCTCCCACCTCCGCGACTACAGCTATGGGCTCCTCTGATTGGCTGACTGGGCCCTCGACCCTTACTGGGCCAACCACAGAGCACTTATTCTCTTTGATGGCCTCCAGTTCGCTGAGTGCGGGGTCATGGGGTGGCACAGCTCTCTGGGCTAGGGAGGAGTCCGGACTGGGAGGGGCGGATGACGGGGATGTCCCGTTTGGACTGTGGTCCTGGGATATCAGGGCAGAGGACATGGCATCATATGGAGGGCTGCACCCTCTGGGGCTGGGTGGGGTGTGTGAAGGCGGGGTGTTGGAGTCCTGGTGGTGGTAGACAGTGTCATGTGATGGGGACTGTGGGAGAGGAGGGGTGGGTCTGATAAAGTCGTGGAGCCCCGATCTGGTACCCTGCCCAGTTCCTGACTCCGCCGGCCCCGATAAGTCGACCACTCCATTGGCGTTGGGCTCCAGCTTCACTTGGGTCCTTTGAAGAACCCTCTGGATGACCTGTCGTTCTGGCTGCTGCTGCTGCGGCGGAGTCAGCTTATAGTCTGTCAGCCCCTCTGACCCTAGAGCTGAGGAGGGGGATTCGTTGTACCGTGCACTGGGGGAGGATGCTCCACTGTGGGGTGTGGATGTTGGGGATGGGAATGGCCTTTCCAATTTAACCCAATCTATGTCCCTTGTGTTGGGGTCACTGGGTGAGGGGAGACCCTGAGTTGAGGTTCTGCCCAATTTGTTGGCTAACAGTCTGCTGTCCCCTACAGAGATCCCTGGAGAGGGCGGCATGGTGGCCCTGGATCTACCCCTGTCTGCCCCCTCCGGCACAGGCTGGATAACTCCACTGTGGCTCGGGACTTCTACAGTTGCCTTAGAAGGGATTGGAATGGGGATAGGGATGGGTATGGGGACAGGGAGGGGAACAATGATAGGGTAAGGCACTAGGACAGTGGGCTGGGGGAGGAGAGGGCTAAAGGAAGGAATACCATAGTTCATCATAGGAGGCATAGGGACCGGGCCTCTAGGCATCATGTTGAGAGGAGGGGAGTGCAAGCCAGGGAAGTAGGCTCCTGGGAAGGGATGCACCAGTCCTGGTGGGTTCATGGAAGAGGCTGTGGGGGGCTGCAGGTGGGGGGAGTGGGGAGGCCGGTGGATAGGGCTGGAAGGGGGGCCTGGGTGTCTGGGGGGGTTGGCAAGGGGGCTTTTCAGGCCCTGAGCATGAAGAGGAGGTCTGATGAAGGGCATGGGGATTTGAGGCACCGGCTGGTGTTCCAGAGGGGGACGAGGAAGAGGAGGTGGGGGAGGAGGAGGAAGGGGAGCAGGGTGGGACGCCATCTCCCCAGCATGGGGAAGCAGAGGAGGCTGGATGGGCCTCTCCAGGGCCCTCAGTCCTGAGACAGGGACCTTGGAAGAGGAGGAAGACGCCTCTGAAGGGGAGATAGAGGTGGATGCCGCCGATCCGTGGATGGGTGTAGGCCCTTTAGGGGAAAGATTTCTATGACGGTTTTCTCCTGTGCTGCTGTTCCAAGACTCAGGAGTGAGTAGCTTCTGCCCCACTACACTGCCGTCCGCCCTCCCCTCCTGGCTGCTTCTGCCTGGGCTGGAGCTGGTGAGAGCCGCACGGGCCTCTCGGTAGAAGACGTCCATCTTGTACTGATTCAGACACTTAGTGCTGCAGAACTGGAGCCTCTCCTCACCAGATCCGAAGTCCAGGTACTCTTTAGTGTGCCGGACATGCTTGCACCAATCACATACCTGTGGCACAGGGGACAGAGACTGTGGGGGGTCATTTAAGTGATAGATTGCAGTTGGAAACTTAACGACTGCTGTTCAAATATAATAGAACATAGGCTATAAGTAGCAATCGCTTCACCCCAACCTTATAAGGTAAGGAAAATGCGAGCTCAGTGAGAGTAAAGCTGTTTTAGTTTTTAAATTTAATAACACATTTGTATTAAAACACTACATTGGAATACAAATGATACATTGATATTGTGCTCTTACTCTGACATTGCTGTTTATCTTCAACACCAATCTGGGGGAGTCTTCGGTATGGGGGTGCTGGGGGGACCTCTCACCATGCAGGTCTTCATCTCTGGCCTGACACAGAAAAAAAACACAGTGTGACGCATATGACATAAACCACTGTGCAGCAGTTTGTCAGACCTGGACTCACCCTGCTCTTGATGGATTAATACTCCAATTCATGATGATGCAGCAGCAGTTGCTTTAAATCAAAATGCTATATTGGAATCATTCTGTGGTCATTAAACCAAATTTGAGCTTCTTACATAACCAGACTGAAAATAGCTTCCAATGATTTGCCTTGTCATCGAGGTGAGAAGCAGTGTGAACTTCATGGAACCGCAGATTTAAGGTCACTGAGACAAAGGGAAATCACTGTTGTGTTGTGAAATAGATACGATTGTACAACTGAGCGGGGAGATAATGTAGATGATGAATTGTCATATTGTTAATGGCCTTGCCAGTATTAATATAGGAAATTCCTCTTGATTCATGTAAGCTGATCCGCTGTGGATCTGAGTGCTCCCCCTTCTCTTTGACCCATTGAGTCGTGTTGAGTTACGAAACATGAGGCAGCTGCAGGTAAGGTATGCACTGAAAGTGGACACCTCGCCCCAGGCCCCCTGCCCTTCCTCTCAGACAAGCAGGGACAAGCCAACGGCAACGCTTTCCTCCCCACCTCCGAAAAACTAGAGGGCTTGTTGCACGCAGACTCTGTTTACCCCTCCTTTTTGTCTCTGTTGTCGTGTGAATAAACCAAGCGCGGTATAAACAACAGTGAGGGTGAAAGGCGATACCTCTGCCTGTCACCTCGCACCTCTAAAGAGGGGGTATTCATGTCGTAATGGAAGGTGAAAAATCATGGTAATGTGTATCAGAGCAGTTCTCCATAGCTGCCGCTTCCCTGTCCTCCAGACCAAAGCCACTTAATGGCTGGCCCCTCCTCCATTAACGCGAAACTGATACTAAGTGTCCTCTACGAACTTTGACCTCCCTCCCACCATTCCTATACTAACCCCTCCATTATAAACTAGAATGCGTGCTCCCAGAGATCCCCCCTTTTTACATTCCTGTAAATTAATCCATCCGATATGACCTCACAAGATCAGGGGTATCTGTTTCTGAAGGTCTGTTTACCTGCCAGAAATCACTTCACGCCTGTGTCTTCTGTGTATGAACAGTGAACACCTGGCACAAACTCTGCGCATATGCGTATATTCATGTGTGTGTGCGCATGCTTGCTTGCATGTGTGTGTGACAATCTGCTGAACTCCACACATCCCAAAAAAATCTACACACCAGTCATCTCCGGCTGTAGAAAACCTGACTTCCAACATCCTCACCTAAGGGACTGGCCATGGATTAGCAGTATTCTAAACTGTTTCTGTGCTTTGGCCTGACTTAATATAGCGATTATATCTAAGAGGAAATAGATCAGAGCTTTATTTTGATTATTGGCATGACAGCTAGGTGCGAAGAGTAGCCAAGTAAGCATCACTGAAATAGCCATAGTAACAGTTAAGAATGTCCTGTGGGGTATTATGGCCTTCATGCAATGGCTACCAATGCATGTGTACTGTCTGAAAAGTTTTCTTAGATATAGTGCAGAGACACAGAAAATTAAAAAGAGCCAGTAAAGCGACCATTCCATTTCTGTTATTGAGTACTATAGCGGTGATTTATGGGAGTTATCAGCACAGCTGAATGTGTTTTTCGTGTGTACTACTGACCTTGTTGCGTTTGAAGTAGGCCCGTCTGCAGGCGGCGAAGCACTTCTCGCTGCAGAAGCTCTTGAGCTCTGAACCCATACACAGAGAGTAGCGCTTCACGCCCTCCTTCTGACACCACACACACACTATTTGGACATTCTGTACATCCTCCACTGCAGGGGGAAAGAGAGAGGAGAGGTGGTGGAGGGGAATCAGCATGTGCAAAGGTACTCCTGCTCGGTTGTCATGCTAGAGCTCAACTCTGAATAGGTGTGTGTGACTGTTGCATCTGGGAGATTTTAGAAGGATTGGAGTGGGACTGGTGCTGATAATAGAGGGATTTCAAGTGACGTAACAGACCCTCGGGCAGGTCCTCAGCTCTTGGGTAACATCTGTGAACAGCTCATTTTCTAGCTACAACTCTTCCTTCTCAACATGTTTAATTTCTGTGTTATTTTTGACTGGGAACTGACTCATTTTTACCACTGATGCATCTGATTAAATTTGTGTTTGGATAATATCAGCTTGTTAGCTAACCATTAGCTATCTGTCGCACATCTGCTTTGTATGCTAGCTAACATAGCTACACATCTAGTAGTATGTAGCACCTACTGACTGTTGCTTTGATAAATTAGCTTGCTGGCTAGTTAGCGAGCTAAAAAGAAAGCCAAAAACCAACAGTTTATAACTAAGCTGACTCTTCTCAAGCTAGTGTTTTGGAGTAGAGACTTAACTGGCCTACATAGCTCCCAAGACTAGTGCCCTTGAGCAAGGTGCTGAACCCCTAAGTGCTCCTTCCACAGCACTTGACCCTGCACTCTGACCTCTCAGCATATAAACTGCGTACATGTTGGGTGCTGTGTGTGCATCTGTGGATCTAGCAGAGATACGCTGTAAGCCAAATTCATATTATATTGTATGAAATGGGCAAAAAAATAGTAATCATCATCTTAATGGTTTCATGGCAGTGTAGTATAGTTCACTACCTGCAGATGGCTTTATAAGGGGGACAATGACAGGGGCACTCTTGTGCTCCTTGGGGCTGGTCAGGGATGAGCTTGTTGAGGAAGAGGAGGGTGAAGAGGAGGGGACACTGGAGGACTCCCTCTCTCCGCTCTTCATGGCCAGAACTGAGTGGCTGACTTTGCTGTCCAGGCTCTTGGGTTTTGGCAACGAGTTCTCTGGAAGACATAAACATACCATAATGACAATGACAATGTATTTTTTGTGGAATCCGAT
Source organism: Centroberyx affinis (assembly GCF_046629955.1). Classification (NCBI taxonomy): domain Eukaryota; kingdom Metazoa; phylum Chordata; class Actinopteri; order Beryciformes; family Berycidae; genus Centroberyx; species Centroberyx affinis. The sequence continues at coordinate 356,439 of NW_027281544.1, read as the reverse complement.
ACCATAAATCCACGGTGTGTGTTGCGCTGTGCCACAATAACTTTTGTACCTCTAACAATGCTCCATACAGTTTTATTTTTAGTACAAACGTGTTGTGAAAGCCATACATGTATCATAATGTATGAAACATGAGAAGACCAAGTTGCTGCTACATGAGAGTATGTCTAGCAAATCCGTGCAGTGACTCAATGTCTGCACTGAACCTGCAGAACCTGTTACAGTTACCTGTATATTGAGGACGGCTCTGTTCTAACATTAAACTGTACCCAGACACCTGCCCTCACCTTTTAGCACAGACACATGCTGACGTCTCTCTCTGTAGTTCCTGATCTCGCTGGCCTCCGAGTCTCTGAGCTCTACCTTGTCATAGCCGTACCAGCCCAGCAGCTCGTTCATGGTGCTCTCTGCGAAAGTCTGGATGAGGAAAAGAGGAAAAGAAATCACTGATTAGCATTCTATGTAAGGGGATAGGGTAACTGAGCCGCAGCCTGCCTGCAAATAGGAAACTGTGACCTTATATCTTAGGGGTTGTTAGTGGAACTTTTTATCCCGCGTTTAAACATAATCAGACCTTCCTACGCTGAATCAATGCATGGGATTCTTTCTTAGCCCCGGCCCCGTCGGAGAAATGAATACGAGCACAGTGGAGTACAGTATGACGCTTTTTCCATGATGTATTCAAGTTGTTTACTCTTGCTAAATCTGAGACGGAAAGGTTTAAAACCTAACACCAGTGTGAAATCTATGAATCATCCTTTGTTTATCTCTTTTAATTGGAAAAAAGAGGGAGAAAAGAAAACTGTTCTCCACAGATGGGATGTGTGGTCCTTTTTTTTTTTTTTTTTTTTATTACGACCAGATGAAAAAAAAAAAAAACACAAAGGTCTCTCTCTTTATCCACCCACCTCTCTCTGTGGCTTTGGGAGAACCGGATTGGAGGAGAAACCTGATCCGGAACGGGCAGAAATCAGAGCGGGACACCCTACACCACAGCGAGGTCCCACGGTTCTCGGAAATGCCCCGCTCCTCTCTCCCCTCTTCTCTCTCCAATGTCCAGCACTCTCACTCTCTCTCTCTCTCTCTCTCTCTTTCTCCAGCCTTGCCTGTCCCTCCCCTCGCCTGTCTCTCTCTCTCTCTCTCCTCTGCCCCCCCCTTCACACACACACACACACACACCACCATCCTCCCCTCCACCCCAGCCACCTTCCAGCCCTGACACCCGACACAGCGCTGCCTCTCAGGTTTCACCCTTTTCCAGCACAGCCAGTCTGCTGTGGTGGTGTTGTAGTGCTGTAGTACTGACTGCACATTCTTTCCCCCTGCTTTCCTCACTCCGACCTCTGCTCTGCACTAGGGCCTCAAAGAAATGGATCTCTCCCTCGCTCGCTCACTTTTCTGCTGTGTGTGTGTCTGCGTGTGCGAGTGTGCGAGCGGCCGTATCATATCCAGCTAAATATGCCTAACGATGATTAAAGTCAAGTATCTGGTGTCTCTGGGGCTGCGCTCTGGTCTGACGTGGAGGGAGTGGGTTCGAATGTGGTGTTGAAACAGATTCATTACTGAGACAACACTGGGCCGGACCTCAGCCGCGCGAGAAATCACACTGTTTGTCTGCCTGTCTGTCTCTCTCTCACTGTCTCGCTCACTTTCCCCTTGCCGCTTCATAATTTGACACTTTAAAGGCCCACATCCCCAGGCTTTTACCCTAGTGGCTTACACTTTAAGCCCCGTTTGGTGGATTCTTCTCCTTTCCACATCACGTCTAAAGAGTGCTCTAGTGTTCTTCTGTTGGACTGTATTGATGATTACATCGGGGCAACCTTCCTATATGTTACAGTACACACAGCTCAGTGTCATTTGGTCTTGCTATTTTCTCATTAGTGAAAGACAGGCGCTTTTTTTTTTTTTTTTTTTTTTTTTTTTTTTACCCTCCCCTCCGCTTCCCACAATGTTGTTTTTGTTTCTTTTTGGCAGTTCAGACAAACATCTGCTTTGTGAGAGTGACAAGCCATATCCCAAACCACAGAGAGAGTTGCAGCCAAAGGCAACAAACCGGGGCCGACCCCGAGGTTCGGCCCAGGCAGGCTTACATCAAGCGGGGATAGCGTTTCACATGTTTTGATTAAAATTAGTTAAGTTGTAACACTACACCTCCCCTGGATATCAAACGCTACAATCCAAACCACTTACACAAAAAGAGCACATTTCCTCTCTCTCACGAAGGCCAGAGTCTCCCCCGAAAACTTGCTTGTCCTTTTAGATTTCTCAGCTCTGACTTGAAGGAGCCTTGGATATCCCTTTACCACCACACTCAAAGGTCTCAAATTGCCAGTGTCCAAACCCAAACAAAGCAGACAATCCATGGATTTGTTTCCATGCAGCCATGGGTCCATGTTGGTAGGAGGGAATCATTACTTTGAATTAACTTAGCTGTGCAGCATCTGTCATTTTGACTAAAGAACAGTGGAACATTGATTTGAAGGAAGTGTCAATAATGAACAGTCACTATAATGTTCCTGTAATACTCCAAATGGGACTTTATAGTTTTGCTGTGATGTCTGTATAGTATCCTTCAAAATTCTGCAATAGGATTACTACATATATATATTTCTGTAAGGGAGACGTAGGCTATTTTAAGGCTATAAATGCCCTCTCTCTTTCGGGAGGTGTGATGGTAAGCCTATGTGGTGCAGCAAGTGTGCGCACTGCAGGAGCGGGGGAAGAAGTGACGCACATCTGGATCTCCGCTGGACATTACAGTGTGCGCGTCCGGCCACAGCTGGCCTGACATGGCGTCACTAAAAGGCAACGGCTGACCTACTATTCACTGCTAACATCTAAAATTAAAACGCCTCGAGTGCGTGTGCGTGACATTTCAGTTTAGATTACACTGAAACCTAAATAAATAAAAGTTGATTATTTCTAGTTGATTGGCCAACAAGAGGAGAAAGGTCAGGAAAAGCCCGCTGCCTTTCGTAAGCAGCAAGAAATGTATCCCCGAGTTGTAATTAGCCTACTTCAATAAAAAATACAAGGAGCGCTTTCATTGAAAATACAATTTGTCTGATCATTCCCAACACTGATTTGTGCGCAGTTGACTTATTCTAAGTAGTTGTGTGCGTAAAGAAGTTATAGCTCCGTCTGTAACAAATCTAAGAGGATCAACACCAAGACAAACAAAACTATAAACAGGAGTCAGACAGACAGACAGACACTCACCTTCATCTCCTGGTTGATCTCCCTCTTGACGGGGTGCGCGGGTTTCCTGCTGCGTTTGTTTTCCGGTGGTCTCCCTTTCTCCATCTCTGGCATAGTCCTGGTCTGGCTGGATCCGATCCGGCTCAGTGTTTGGTGTCACCTGGAGAGTTTTAGGCGAGGAGCGGAGAGCGAAAGCTGTCACTCCCGGTGACAGCGGCTGTCATTCCCGGACGTCTGAGTCCCTCATCTGGGGCTTCGCACCATTCAAGTCCACTGAACATGCGTGCGCTCCGGGCTGAAGGCTCCGCCGCCGAACAATCCCCCCTCTCTCTTCTCTCAGGAGCGTCAAGCCGGACACAATACAAACGATATGACTTCCGTTCAATAGTTTCAAATTAAAAGCTTTATTGAAGAATTTGTGTTAGATGCATCAGGATGAGGGCCCAGTGTCACATCTTATCAGTGGTCCACAATTTCTAGTGCCGCTCCTGCTGCCTTGCACATAATACCATAATACAATATAATCTAGGATTGCTGATCAAAACTTTTTTTTTTAATAAAAGCCTTGCTAACAAACATATGTTGTTTAAAATGCAAAATTAAGAATGTATTTAAGGAACTATACCTTGCACCATAATACAACACAATCTAGGACTATCGGTCAAAACTTTCAAAATGAAACACACACACTGATGAGTAAATGTTGCAAGTTTCTTTTATTGAGTAATAATATAAGCAATATGGCAAAATCTTAATCCGACCGCAGCATCTCTAGCCAGAGACTAGTGTCAAACTAAAAGGGATAAAAGAGAATGACTTCCAGTCAAACTTTTATTTATGAATTTTCATTTAATTTCAACATATATTGCAACTTTTTACCAATACAAAGTACCAAAGTGAAAATTAAGGATATATCTTATTTAAGGAAACACCACCATAACACAATATAATCCATGCTCTCATCAAAACTTTCAAAATAAAACTCTAATTGATTAACAAATGTAACGTTTTTGGTTTGAGTAATGTAAAGCACTAAAGTGTAAAATAGAGAATTTGCATAAGAAAATGCCATGCTTATTGTGGAAATATAAGCTTTTTAGTAGGCCTATTTATGTTAAAGCTATAGATTCATCTAAAGTTCCATATTTAATCTAATCAGTCCATAGAGTATTTTTGATTAAATTTTTGTTTCCCTTTATATGCAACACATTTGTTTTACAAGACAACAAATGTTATGCTTTTATTTTGAAAGCAAATTCGCCTCACTACCGCTCTTATTCTTGCTCTCTGTGTGTGTCTTGACGCCGCTCTCCCTCTCTCTCTCTCTCTGGGTCTGGATGGGGAAGGGAGGGCCCTCCGATTCGATGTAACCCAACACCTGGCGCCCACCCCTCCCAAATCTCAACAGATACATTACACGAGGAATGCAAGGACTGTGTTTTATCTGAGGGGACACAGTACAAACACTGTCTCTATATTCTTGTCTTAAAATAAAGAGATGAAACGCGCCGTGAGGGAAATGATACCGTGGCAGAATGTTTGGGGCTTTCTCAAATGGCATCTGTTTGATCAGTGTATGTGTGTGTGAGTGTGTATGTGTGTGTCATAACTTAGCCTACACACACATAACACCTGAAATCTCCACATTTGGCCCCCGGGCCACCCTTGCCTGGGGAAAAGTACCACAGGCCCGAGGGCAGGGTTTATGTTGGCAGTCGTGGAGGATGGTGTGTGTTCCTGTGTCTGCGCACAGACGCGCGCTTTGGACTGAAACATTTGTCTCAACACACACAGCTATGAATTTGGAACAACTGATACTTTTAGAACTGGACTTAGTTACTCTGTGGATGGTAAAGACTCGACCAGAGGATTACATTATGTCTCCCAACTGGTGATGTAAATAAAAAGGTGGATAAACTATTTCAGAAAAGTATGAATTCTATATTTTATTTTTCCTTAAAAGACCGTATTCATGCATCCGTTTGATGTAGGCCTACACTCTGAATTTGGCTCATAACGATTCATGTCAAACTAAAAAAAGAAAGTAAACTCTATTCCGCAAATAAAAAAGGTGCGGTTTAGGTGGCTCCACTGCATCCCTGCTCTTCTTTCCTTTCTCTCCTCCTAAGTTACACTCACTCACTCTCTCACTCTCTCTTGTCTGTTTCAGTAACAGAACTTTCACTAGGTCACCAAACCCCGGAGAGACAGACAGGTAGACAGGCAGAGAGACAGGCGGGACAGGACAGGACAGGGCACGACAGGACAGCAGGGCCGCTTCAGAGCCTCCCTCCCTCTCCTCCCTCGTCCCATGCAGCCTCCCTCGGCTCTGCTCTGGTTTGAGGAATCCAGGGACCGCGCTCGTGTAAACAGAAACCCGATCCGGTGCGCAGGGCTTGGGTTTCGCCCCCGCGCGTAGACCCACGGATGATACCCGATCCGGCCCGGCTTTGGGAACAGGGCTTATCTGATGCCTCACAAAAGGCCCCTCTCTCTCTCTCTCTCTCTCTCTCTCTCTCTCTCTCTCTCTCTCTCTCTCTCTCTCTGCCTCTCAATAACAGCGCACATCTGGCACATCCCTGCCTCTGCAGGGAGCGTTGTCCCTTTAGGTTCCTCTGGGGGGGGGGGTCAAGCCGGCTCACCATTCCCTCAGAAAATCCACTTACACAAATGGCAGAGAGGACTACAGACAGTATTTATAGGCCTAAAGTTACAATCCCCAACATCTGGACTGAATCATAAAAAATTGGCCACTTACATCGTGTATCCCGATGTATCATTATTTGCGTTGACTGTCCACGGACGCATGATTACAGTGCGCTCGCCCTGTCAATTTAGGAGATGATTGAAAATGCTGGTGTACAGTCTCCCATATTAGCAGAGAGGGATGTAAGATGATCCCTCTGTGATTTGGAGTGACACGTTGCCGCCGTTGGGGGGCGGTATCTACCCGTTCGTCCTGAGCGGCCGTGCTATGTGGCCAGTTCTGATGTTTGCCCTGCATCAAATTACCTCCAAACACGCCCATGATTGGTGGGTTGTCTGTTTATGTCCCAGAAACCAAATATCTGTAAACTGTCGACGTGCATAACGGCGTTTCTGTGCTACTTCTCCAGGTTACAGCAGATTTTTATTCTAGTTGACTAATGACAACTTTAAACATATTTCTTCAAATGTTCTTTTGTGGTGGCAAAAGGACATTTAACCCAAACCCAGCAAAAGAGCTATTTCAAACTGTGGCTCTCTAATGATATTACATCAAACAACTGATATTTTAAGAACCATTTGTTCCAGCTGAACTATAATTTGGAGAACTACAGGCCTAACTTTTTTTTCTTTCCAACAAGCCCAGCCTTAAACACTAGGTGTCGCTGTTGTCATAGTCACTTAAAACCTACAGAGGCTGTGCAACAGGTTGGATTCAGTTTTGAATGTTTTCTATTGATTATGTTTCTACCTTTTCATTCGATTTTTTTTCTCTCACCAATATAAGTCTAAATGAGGCTTTTGGGGTTCACCTGTTGAAACAGAGATTAATCTTATGTTTCAATAATAGTAATCATAGTACTACTACTACTAATTATAACAATAACAATAATTATAATCATAATCGTAATAATAACAATAATAATAATAATAGCCTATAATATAGAGGTGGGACTAGTCGCAAGCTTATAACCAGAAGTCATCGGTTCGAATGAAAGTGAATAAGAAACTCCCTCTTGCCCTTGAGCAAGGCACTTCACCCCAAACTGCTCCAGTGGAGCCACCAGTGAACTGCTGTGGTTGTACTGGGAATGTGGAAGACAGCACGCGCGCTCAGTTGACTTTCACTGGGTACCTTAAATCTTTAAAACCATAATTAAACCATTTCCACGCTTCAAGTTCAACACTTCCCCATAATTCTGTGTTTCCCTTTACTCACACAACTCCTCCCAGTATTACAGTTGTATTTACATATATCAGTATTTGCCACCATGTTGAGGAGCCTGTCTGTATCTATAGGCTACGTCACATCAGACCTGCTGCTGGTATAAAAAGCTCCGTCAGTTGCAGCGACCACATTAGAGAGAAGCAGCGTCTGTGGGCAGCGTCCTCCATCTGGCCAAATCTTTGCAAAAATATATAAAAAAAAAAATGTCTAAAATGACGATTGTTCAACTTGGAGTGATTGTGTTCGCCATATGTTTATCAACACAGGTAGGTTGATATTGATATTGTATTCCTTGATGTATTGCTTCTTTGGAGAATTGATTTTATTTATTATAGATAGAAGTTTATTGTGTAGTGGTGGGTAGAATTGTGCTTATTCAGGCTATTATAGATAGAAATGTATTGTGTGTTGGTTCGTTATCTGGCTTGCTTATGTGTTGGACAGGTGGCTAACATCCTACAAATTAGTCGGTCGATGGTCTAGACTGCAACAGGCTAGACTGAGTTCCCCCCCAGGGAAATTAACAGGATCACGAATCCAGTCTGTTTCTTATAAATTGGCTCGGCTGTTAGTTGAATTAGGACAAGATTCCCAGTCATATTTTTTCACTTTCATTTTTTATCTCTTATGATCCTATCTTACATTCGACCGAATCAATGATTCAAGGGGAGTGTATCGTCTACCTGTGCAGAGGTGGGGAGGGAGGCTAAAGTTTCTCTCGGCGCGGTGTGCCAGAAGAAACCTGAAACGGACGCGCCGGCCATCCGTTTGCGCTTATCTGTTTTGCAGGCTTTGTTGTTAACAAGGTAGACGACATCATTAGCGAGAGGAGTTGCCAGAAATAACGGCAATCGTTTGAAATTTCTTAAAGGAATGATTCACATTTTAATTAGTGTTTTGGAATTCACTGGCTTTCGCTACTGCCCCAGTATCACAGTATGCTCCATTCAGGTTTATTCTAATGATTTCGTTTTTGTGAAAGCTCACCAGTTAAGCCTAATTGACAGTCTATATGGAGCATCTGGTGTTCATCGTTAGTTTATTTCTTAAGAAGCAAGCAGAAGCTTTGTAGTAGAACTCTCTTCATCCTTCATCCTCCTCCTCCTCCCTCCCTCCCTCCCCAACAGGTGGTCTCCCAGAACACCACAGACCCCACGGCGGGGGGGAACTCCACCAACGCAGGCTCCAACCCCAACGCCACCACCATGGCCACGGACACCTACAGCAGCTCGGCCAACTCCACCTCCCCCACCGCAGCGGGCGTCTCACTGCAAGCGGGCGTCTTCTCCCTCCTGCTCCCCGTCATCATGGCGACCTCTCTCCTGCACCACTACTGTTGAAGCCTGGACTCCCCCCCTCCACCCAACCCCACCCTCCTTCTTCCTCTCCCCCTCACACCCGCCTCACCTCCCATCCCAGCAGCCCTCCCGACCCTCTCCACCCCTCCACCGCACTGAACAGAGACCACAAGACTAACTAACATGGATGGACTCCACAACCCTCTTCGTCCTCCTTAAAACAAAAAAACAAAAATACAGGTGTCATTTCAAGAGACTGACATTTCTCTCAAAAAAAAAGGGGGGTGTACCGTCACTGGAGACCATCACCAAGTCCCGCCCCCCCCCCTCTCAGCCCCCTCAGCACGGAGTCAAGAGGAACGCGCCCCAGCTTCCCTTTTGGCTTGCGTTTCCATAGTCACGCCATCACATTTTGGAGATGCTCAGGGCTGCGCGGTTGTTATGTCACATGTCTTGATAAAAAGAAAAGAAAAGAAAAGAAATGCGGACCACTTGAGTGTACAGAGGTTCTTTTTGTGGTTTCAATTTCACCTGGCGATGAATATCCAAACGCTTTTGTATGTAAAGTGAAGTTTGGGCACATAGGAGATTCAAAAAAAAAAAGAAAAAAAATTGAGCCAGATGACATTTCAGTTGGGTTTTCAGAATTTGGCTTCATGAGTCTTTTTATTGGAAATGTCAGAGAGATGTATGTAGCAAATGAGTTGCCACAGGACTTATGTCAGTTTTGCCTTGTGATTTTTAAAGAGTTCTGGTCTTTTACAAGGAGGGTATGACTGGCACCTTTCCCCCTGCATCCATGGGTTAGACCCAGGAAATGACTGTACGTAAACATATGGGAAGGGTTGATGTTAGATTTATATTTCCCCCTTATAGTTTATATTTTGTATAAATGGAAATGTTATAATGTTTGTTAGTTTGGGTAAGGTAATGGAAGAAATGACAATGTACAATAAATTATGAAAAATGACAACTGTACTTGTTTCTTTGATTCTTGTTTTGTCCAGTTTATAATAAAAATGTTTTACTTTTACTACTGCTGATACTGATATTTTAGCCGGTAGTCGATCTAATAGTCCATCATGATCCACTCTGTCAGATCAATGTAACTTGTAACTTCTCTGCTGGATCTCTGTCCATAGAATCATCCTGATATAGCTGGTTAATGGGGTGTGGTGATGATGTATTCATTATTATTGAGCTGCCACAGGGTCTAGACAGACAGCTGCTGAGCTGGCTAGGGCCAGAGATGGACTCAGCATTCCCTGATGCCCCCTTGATCTCCTCTGGATTAGAGCCAGAGCAGCACACACTGACTGGGATTAAACCAGTACCAGCCTCCATGGTATTCTACTGATGTACAAACTCTATACACAAGAACTGGCTCCAACATTTAGATCTTTCTGGTTCTTGGTAAATTGTTGTGTACGATGAAGAGAGGAGGCATGTTAAAAAACAAACAACTCTCTGAAAGCCTGTGCAGACCTGTAATAATATCATTATTTATATCTCTCTCTTACCAATGATTGCGTGATTTTTCAGCCTGCCAATAACTGGAGGAATGAAAAAGAATTTAAGGATCGCCTGAGGGAAAACCATTTCACATTTGATTAGGTATTGAAACAAGTTTGACTGTTGGCTGTTACCCGACACTGCCTAGTTTTGTCTATGTCCCAGTGCTTAATTTTCCTGAGAACAGCTGACATATTTGTATAACCATACACTGATATCAATACAATTAAATAACGATTTCAAAATGAAAATATATCTCTGTAACATACTACAATGGGTGTAGAGTTTCACTCCAAATGGGATATGCACTATCTGGAAAAAGTGACTGAACTTTTATGGAGTAATTGCCAGCATGAAAGTCAAATATATAATGAAAAAACATTTTAGTCAGTATAGTTAGTAACTATTTTAACTTTCACACATAGAACACTTAGAATTTGGGGAATCAGCTGTATTTTTTAGATAATGAGTGACGAATTTCAGTCAGTAATGTTTTCTCTAATGGGATTTTTAGCATTTTGGGATGAAACTCTTTAAATGTAAACCTTCTGCCTTTGATTAGAATGACTGTAACAAGTAATTCAGTCTTCATCTGGTTTTCTGTGTCCATTTTAAACTTTGATTTGTGTTCTTCGCTATTGGTCTTTCTGAGAAGTCCAGTAAAAATACTAGAAATGATCAACAACTGCACCCAAAACAGTGCTATGTGGATTGAGCGAGTGTGGTGATGGCAGAATGAGTAGCGTGCGGCTCGGAAATGCCTCAGCACCAGTAAAGCCAGCCTCACGACTCATTAGACAAGGCTATTGTCTCTCTATCCTCTCTGCACTATTAACCTCTCCCCACACAACTCCATCTCCCCACCGTCCGCCCCTCCCTTTCACATCCCTTTTCCGGATCCATCCATTTACTGTTCTCTACCACTCTGGTCTTCAGGGGTTGTATGAATGATGAATCTTCTCAGAAACGTTTTTTCCAAATGCTGATAAAAAAGTTATTTTAGAATGGTGTTCAGACCAATCTTTAGTAATGACGCAGAAGATTTATCAGCTGTTACAATGGGTGGATTGCTGGGGAATAAGGGATGACAACTCATTGAATGATTGTTTTCTTTTTATACTTAGAATATTTATGCAATACTTGGAAAACACATTGAGGGACAGGGCCCTCTTTTTAAAGAATGCAGAGAGAAACAAAACTGAGAGAAAGACATAAACAATATTTACAAACATCAATGAAAACATTCACAAATCATCAATTCAAACATTCACCAATCATCAATTCAAACATTTACCAAACATTAACTGAAACATTTAAATTTCAAGCTAATCAGATTCTTTATCAGATTTCTGAATTGTCCCATTGTAACCAAAGCGTAAAGCTTCAGGATAGTTCAGTCCAGATATGGAGCACAAAATCTAAAAGTGTGCTAATGCGAGGAGCCTGGAGCACCAGCCCGTCCTGAGAGGTCTGATAAACTCCAGCTCTTTAGTCAATAAGCAACATAAGATATGGTGGTAAGTTTTGGAGAAGAGCTTTATAAATAAATAATAACCAATGCTGGTCTCTTCTCATATAAAGAGAGGGTCAGCCCACATTTGGATATAAAACAGATAAGTACCATAGGCATCTCTGGTAATAAATCTAAGTGCTGCATGTTACGCAGCATCTAGGGACTTTAGAGTGGAGGTGGCTGCATGTCTGTAGATTACATCACCATAGTCTAAAGCAGACAGAAAGGTTGCTCCCACAATCCTCTGTCTACAGAACATAGGGAACCAAGCCTTGATTATACAAAACCTGAGCTTTATTCTAAATTCATTCTAAATGCTAAATTATGCTGAGCGATTCTGTCAATATGAGCAGTATTTAAAGTACTGCTCTTCAAGTTGCTGTAATCAATATTTCAGGCTTTAGAGAACAGCATATACAGTATTTAGTTTTATCGGCATTTGTTTGAGGCTGATAAGAGCTTTCTGTTGGCATTGAAGGAGAGCTGCAGGTTTAATAGACAGCTGAATCAAATCAGCATAACTGTAAAGTAGTCTAGTGTGTCGTCAGCATAGAGATGTACATTACCACCGGTGGGTAGAGGTCCACACTCTTCAGCAACAGTAGCTGTGGGCAGCTGATTGCATTTCTTAAGGTACAACTCTTCCTTCTCAACAGAATTCAAGACATGATTAACTTCTGTGCTGATTTTGACTGGGAACTGATCATTTTGTGTTTAGATAATGTTAGCTTGTTAGTTAACTGGTATCTGGTTAGCTAACTATCACTGTCTTGCGTCACATTTGCACACTGCTTAACAGGTGGTTGCATGCTAACATTAACATGAATTAACATTGGTTGCTGTGTTAAATTAGCATGCTGACTACTTAGCTAGCTAACAATCCCCAAAACCAGCTATTTATTCATGTTAACTGACCTGGCTCTTGAAGCTACAACTAGTGCTTTAGAGTAGCCATCTGGACCAATATGGGCTTGAGCTAAAGACAAGACAGTTTCCTGTGTCACAGTAAGTCAAATTTGGAAATAAATCCACCTTATCATACTATTCACTGTTACTTATAATATTACTGAATGGAGCTACACCCAAACTAAAGAACATCAATCTTTTTCAAGCATCTCACTTTTTCTTGCCCAGTTATATATTTAGACATTATTTGCACACAGCCATTTCTTGGTGGACCTCCATGATGGCGCCAGCTGTGATTGCTAGGAGATTTGTGAAGCAGCTGCAAAGCAAAGTGTTTATAGTGAACAAGACTGATCTAATATTGAACCTGGAGGAACTATCTTTCTGACAGGTAGTTTTGAAACCAGCCACAGGATCAAGGCCAATGACGGAAAATCTCGGTAATAGCAGGAAATGATCAACATTAGCAAATGCTTTAGAAAGGTCTACAAAAAGAGCAGCACAATCTATCCAAAGCAGTTACAATATTGTTAGACTGTACACCCAGTGAAATAGCAGAGGTGGTACAATGTTCAGCCTTAAATACAGATGAATGAATTCTTAAAACAGAGTGCCTAGCAACTGTGGCTAAGCAGGACAGTTTGGAGATTGGGCAAACTCCAATATATGGAATGGGAGTACATAAGCAACTTTCCACACTTTAGCGATTATTTCTGAAGTAATAGTTTCCATTGAATTTATGTGCTATGTGCTCTGTAATCAAAAGAGCAGCGAAGAAATGTCTTCAAGCTATCCACCCCAGTTGATTTTGTCAGAGTCAATAGCACTAAGTGCAAAAACTTGATGATGTAACACGGGGCAAGGTAAAGAGAGGCACTATTCTGTCCATGAAAAGCACTATTCAAATTACTTAGATGAGATGGCCCTTGCGTATCAGCAAAGTTGTCTTTTTATTCATTCTCAAAGAGATGGCCGGCAGCAATAAAATGCCTATTAAAGGCAGAGACTATCTCCTGTTGACCCGTTATTAGTCATGAGCAGGAAGAGAGGCAATGCCTTTCCTCTTAGTGGCATTTACTGTCTTCCAAAATGTTGCTGGGTTAGCAGCAGAGTCAGTGACTGAATTAATGTACAGTCGTATTGTGATTCGCCTTTCCTCACAGAGGAAGATTTCACATTATGCCTCCTGAAGGCAAGCTGAAGACGTGGGATCCCCTGAGTATCTAGACAGTGTGAAAGATTTGTTTCTTTTTCCTTGAATTTTCTGTTGATGACATTTGGGTTTCTGTATTTTGCTCTTTTCTTTGTCTGTCCAGACATGGCTATCGCTGGCCAAGCTAACCCAGCTCTTCTTTTATTTATTCCAAACATCGGTTGGTTTACTTAATGCATCACTTCTTGTGTTCTAGGGGATTTTTCCCAGGAAAGAGCTACCAGACACCAAGTGTTTAGAACAGCAAATGTAGAAGCTGCCATGAACTGGCTATTGGTTGAATCACTGTTGTGTTATATCAATCGGTGATAGAGAGTAAGCAAACTGGAAATGTATTTGTCTGAAAATGTTAATACGGTTTATTAATGCAAGCCAAGATCATCTCAGGAATATGTGTAAATCTTAGAAAATGACAGAAATAGTTCCTAAATGCTTTCTGGGCTTAGAGTTTCACCTAATAATTGATTAATAAATGTGTTTAGACTTTAATAAAAAAGTGGAAAGATTCCTCAGCTGAGGTGATAGGTGGGGATAATGTGGTTGATTGGGAACTTCATGTGAATCTCATTCTATTCATAGTATTCCCATGATGTCACATTTCCTACCAATATGCTGCTTCACCGTATACACAGCTCATTGGCTGTGGCTGCCATCTGATTACAATCATTTATTTCCCTGCCAAGACAGCCGTGTGGTGATGTAACAGAATACTATGAATTCCCCTTTCACTCCCATGTCCTTTCTCCTCTACCTCATCTTGACTGACACTTTACCTTCATCCATCCATGCCTTCCCTCTATTCCTCGTCAATGATCTCCCTCCCCTTCCTGTTCCTGCTCACTATAGCGCACTCCCCCGCCCCCTCCCCTGCCCCCCCGTCCCATCCTCTTAATACTGAGTAACACACAGTCACCTCCCATGTGGTGTCAGGCGTGACACATAACAGACCTTTAATCATTGATTGGCTTTATGAATTATTCAGACCGCCGCCCGTGTTCTTGTTACAGGGACTATGTGACACACACATATACATACATACATACACACGCCTCCCCAGCCCACACACACCTGTGCACCTTCTCTCAAGGGCCTTTCACACCTTTCCTTTCTTTTTGTTGTGAAAGCGAGGAGCGCTATCACATGATCACCATGATGTCGTTAAACGGGACAGAGGTGTTTGTGTGTGCGTTCGCGATCGCTCTTTGAGAACAAGTAAAAGTGTAAACGTGTGTGTGTGTGTGCGTGTGTGTGTGTGTTGATAAGGTAGGGTGGTGGGGGGATTGATATTAGATATAGTCAAGTTTCTTTCTCTATAGGCTGCTGAGGCCCCCTGACTTGGCTCAAGTTTCTAATGAAGGCCTCACTAATGGGTTGCTTATAGCCTCTCGAGAAGACTAGAGAGAAAAGAAAGAAGCTTTGTGGCTAATTCTCCTGTGTATTTTCACATTACTCGAGTAGTATTTGAGCGTACATGAGACTTTACTGGTCTAAATCCGAAAACACACATTGAAACTGATTTATCTCGTAGCGTTCAAATATACATTGCGATGTGACGAGATGTTAGCTGTATGGGCGAGAGTACGCTTCCCCTATCCAGGAAGTCGTTCAGACCTCATGAATTATCCAGCCCACACCTCAGACTGATGCACAGCTCTGTGTCACACCTGTCCAGCCCTGGGCTTGTTGCCTAGCACCAGAAATCCTCTCTCTCTGCGTTGGCTAATTCACAGACACAAGATGACGAATGTGAAGATGGCTGAGGCCTCCGAGGTCTTGGACTGACAAAACAATTACCGAGACGAGCAGTTGCTCACACAGTGTTCCTACAGAAGGGTCCGTACAGGTCTTTGATTCAAAGAACATCAAGTAGCTTTTACTTTGCTTGCCAGAGAGGGAAAAAAACAAGCAGCAGCTGGAGGCTCATGTCAGTAAGCTTCAAAATAGTATATTCCATGGAATATACAATGGTAAAAATATTAGCTTGGATCCTGCTGTGTATACATAGTTTTAATGAGGTACCCATACATGGCACATATAGTACCCATTTAATCCAGAGAAGAGCAACACTGAAGCAACCCAAACAAATGTTTGAGTATTTGAGTGTCTTGTGTTCCTGAGCTAATTTGCTTAAAAAAATAAGCTCATTCTAATGGCTCAGCCTTGGGGTTTGTCACGGGCGAAGCAGGGGCTGTAGGGGAGATAAAACATTAAGTGCATCTAGTAAGGGGTATTTATACAGTCCCAGCTGCATATACTGTACATGGGATGGAACAGAGGTGTAAAATTTAGGTTAGCTGTTAGCTGTGGGTTCGCTGTTGTCTTGCACAAAAAACTCTCAACTCCAGTTGTGGAGTTTTAATGTTTTAACTTTGATTGAAGGATTACATGCTCCTCTATGGGTTTAGAAAATTCTACCTCCCTTGGTCTTAAGAAACCCTTTGAAAACCCTTTAGAATTTGGATAAAGTCTAAAATGCATGCTGGTCAATCTGAGAACAAGGCTGTTTTTCCTAGTTCCTGAAAAGTTGACATGTTAGAGCTATAAGGTTTATCTAGCCTATATAAGCCAGTCTTATGTAGTAGGCCTATGTGAAAAATTTCACATTGGAACTTTATCGAATTAAGAATGGATTCTGTTGAAGAATTGTGTAAGATGCAAACTCAAATCCAACATATACAACAAGGGAAGGGCCTCAGTCAGGGAATTTGCTTCAAGGCATCAACAGGTTTGTTGGCAATACAACCAAAGTCATTCAAATCATGATGAGCCGTCCTGCTGGTGAACCAAACAACAATCTTGTCTTAAGCAACAAAGTGTCTTCTGTGTTTTCTTCTGTTTAGTCTACATAGGATCACAGGGAGCAGGACAATTTGCACAAATTTACATATTTTCAAAACCTCTGTCTCAGATTTGCAAAGTTTCCATCTTCGGAAGATTACTTTGCATTTAAAATCCATTTTATCTACAGTCAAATAAACAGTTTATTTCAAATTACTGATTGTATCATCAACCATTATGTACCATGTGTTTCAAAAGAAGGTAGACATTTTTTAATAATAGTAACAATGAAAAACAAAGCTGTATAATTTTAATCATTTCTAACTTATTTTGTAATGTTAAGAAAACAATTCAATAGTCTGCAAATAAGTATACCTAGAAAGAGGACAAATATTTAAGAATATTAATAAATTTATATTTATATTGTGTAAATATTCATAATACTACATAGTAATAATAATAGTACATAAAATGCCTACTTTTGAAACACTTGGTAGGCTAATATGGCCTAATATGTTTCTGAATAGTCCACCAATTTATCATTTACTTTTTTCTAGTGTCTACAGTCTGAGTGCTGTGTTTTTTTCACTTTTTGATGATCAGATTTCTCTCTCAGGTTCTTGCTCCCCCTGTTTATGACACTCCTCTATCCCAGGTTGTCAGTATTTCACTTTGTAGAGCTATCAGCATTGAAACAAGTAGTTGCTCACATAGCCTTTGCAGACAGCTTTAGCCCGCAGTTACTATAGTTTACAGCTATTGAGACCATAGATAATCTTTTTGTTCTGCTCTAAAGTGAAAGGTCTTGTGAGATTTTGATTCAATTTCATTAGATTCTCGACGCTCTGGCTGCCAGCCTGAGGAGAGAGCTGTTCTTGTTTCCAGGTTCTGATTAGGTTGTTTCTGCACTGCAATCAATCATGTGTGAATTCAATGAGTGATGCTCACCAAAGACACACAACAACACAGAAATCAATCAATCAATTTATTCTCTCTTGGAAAATGTGGTTTGCAGACAGAGTTTGCAGTAACAACATGATAAACTCACATTATAAGGAACAATAAAACCACAATAAACCCACTGCCGACAAAAAAATCACATAAAAGCGTAATAAAACACATAAAAAAGCCACATTTACCCATACAGACCGACACCAGTTGATAAGAGCAGACAAGGAGTGAATAGTTCAATAGAGAGTAATAAAAGGTCTCATTGCTGCAAAATACTAAGTTCTTGTAGAGGCATAACACACCACCTGGTTTCAAATAGAGCAATCTAATCACAGTGGGGAGTCATGAATCCCTTGATCTTTTACTCTTGAGTTTAGGCATCTGATGCAGACTGGCCTATCAGGGTCTGACCGGGGCTGTGGCCTTCCTCACCACATGCCTCTCACAGATTTCAGCCAGTCATGTCTGACTCACAAACCTTATTTCACCAAGCTCGCCAGTTTCTTTTCACTGGTCGAGCTGCCGAACAAGGCTCCGATACAAAAGGTTTAAACAGACTCAATAAAACTCCCCTCCAAAAAAAAACAAAAAAACAAGGTCATCATTTTACCACACACACAATGAAGGAGTTAATTTTTTATAGGAACAATCAAACCTTCTCTCAGATTGCATCTGTCTCACAGCAAAGTTTGCAAGCAGTAATAGTTTCCAGATACTTAAAGTGGGTCACCGATTCAATTTCCTCGCCTTTTATTACAGGGAATAGGTTTTAAATCTCAAAAATCTATTGCTACCTATTGGCTCTGCCCTTTGTATTGATTCATTCAACTCAACTCAAAATGGTTTTTACTTATCTGATTAGAAATTAGTAAGTTGTACCTGGGGGAACACACTGTGTTCGAGAAATAGGAATGCATGAAGCCTGAAGGTCTAACAATCGACTGTGTACACAATAGTTTGAGGCTCTGTTTGTCTTTA
The DNA here is from genome assembly GCF_046629955.1 of Centroberyx affinis. Lineage (NCBI taxonomy): Eukaryota > Metazoa > Chordata > Actinopteri > Beryciformes > Berycidae > Centroberyx > Centroberyx affinis. The sequence goes on along the minus strand of NW_027281544.1, from coordinate 338,158 downwards.
TGTTTAGAAGACATATAGGCAATGGCTTATGGTATAATAGGCAACAACTTACAGGATGCTACTGTATCTGTGCAATGAAATCAATCAATCAATCTTAAATGATAAAAGAAAAACAAGTTACAGGAATATTTCTGGAGCATGAGGTCCATAATGACCTGGAGGAGAGGGATACGCTCTTGACAGAAGAGGGGAAAGGCTGACACCAGAGATAGTGTAAATCTATCAGTGACAGGACCAAACAGCCCATAGCTGAAGGCTCCTTCCTGCCAGATGGTCACTTATATTTTAAGAAGCCTGTTGCTTTTGGACACATTGAGCCTCTCCTTTGCTGTATCAATAAGTGGATCAATTAGCATAGATGAGGCAGACCTATATGAAGCTGTTTGGATTCTCTCTCCTCTCCACTAATCACATGTATCTTGTGAATTAGGACCGCACATGGCTCCCCTGTTCCTCTGTACAGTTTCTCTGATTCATATCGAGTGGCTGCTGTCACCATGGAAACAAAAAAAAAAAAGAAAAAAGGAAAGATGTTCGACAGCGATCCCGGAAAACTGTCCTGTTGGGTAAATGTGTCCTTGCTAAATTGCACCCCAGAGATTAAGAGTATTTATCAGCCGACCAGAAAAAGAACATATCGTGACGGTCGACTGCAACGCTAGACTGCGGCTGATTTCTGACCACATAAATAAATATGTGCCTGGTTGTTCTTGCTGTCACAAAACGGCCTCGTCCCTCCGTGAGCCACCACAACCCTGCATGACCTGCTTCACATGACAGCAGCGAGCGCCTGCTGAGCTAACCTGATTTCATAAGCAAATCAGGTTTCTATCCCAGATTTACACTGCTGCCGTCCCCGCTGTCGGCGGCCACCGAACCCAGTCGAGCGTCCTGGGAGACCGGCTCTGATCTAGCTAACTGCATATCTAGGACGAGCTCCATCCTCCCATGTCTGCCTAACCTTTTGGAAGGACACCTGATGCCACCTGATGCCACCTGTTCGCTGGGAATAGCTCCCACCCACTCTGCGTGTCGAAAGAAGGCCATATGAGAAGCCCCGGCCGGGAGCCTACAACGTACATGAATTAACCCCCGAATACAATGACTGTTGAATATGCGTGAGAAAGAGAGAGAGAGAGAGAGAGAGAGAGAGAGAGAGAGAGAGGGAGTCTGTGTACCTCAGTGCCATCTGTTCTGGCCTGTGGGCCGACAGAGACACAATGTATCTCTCCAAGCTGCACTTGCCTGTCAGAAACATCTGACAGATTTAAAAAAAAAAACAGCACACATAAGTCTTAAAATTGGCTTCACTGCCAAGAATCTCAGAGGAGATCTCATTAAAAGCAAAAGAAAATCTGAGGAATTCTGACAATTAGATTTTTATTATGCAATATCTCTCATAGGCCATTTGAGTATTGGTTATGCAGCTGAGATAAGTATGGATGTTGTAAGCTCCCTGTAGTTTTATCATCCAACTGTGAATGACAATCTGGTATTTAGGAGTACTGATATGGGTTTTTAAAAGGCTGATACCAATAGTTTTGTATTGAAGCTGTCAATAGTCGATATTTTGTGCTGATATCTTTAAATCTGACCATTTTCATCCCAAAAATTACAAAAAATGACAAGGATTCAGTGTTTCACCCAAACTTTTTATTCTTGTCAGGGTGGAAAAGCCTCTGAAACAGAATTTAGACCATCATGGGACACTAAAACGCTTCACTGAAACCCAGACTCATTGTTGGTGGGTTAGCATCTCTATAAGGCAGGGTGAGGCAGATTTCATTTCAGGATTTACAGCCTGACACCCACTGAAGCTGTTGAAAAGGAACAGGAGGAACACAGACTGTCCAATATGCAATTTTTCATAAAAGTCCAATATCAGCCCCAAAAATTGGTTTCAAAGCATGCTTAGGAGTAATACTGGATGTAGGCAGCAGTTTCATCCTTCAGGACTGACGATTATCATTCATCAAGTACAGCAGGTATGAAGGTGTGCCATGAGGTTGAATCTCAAAATGTCAGTGCCTAATAATATTTAAAATTAAGGTTGTGTTCAGAGTGAAATCCTAAGCTTTTTGCTTCCCCCCCCCTATTTCATATGGGCCCCTTTTTATTTTTAAATGTCAAATGCATTGCAGTTTACCTGGTGATCTTATCCTAATGTCGTTGGACCTCTGATATTGTAATTCAAATTGTGCCATATGTCACTCTTAACTATTGACCCTTAAAAAAATCTGTTACATTCGTGAATTTATGGTTTTGTTGTGTTTTTGTAGAAAAGCTTTTAAAACTGTTTTTTTTTTTTTTAATGTGTTTTTGTGTAGAACAAGAAAAGAAAATGGGCCTTAGTTCACCCGTTTATATCTGCCACATGGTGTTGATAGGCACATTGATATTCAAATCCAGTAAGATTACCTCCCATTGCCCAGACTGGAGTATTTCATGGCAGAGATGCATGGGATCCTCTTCATAAAGCCATACTGTGTCACCCACTGCCTTTCTAACAGTGTTTATGTATGTGGTTCTGGTGAGGAATATAGATGAGAAGACCATTAAAGATTCTAATAGACAAGTGCTTTTTAACTGGTGATGGTAGAACCCAAAAGTGGGTCACAAGATATTCGGACAGATAGGGAAATATCGTTTTACAGTATCTGATATCGGCTTGGGACTCCATGACCGAGGGCAAAAAAAGAGTCACTGATATCATTCACCTCCTTTCCGCTCTTTCTTTAATTTCATTACTTATTATTTTTAGCTACAATTAGTGGTGCACCGCTGTAGGATTTCTGCTGTCAACCCCGACTCACATCTCTTACACGGGAAGCAAAATGAATCAATCCCTTGACCGCGACGTCCAAAACGGAGGCCAACTGGTCATTTTGGCACGAGAGCTGCTGACTCAGCTGCTGTTCCCCGAGCTGATGGCTTTCTCTTCCCACAAGCTTTGTTAATTTGATATCTAGCACCTATAAACAGTTGTTTTCACTAGGTCAGCCACAGATTTGCATTGAATTTTTAAACTGTGGGTCAGTAAGTTGACTTCTGCATTTCAAATCTCTGACTCCCTAACCAGGAGACATCAAGGAATTTACTTTATTCTCCATCACCAATAATTTTATAGGCTCTAGCCATGAATATGAATAAGTGGGTTAGTGTTAAGGTCACTCTGAATCAGCTTGGTCTGCTGCTGCTGTGTCTCACCTCACCTCAATTTGAGTCTCTATGTATTCTATATATGCTGTATTTGCATTTGCAAATTGCATGTTGGTATTGAGTTACACTAGACATTTACATGAAGATATTCTCTGCAGTGATATACAACAAAAGGTGAATACTATTAGTACTACTCACCTTTAACAGTGAGTGAAGCTCTGCTCTAATTGTATCACACAGTTTGCCCAGGAGCTCTTCTTCTTCACAATGGCTCTACTTGTCTTTCCAGCTCATCATGATATCAGACAAGACCCTCCCTCCTGTCCGTACCTACAGATCACACCGACCCCCTCCTTATAAACAGGAAGTGTGTGTCTGTGGATTTGAATGGGAAATGCGATGTCTGATTAGGAAAGAAAATATTAGAGCATTGGTGGGAGTGTTGGAGCTGCTGTGTTGGAACGTCTTTAAACATAAAGGGGATTGGCTAAGCTTAACTGTTGTAGATGAAAACCTGGTGTGTGCACGGCGATGGAGATGGTTTATGATTACAAAACTACAACATGTCAACCATAATTCCGTGGCTCGTCATTATAACACATATACACCCAACCGTCTTTGAGCCTGTGCCTATAAAATCGACTGAAGGGCCTTTTTGCCTTGATGATATCTCATTAGCGGCCTGCCAGTTCCACTCTCCACCCTACGCGCCTCCTCCCACCCCTCTCTTCTTCGCCTACACTCCACCAGCAAGCCAGTGACATTTGTATAATGAATGTGGTTCGTTTTCAGACGTCTGCCCAATTAGGTGTCAGACACCACGGCCGTTGGGGAAAGTTTAGTGTGTTTGTGGAAGTGGAATGTTCTCCGGCATGAGAGTTTGCGTGTGGATCCAAACAGGCATTTGCTCTCTGCAGGTGTGCAACAGAATGAGGAAGACTTCATAAATTCAATATTTGATGCGATAAGACACTATATGATGTGATACACATATAACAGACAGTAGACTATATTCAGTACTCACCATTTAATATCTATGTGCATTCATGAAACATAGCATGTATGGATTTACACTGGCAAAGTTACCTTAGGCGAATAGGAATAAGGAATAACTTTTTCTTCAATATAGATTCTTGGGGTTATAATAAGTATTGTAGTAATAAGTACTGTACCTTGCTAACATTTCACTAAAGTAAAAAGCAAAGTAAAAGCAAAATTATTGGTGTAAAAATCCTACTTCAGTAAAAGTAAAAAGTAGCTCAATTAAAATGAATCAGAGTAAATGTTACTGAGTTACTTAAAGAAAACCCATACAAACAGAAAAATACTAATAAAAAATGAATAAAATCTGTAAAAAAGCATGAATGAACACAATGATTTGTTGTGTGATAGGATAGTATTGTGATTAAAAAAGAAATGCCCTTCCCAATTATTCAATGACATAATTATATTTATGTTTAATCTGGTTATAAGCTATCCAACTAGACAACAACCAGGCAAACCAATACCAACTAACTTTTGGGCGAATGTTAATTAAGCTATGGTCATGGATCAATTTGAGCATTTGATGTTAGCAGTTTGTTAAATTAATGCTTCCTCCAATGCTTGTGCAAGTTAGATGCAGATGCCATTTACTGTTTACTGCCAGTTTCTGACACAATGCTAATGGATGAGAGCCTACAACATTTGTACTAACAGATGTGATTTAAAATGTAACATAACATCCAAACAATACTAAAGTAAAAGCAAAGGTACTGACAAAAGGTGTGTACAAGTACACAAAAAAGCTACTCAATTGCAGCACCAAGAGTAAATGTGATTTGTTACTTCCACCCTTGGTTTCAGCGTCACTTGGATGCGAGGGAGGTGAGGTTTGGAGTTGTGGCAGGGATCGCCCATAAAAGTGACATCAGGGCGCAGCGAGTGAACACTCCCTCACACTCCCTCACACTCCCTCACACCTGGGCCCCTTCCAAACCCACCGCCCTCCTCCATTCCTCATGTCAGGATGAACTGGATGCTGCTCACACAAACAAAAAGGAAAACCCAGCCTCCACGCCAGGCCACTTGCATATAGGAAGCAGAACTCTTCCAAAACAACAACCAAAGAAGAAATGTGTGAGAAAAGCAAAAGTCAAACTTCATTTTCAAAATGATAAATATATTGTATATATATATAATAGAAAAAAAATTGTCAGCAAGTGATAGGCTATCTTCTATATTTGAAAAAGTACCAGAGTGTGTTTTGATTTAGTGTTTTCCTGTCAATCCTTCTGTAATAGTAGGTGCCACTTTTTCAAATGATGTATATCTCATTTTGGAGAGAAACTCATCATATCAGTGTGTGTGTGTGTGTGTGTGTGTGTGTGTGTGTGTGTGTGTTTGGGAGCAGTGTGTCAGCGTAAAAGTTCCAGTCTGTACTTTCAAACTGGGAGCAATAACTCTGACGTCAGCATATATAGTTCTTCCTAATCCCGGGGATAAACACAGACTGAACTGTGTATTATATTTCCAATGCTGCCCTTGCAGTGTGGAGGAAGCCTGCAGATAAGATGCTATCTGTCTGATGAATGACAGACTGCATTGTGTTTCCTGTGTCACCGCCTCCATCTGTGTGGTGACCATAGTGTGTGTGTGTGTGTGTGCGTGTGTGTGTGTGTGTGTGCCAGAGGCAGTGCATGTGCAGACACATTAGGAATACACCAGTCGGAGATTGTGTCACATTACATTATGTTTTCATTGGAAAAGCAGACTTTTTTTTTTTTTTTTTTTTTTTTTACAAATGTCTCTTCCTCTTTAAAAATAACTTATGACATTTCTGCTGCATCAGACTGAATGTCTATCTTCCCATAATATATTTGCATATATTTTAACAACAGATATATTAGGTATTGCCATACATACACCATATACACCAACACACACACACACACACACACACACACACACCAAACCACATACAAACCTTATATTGTGTATCGTTTAACAATATATGTACAATATGTACAAAAATATTTGGGGGGAAATTGCCATTTTCATACATGGATTTATATATTTGATTTGAGTATATTTTGAAATGTAAGCATATCCCAGGTTACATTATTCATGAATATATTATAGATAGTTTCTATGTGCTCATATCTGGAAACATTATGTACAAATATATTCACTTACATTTTGAATTTAGATATATTTTTCAGGAATATACGATGTATAATTTGAAGTATATGTCAGACTCTGTGGTGTATCTGGCTCTATATGGCCATTTTTTATGCATGGGTTTCTTGACAATGACTCAATAACATGGAAATATCTGGAACAGATAGATCACTGGTGTGTAAACTCATTTGAGAATGAAAGGTTAACACTGGATAACCGATATACAGTAGATACCATATACAGTGAGTCTGGCATCGCATCCCACGTTCATCTGTTATCATCTGTAATCATTTATCTAAGCCATGTTCAAAGAGAGACTGCCCAGTAACCACAAGGTCACAGGTTCGGTTCCACAGCAACCAATAATCCATTCATGTTGAAGTGTTCTCGAGCAAGACATCGAGTTCACAACTGTCTGTTCTCTAACCCCCACTGTCAAATGCATACATGTATATGTGACACTGAGGCATAGGTCAACAAATAAATACCCAATTACACAGTGTGCAATATGGCAACTGAAGTGCCCTTAAAAAATCTCAAACATTATTCCTCTGGTTCCTCTGTGTGACCTGCAGACCCAAGCAAAAAACAGGCCATTAAACACATCTGCTAACACAAAACAATGGTGGGTTGATCTCACTGTGCTGAATATCAATAGCCTGTTAATTGGGCAGCATCTAGAGTTCCATGCAGTTACCAAGAGGGATTCACTGCATAAAAAAAACGCCTTTTGGTTTTTCACTGCACTAGATATCCGCTGCACTGGACCATCATGTCTGACCTATTCACGAAAAGAAAAAAAAAACAGGACAGTTTCCAAAGAGAGAAACCACTCGTTCATTCTAAAAATATCATCTGGGAGCCCAACTGGTGAGGGGTTGTGGTGCGCGGCCCTCCTTTCTCTCTGTGTCTCTCCGTTCTGTCTCTCCGTGAGCAAGGCTTCTGCTCATTATCCCGCTCTTCTTGGGGAGCAGTGGAGTGGCTATTCATGCCCAACCTTACCACAGGCTCATTATTTAGCCGCGGTGTGCCAAGCATCTGTAGATTTGTTTGTTAATTGGTTTGTTTGATTCTGAGACAAAATTGGAGGGGGGGGATGACGGGAAAGAGAGAGAAAAAGACAGGAAATTGCTACATGGAAGAAGGGGCGAGACAGGTGAACAAGAGAAGTCGGTTGCATGTTAAATAGATGAGGTGTGTTTGCTTGTGCGGGGGGGGAGAGAGATGGCCTTCAGGGAAGGATTAGTCCGTCCTCCATGAGGGTGAAGTCCTCTGGAGTCCTCGGTCAGATGTTGACAGTGCTTTCTTCCAGACCAGACCATTAAATTAGATCAATTATAAAAGGCTTATTTTATGTGGAGCAAGCATGTGATTTGGGCCACAGGTCCCAAGATGGTGAGGAGGCCCAGATAACAAGCTGCAGAGGGGGTTTCTAGGAAAGAGGGACAGCCATTCTTACAAAACAGGCGTTGAAGACAGACGCTGCTCCGATAGTCTGACCCAATCTTGTCCTTGGGTAGCTGGGCAACAATAAACTGTCAATACTGGTTATCCTCCATGGGGTGCTGAGAGATGGCGCCCCCTACTCACAGTAATGCAGAATTGAGTTGTGTTTTTTTTAAGTGACACCCTGCCGTGTAATTCATTAGGCAGCGGCGCTGTAATGAGGCAGCAAAGACAAAGCACCCAATATTCGGCGTGTCCTCTGTCCCTGGGGAGCTGCGATCATAATGACAGCGCTGTTTGTTGCCTGGTTTCATGCTGAATCATGATCATACAGCCACAGGGCCCCTTAGGGCTCTCTCTCTCTCTCTCTCTCTCTCTCTCTCTCTCTCTCTCTCACTCTCCCTCTCTCGTCAGTCAGCCAACTCCAGAATGTAATGAAGAGACACTTCGCTCTCTGTGGACAAAGACTGGGTCAATACTGCTGCCAAAAGCTATGATAAGCCTTGAGGTCATTTGCATGAGACAAGTGTGATTTGGTTTATTTATTTATTTGGACCAGGGTATAATTAGGGTAACAGGAAGTGGTAGAGCTTCTTCTTACAGTTTATACCTCATGAGATCTTCTAATGACAAGCCATAACCTCTCTCTGTTTTGCAGCCGCAGTCCTTCCCAGCCAGTGGGGCAGCAGGAGGGCAGCTGTTCTGTTTTAGGTCAGTTTGCATGGGGGCTCAAGGCAGACTAGCTCTCACTTTAAGAATTCAGCTAGATATTGATCAGCTGTAGTGGTTCATGCAACAAGAAGGCTAACATCTTCTACTTTGTCACCACATTTCCCCAATGAGTCAGTGATAAGCTCCTGCCATGCTATAACTGTGAAGTAAACATTAAAACAAACCCCATCCAGCCACCGCATAAACAGTGTCGTGTTCTGTCTCTTCGCCTCGGCTCTCTTCATTGGCTTATGCTCTCTGCATTAGCCTTTGCTTTGTCCATTGGTATTTGTCTCCAGTTGATGGAGTACTCAGCAGCCACTTTACTGTTGAGTGCCTCTCTCCACCATATTGGGTTATTATTTTTTCATGTACATTTGCATTGTTATGATAATAGGCTATTACTGCCACATAATGGAGAGCTATTTCTGTCCTGCTGAATGAGCCTTAATGGAGCCAGCGGTGCAATTCTTTCCCCTCTGTTATGGTCTGGGTTTGTGGAGGTTTTGATTTGCTTTAATTGTACAGCATTTTGTTAAGAAACATGTATTCTTCTTCTTCTTCTTCTTCTTCTTCTTCTTCTTCTTCTTCTTATTATTATTATTATTATTATTATTATTATTATTGTTATTATTATTATTATTATTAATAATGTTAATATTAGTATAACACATGGGAGCCTGTGTTCTTTGTTCTCTTATGCTATTGGTCCGAAGACTCAGCCAGAGAATTCTGATTGGCTGTCGCCGTGAGTTCATAGGTTAGCTTGTTATATAGCCACCTAGCTAGAGAAGGGTGTGTTACCTGTTCTTACAACAATACATTTCAGTCCAACTGTAATTTGCTTAGGGACACTCGTTTATTCACTTGACGTGTCGTGAAGAGGCTTCGCTTATTTACTGGACATACGTAACGTTAATACTTTTTTGCAGTCTGCAATCTTTCCATAACGTTCAATGGTGACAACCTTGACATGCTAACGTTAGCTGTATAGCTAGTTAGCTAGCCAGCTGGTTACAAGTGTGTTTCCAAATGTCATTAACTATTAAAAGCTCTGTTAGTAGACAGCTGAAGGACTATTAAAATGGGTTCTGTCAGAGCAATGGCATCAGCTAGGCTAGCCTGCTTGTCCTACGCGAAAGCAGTAGGCTCGACCAAAACATTAGCCTGGTCAGGATGCAGTGTGTGTTGCAGAAGAAATCTGTACAGCTCATCTTCCAGACTGCAGAACTGCATGCCAGCTTGGGTTGTTGACCAGTATGGCACTAATGGGGTTTTGAGGTTCACAGATGAAATGACCGTCCCCGCCATCAATTTGGCCAGTGAAGTGATGATAAAAGTCTGTGCTGCAAGTCTCAACCCCCTTGACATATCTATGAGGGGTAAGTAGTTTGCATACATGCTTTTAGATTCAGTTTTAGATAGTTGACATAGTTGTCATTATTGATACACAGTCAATTACTTATAGTTGCATCTGTTTTCAGTAGGACTGCTCACTTTGATTTCAGGTGGATATGGGGCAAAGTTGCTGAAGTTAAGAAAGGATCCCTTGTCTGTGATGATGGAGAATGACAGTGAGTTTCCCCTCATCCTGGGTCGTGATGTTTCTGGTGTAGTGGTGGACTGTGGATCCGGGGTGACACATTTCGCCCCAGGAGATGAGGTAATGGTTTGTCGCTGGTATGCCACTGCACACCTTCCCAAAACAGGGTGTGTGCAATTCAGTAGTCAGGTTCTTAACAAACATTTCCTTGGAAGAAAGGTTGTGCATTGTTTTTCTAGTTCATCAGGAATGTGACTCATAATTACTTGAGAATAGTTTGGTATATTACTCCCTAACTCCAAGGTAACTTGTGCACTAGGGCTGTGCATCAAGTTCTATATTGAATAGTAGTGCAAGGATTTCATGGACCAATCGAATATCCATTTATCAACTAATCTGGAAAATTGTCTCTCCCACATTATTATCCCCCTGCAAACAAAAATGCAAGTATGCAAATTGACCTTACCATGATGTAATGTTTATCAAAGACGACCAATACGCATTTGGTAATATTGTTCTGATTCCAGCAATGTTGTTACAGCTTTTCAGGACACAACATGAAAATGTCTTTTGAAATGACTAATTGACTAGAACAGTTGAGCCTAAGAGCCCAGCAGCTCATTAGTCGACCCGGGGACTAAGAGAGTAGGCGGTCAAATTGTCTAGTGTACAGCATTTTGAAAGTCAAATCTGTGTTTCAGGTGTGGGCTGCTATCCCTCCTTGGAAGCAAGGCAGCCTGGCAGAATTTGTGACTCTAACAGAGTATGAGGTAGGCTGCTGGTAGAGTTACATGGTTTCAGTGTATTTCCATCAGCATCAGGCAACAAGCTATGAGACACTTTATTATTTAATTGTTGTTAAACATAACACTGGCTGACTGGCTTAAATGAAAGCAAATGTGATTTCCCTGGTCAGTATGGTTTCAAACAAATGGCAACTATTTGTAGAGAACTCTCATATGAATTGTAAAAATGCGTGGAACAAAAGTTTGGAAGAAGTGCACCCTGTTATGTAATCCTGCAGTGCAAGAATTAATTAGGATTAAGTTTGTCTGGTTGCGTGAGCCTCTGTGGCAGCAATTAGGCAGACACACAAACTGCCCAGTGTTTCTGGCTTGTACTGCGCTTCGCTTACTTGGCAGCTCCTAGCTAGCTGTCCTCACAGCAGCTCTTATCATTAGACTGAGCTTTTTAATTGTTGCTACAACAAAATACTTTATACCGTAGCTTTAGGCAGAGAAAAGGCATCTTCTTGTTTTTATGTGCCTGTAACTGTTTACATTTTGGTATGTTCCTAACTGTCGATGTTGTGTGTGTGTTTATTCCACAGGTGTCCCACAAACCAAAATTGTTGAGTCACACAGAGGCAGCATCCATCCCATATGTAGCTGCCACGGCCCAGTCTGCCCTCGTCAACGCAGGTGGTCTTTGCAGAGACAACTGTTCCAAAAAAAGGCAAGCGCCACCCTGATCCTGGCAACATGGCCAAACACATTATCCTTGTATCAAAATCCCCCCCCCATTCATCATCACACATACACACACAATTACCCAGACTGTGTGAATCCACGGTGTCTGCAGGTCCTGAAAAACGTCACAAGTCTTGATTTTCAAAAGTCCCTGAATACTAAATATTACTATTTCATTGTTAAGCCTTAAATTACTTCTTAGAGGGCTTAAAATTGTTGCAGTTTCTTAATGCGCTCTTTTTCTGGTGAGGCATCAGTCCAGCCGTGTGGACCTGTACTCTGATAAGACTGCTTTTCTCATATACGCTTTCATTCAGTGGTGTCTTATATTTCAGTCTAATTGGCATCAAAAAGGTCTTGAAAAGTCTTGCGTTTGGCTTGATGAAACTTGCAGACACCCTGGAATCTAATGGCCTCCAATCCCGCGAATCCCTTTTCCCTCCCTGAGGCTTCCTTCCGCCCTTTTTAGTAGCTTCTGTAAATGAGTCCCACAGTAATTGAATGACCCTTGGGTTGCTGGGGTTTTTCCTCCCAGAGTTTTGATCACCGGAGGATCGGGAGGTGTGGGAACATTCTCTATTCAGGTAAGGCTACCTCACACTACCAGTAATCATAGCTGTACTCCACTAGCCATACCAGCATTGATGTCTGACCCTTTTCGACTCGGCATGAGAATAAGGCCACCGCTGTTTGTGTGTGTATTTGTGCTTTCTTCCTCGGTGTGCTGCCAGTTATTGAAGGCGTGGGGCGCCCATGTAACCGTAACCTGCTCTCAGAACGCAGAGGGGCTCGTTAGAGGGCTGGGGGCCGACGAGGTTGTGGACTACACGGCAGGAGACACGGCCACGCAACTAGAAATGATGGAGAAGTATGTGTTCTTATGGTGAAAAATGTGTCTACGTCCTGTGTAGGGCATTTCCAGAAAAGACCACAAGATCAAATGGCTGTACATTGTGTGTAGAGCGGTGAAACAGAGTTGTTTTTAGGAGTGAATGAAAGGGAGCAGAACGTCCTCTCCTAGACATAAAGCCCTGTGCGATTCAGTCAGTTGGTGAGGTATCATTAGTGTCAGCGACAGGCAGTCCAGCCGACGTGCTAATGAAATGGAGCCATGCTCTCCTGTAGTACTGCTTGAATCGTGTGTTTTTCCCCCTTAAACTACCCTTACAAACGTGGTAAACATCTCCCCCTCAGCATGGCACACCTGCTCACTGATTCACTTCCTAGTTTCCATGGCGACCGGGGCTCAAGGTCTGAGTGGACGCTAGTTCTCCCCCCTCTCCACCCGCCCCCTTTTCCTAACATAGTCTTTGAACTAGGGCTCTAGCAGTATGCAGAATACTGATATAAGATTGTTGGATTATTGAATTCAAATCCTGCAATGCATGATCTTATAACTTTGATTACCTCTTATGATGTTATACATGTCTATCTGTCTGTGTGCGTGTGTGTGTGTGTGTGTGAGTGTGTGTGTGTGAGAGTGAGTGTCAGTATTAAGAACCATGCACTGCCAGGATTCCCATAAGGTTGACAGTCTGTATTTGCCACCACCAGGTTTGACGTGATTCTCGACAATGTGGGTGGGGACACGGAGCAGTGGGCCCTGGGCCTGCTGAAGCCCTGGTCCGGGGCCAAGTACGTCACGCTGGTAACACCCTTCCTCCTCAACACCGATTCCATGGGTCTGCTGGATGGGGCCATACGCTCAGGATTCACCCTGCACAACAAGGCCCTACAGGTAAACAGCAGCAAAGCAAGCACAAAAAATGCCACGTTTTAAGAAAACCTGAAGCCAACGAAGCGGAAGTGAAAGATTATACTCTGAATTTTAGCCCAGGTCTGAAAAGAAAAAAAAGAAATATCATAATCACGGTGACCTTGATTTTGTTTTATTAAATGTTTTGGCTGTTATTTGCCACCCAAGCATGGGTGGGGTCCACAGGTGTACCAAACCTGAAATAGAATACTTTGGCCTCATTGGCGTGGAAAGACAACAATGTGAAATGGGTGTCCACCTGTTCCAACCGGTGGATGCTTTTGCTCCGATTTGTTTCCACTCGGATGATCAGCCTCCACATCTAGTGACTCGATGTTCAGTCAGTGGAACGGAGAGGGAAGAGTCATGTAGTAACTTGACTCAGCTTTTATAACAAATTCTGGCGTTGTAGATTTTCATGCTTGATCAGTTGCAATATGCCCTGCGGGGTGTAATAAGAATGAGCATGAGTAGATGAAATGATCCGACCAGAGAAACAGGAGCGCGAGCGTTAATGGTTTGAGCTCCTGTATGTGCGTAGGTCTAGTGTTTGTGTGAGTATGTCCTCTCCTTCCAGCCGCTCTGTTTGTGGAGTGCATGTGTAATAGGGGTAGTGGGTTTGGGCTGAACCTAGTGGGTGAATAGTTGAGAACAGGGTGGAGTTGCTTTGGGGACTGAGTCAAGTTGTCCTGGGCTGCGCAGGCACGGCTGACAGCATGGCTGGCAGCGTTCGAGTTGGGTGTGTGCGTGTATGAGAGTGAGTGTGTGTGGTAGTCTGGATGCGGGGTGGGTGTGTGTGTGTGCATGTGTTGCTGAACCAGCAGTATTTTGTATTTGGGCAGATTGTAACCGACTGTCTCCCCCCTGCAAATACCAGTGTTTGTGTGTTTCTCTCCAAGCCTCCGGGGCCCATTGTCCGCGGAAGCAGCCGGCTGGTCAGTTTGGCGGGGCTCAGCCACATGAGTCACACCCTCAGTGCCCAATGCTGGACAACGGGGCTTTTTTCATCTGGGAGAGCGCAGCCCAACAGAGCCCTCTGGTGGTTAACCTGTTAGCAGCATTGAACGATCAGCCATGTAGTCTGCTCTATTTGGAAACAACCCTATTTGGCGTCGTTTTACCAAAGCCTGAGGTGTGGCAAAGTGATGGCAGATAATAAAATCCTATGATAAAACGAGAAGGAACTAGATGGTTTAGGTGAATGAGCGGTGCTGTATTTCAAGAGCATTCTGGGCTGTTCTTCTCTCTGATGCACCTCCATTGAGAAGGTTTGGATGTGCAAGTTTGTTCCTTGCTCACAATTCACGCTCAATTTTTGCCAGCAAAATGCCTCACCTCATTACACAAATTAAATTTGGGGGAACAAACAGTGACTTGTGAAAGATCAGTGGCATCAGATGTGTAATTATGAATAATAGGAATAAATACTCATCGGTGAGCTGCTTTGCTGGTTAAGCTCATCACCGGCATACAAAGTCTGTCGATCGATCTTGTCTGTCCAGACCAAATCTTTCTTTTGACTGCCTCTGAGAAAATGCAGTGTGTCAAACTAAATTGTAGGTTATATTCTAAATGTAAACTTAGGAATTGGTTGGTGGAAATTTCAGCAACTATTGGCCTACGTTCAGTATTCTATTTGCAACTTTGTAACCTTCGCTTGTTTTCCAAATAATCCATTTACATAGCTCTCACTCTCAACATGATCACAGCTGAAATAAAGTTTTCTCTGTTCCCACTGGTGAGCATCACAGAATGTTATGGAAGTGCTGATGGGGTGTCTCCAAAATGTGTTATGTGCACTGTGTGTGCCAAGATATACACTGAATGTACAAAGTATTAGGGACATCTCTCTGATATTGAGCTGCAGCCCATTTTGCCCTCCCTTTAGATTTAATAAGGGAAATCAATAAGGGAACTTTTCATCTGGATTCACCTCATCCCTGATATGCGTCCCTGATATTTTGTACATTTAGAGTATATTATGACGGTGTCATTAACATCTCTCCTGAATTGTCAACTGCAGGTTTGTTTAAACACACTAATACACATTTCCAGCTTTTCCCATTAAGGTATTTTATACTTTTGGTAGAAGGCTAATTTTATTTTCAGCATTATCATGTGAAAACTTGAGAGATCAAGTTGGGACTCCTGAAAGCCTTGGAGTGATGAGTTCCTTTACATACCCAGTTAACCCCTCTAACTGTAAATTGTGTGTGTTCCCTGTTGTTGAACCCGTCTGACTTCTTCTTATTGTCTCCTTTCTGTTTGCCTGTCAGAATGTAATATCAAGCGGAGTCTTCTACCGCTGGGGATTTTATGCTCCAGATGGGCCCGCCCTGGATGAGATCAGCAAGCTGGTGGATGCAGGAAAGGTATTGCTTTTATGTTGATCATGTAATGCCATGCTCCTCATTCATCACCAACTATACCGGTGTGATGCGGAGGAGGTGGACATCCTCTCATTTGTGCATCATTCGCAGCCCGAAGACTCGTATGAGAAATTCACGCAGGGAAGGGAGATCATACAGCGGATTGATTAGGAACATACCAGGGATTCCATACATGCCCGTATATTCACGACTCCCTGGTGGCTTTATGAAGGAGCGAGCATGGCATTCCCGCTGTGCTGGTTGGTTGGTTGTGTGCATGGCTGGCCGCTGGGCGATGAGTCAGGCGCCGGGAGACGATGAATGGGTTTTGAAACAGTGCTGAGCAGCCATTCGCTAAGCGTATGGGACCTCTACCCTTTTGTCCCGGGGCTTACAGCAAGCGGCACACTCAGACCTGTGGCGGGAAGCTACTGACACACACAGCCCCCCCCGCACAAACACAGATGCACACACACACACACACACACGCACACACACGCACACACACGCACACACACACACGCGCTCTCGCTCTCTGTCTCCTATTCTCAGTCAGATGTGTGGATGGTTTCCAGTGTGACGCCACTGTGCTCCCCATTCATTGTTAATGACAAGAGATGCTGACCAGAATAACAAGCCTGGCTGTGCGTGTTGTGGGACTAGCATAGGATTGTCCAGCCTCATCACATTCTAAACCCCTCCTGCACTTTTTCACATCTACAGCCTTGAAAGCAGAGATGATTTAGCACTGGGAGTCATAGTTTGTGGGCTTTCTTTTGTAACAAAGACAGAAAATGAACATGATTACTATGATTACCTAGTGCCATGCATTGGACAAAAAGAAAAAAATATATATCTCAGGCCTGGGTCCAATAGTATTTGCAAATAATTGCAACAATGTGTTTGTGTTGTTTGATTCTGGTGTTCGTTTTATCATGTTTGGAGTGTCAGTTGCATGTAGTTTTTCCCATCAGGACAATTCAGATAGCATCAATTGTCAATCACAGAAAAGTCTACTAAATTGTCTGTCAGACTGTCTGACACTAACTGTACTGTCTAATATGGCAAAGTCCACCCATCTAACCCATTAAAATAAAAGCTAAGAATCATTTTCAAATACTGTTTGACCCAGGTCTGATACACCTATGGTCTCTTCAGTGTTTTGTGACTTGACTATAAGATTACATCCATGATGTTTTCTCCTGGTTCACCACAGATCCTGCCGGTAGTGGAAGCCGAGTTCCCATTCACCCAGGTGCCGCAGGCCTTCCAGAAGCTGGAGCAGGGCCATGCCAGAGGGAAGACGGTGGTCAGGGTGGCTGAAGAGGACGAAGGTCTCGGACAGGCTGAAGAGTCGGTGGAGGACAGTTACAGAGAGGCTGCAGAGCCAGAGCAAGTGAGGGAAACACCCAATCCAAACTAAAGACGGGAAGCAGAGTGCCAAGAGAGTTAACTCTGTGACTTTTCTCACCTCGACAAAGCTACTCTTCACAACGTGACTGAGATGTCCAAAGAGACCAGGATGCTGCTGGTGTGCAGACTTGGACTACAAGCCTGACTTGAGCTGGTAATGGGAGCATGTCAAAGGCTGTTGTTCTTGTTAAAGCTTAGTTGTGATGGTTTCACAAGGTTTTGGATGTCAGGGATTTCTCTATCCTGACTACACAGGAAATAACAGCTGTTACAGTCCTGCAGTTCTCCCAAAGTACTTGATTAGATGAATTGAACAAAAGTAACACTTCAACATTTAGGGAACAATAAGTGAAGAAACTTCAACTCTAAAAACTTTCCCCCGCTGAACACTGTCAGTTAAAATACATTGGCAGTTTTCGCTGAAGTTTCTTCATTGTTGTTCCGCTGAATATTTATTTTTTGACAGCTACTGTATAACATATTTGAGAAACATGAGGAACAAAATATATTTTTATTTTATCTGACAATATAAAATGGTTGTTGTGTGTTGTATATTTTTGACTGGACAAAGTAAAGAAGCAACTTGTTAAGTGAAGGAGTCATTTTTGTTGCATCTTCTGTTGCATGCATGCTGCTGATAAGTAAGGCATGGTGAAATAGCATTGCATAAAAAATATGAAAACTGCATTAATACTGTTAAGTTTAATTAAAATCAAGCAAACGGGTTTATTCATGGAAAAAGACAAAATATAAACCTTAAGATATATTATTGGATGTGTAAAACATTATGCATAAGTATTTCAAGTTCGGAGTCCACTCTCACGTAACGTCCTTTCTTGTCTGTTAAGTGGCTAGTAATACATTCTTACGGATTTTTCCTTTGCTCTCACATGTTGACCTTCTCATTGGAAATTGTATATTCCTCCAGCAGCAAATGTTCAGCAGACTCCAGCGATGTACCTCGTCCTTGAAGGCTGGGGCCCACTGTGCAGCTGCGTGCCAGAGCCCCTAGTAGACAATAGTAGGGATCCAGTTCTGCAGCTCATAAGTCTTCATAGAATCTCCACATTCCATCTTTGGGTTAGTTTATTTGGATCAAGTGTATTGAGAATCACTTGGTTTTTGTCGTAGTTATGACCCCCTGAAAAAGAGAGAAAAATGTGCTCACCAATGATATTTGATAATATTCAGGCTAGTCAAGTATTATATTTAAAAGTGGGCTTGTATCTTGTTTACTGCACCTGGGATAAGCTCATATCCCAATTAAGAGAAATTTAAAACATGATCACTGGGATAATGAGGGATGTAAGTCTTTATTGTGTTTACTGTTAAACTTTGTGGTGTGTAGGGTCTGCTTATATGGTAATATTTGGAATATTCTGTTTATTCATATAGAGAGATATTTGTTACCAGGATATGAAGATGCAGCTTATTCCAAATATGACCATAAGAGGGATATGAGCTAATCTCCAGAATACCTTAACACACACTGAATGATGGTTTGTACACTGACATTTAGTCCACAAGGTGTCACTAATTGACAGTGATGCAAAGTGACGACTCCTGACATAAATACCCAACATCAATTTAATTGTAACTACAGTGTGCAGGAGGGTAAGACACTGATTATGTTCTCACTCTCCTGTTTGTAATTAGTTAAATGCTGATTTAGGATTCAATATCAGGTAAGTGCTTAATATACAGAGGTTGCATCCAAGTTCCATTGTTAAAGTCACATGCTTTACTTTTACTTCTGACATTAAAATCAGACCTGGGACAAATATTTACCAATCATTTTAGTGTTTGATTTAATCTCCTTGAGCTACCAGATGGGTGGAGTTTGACAATATTATAATGTAATATCTGAGCAATCCAGTAAGTATCAGGAAAGTTGGCAGTCACAGAGATAAATTAACCTTGAAATACTTTCCTGTCATTGTCTAAACTTTATGGCACTTTTTTGTATTCTGTGGGGCAAACTCCACCCAGCTGGTATTCAAAACACCTTAAAACGGAAACGTAAGAATTATCTGCAAGTACTAATAATCCCAGCTCTCATTTAGACAGACTGATAATATGAAATAAGATCAATCCAGCCACATGCATCGCAGGCACACATGGATGACCCGGGCTCACCTTTGACCTCCAGCAGCAGATCAGGGGTGGCGGTGTAGCGGATGAAGCCGTCGGGGGTGATGCTCCAGAGCGGGTGCTGGATGCTCGGCTCTGGGTTGAGGCCCAGACGGCTCCCTGCCATGGTCACACTCCCACTGGGGCTCAGGCAGCACTCCTCCAGCAGCTGGAGACACAGGGAGAGGAGGCAACGATGAGACCAGTGGCAGGTTTGAATTCATTCTGTTGTGTGGTGATGTAATGTCTCATGGTTATGCAGGATACACCAGATCAATGGATCAATGGTGGTTGGTGTGAAAGTGGGAGGTTTGTGGTTAAGTGTTCGATGTCTCTCAGCAATAGAAGATGGATTGTGGGTAAACCATAGTGGGGGGGTGGGGGGGACTGTAGTTCTCTCACTTTTTTGAAATATCAGACTTGTCTCGGTCTCGTTCCTATATTGACTCCGGCTTATCATGGCTTTGGCCACTATGATTCAGTGACTCAACTTTTTCCCTGCCTATCTTAAAAAAAATAATAAATGGGTAATTTTATTGATGTTTGCTTTATTTTTTTGTCCCCCGCACTGCAAACAGTTTAAGGGATTTCATTTCCTTGTCTAGTCAATTCTTATTGATTAGTTGGATGCTGAAGGGAACAGCACAGTTTTGCAGATAAATCTACATCTCTCTGAAATCTCTTAATAATTATGTTTGCATTTTGAATGAAATGTACCAGGTTCATTGCCTATTTTAGTCTTGGTCTTGAATAGGATTTGATTTGCTCTGGTCTGGGTCTTCACTTGGTCTCGACCTACTCTGAACCTGGACTTGGACTTGGAATTGGCTTGAACTTGATTAAGGTGGTCTTGACTGCAGCCCTGCTAGTACCCCTAAACATTTTCACACATAAGCTCCTGGGATATGGGCTTATGGGAAATAAGCCTTACTTGTACTATCCATATCCCCCCCCTGACCTCTGACACTGATTGACAGTATTAGGAAGATGCTGGTACCCTGCAGTGGAGGTGTCCGTTCTGGTAGGACCAGATCTGCTCCAGTCCACCGGTCTCCTCCATTTCTTGGACACGCATTAGTTTGATATCGTCCAAATCCCCAGTCAACGACATCAGGAGCCCCGTCTCCCTGTTCCTCAAATGGAAGTGCACTTGCTTCTACTCAGAAAACACACACACACACACACACACACACACACACACACACACACACACAAAGGATCAGTCCTTCTGTTCACTGTGAATCACTAAGGCCATGTGTATAAAGAACATGGGAACAGAAAAAAAAGGAAACATGCTGGTTGCACTCAGATGAAGGTCAGTTGTAATGCAGGTGCACGAATCAAATTATTGTAAACTAGAAAAAAAGGGAAATAATTATGCACACTGCAAATAAAAGGCTAGGGCAAAAAGTCTACTTCAAAAAACAAATTTATTGCACAAGTGCCCAACTTAAAGTGCAAATGAAAAAAGTAATATGTGTACAAAAGTAAAACATTTCATCAGTGCTCTGAAAGGAGGCACCACACAGCCATTTCATAAGTTTACAGATAGAGGAGAATATGTAGAATATGTACACATATAAATTATGTATATACCATTTTCTATACAGATTTTGAGCTTTCTAGAATAAAACCACGCTTGACATGCAGGCATACATGTCAAGCTTGTTCATGTAAACTATACAGTGTGCTGTTTCAGACTTTCAATAATGTGACTACATGAAATGATGTTTATTACAGTGAGGCCATCTAGATTAGATTTTCTCTGTAGGCTTGGCTGCAGCATTTGTAACATAATTCATTAAAGCTAATCACAATTCTCTATTGCACAGTCACCAAGTTCTTGATAGACTTGTTGGCTATCATTTGAAATCTTGTCCGTCCTTTGTGCCATAATGGAAATGTTTTAAGTGCTTTGTGTGGAACCGCATCTTTGATATTAGATGTTTTTAAACCCTCCTGGACAAAACTGATTCATTTTGGTGCCAAATGACTGGCTTGGCCTATAGCAACTAATGTGATACTGTAATAACTGACAGATAATGTGATAACTTGTGAAAGTTTTATAAAATGTCCCTCTGTATGGACTGAAATTATAATGAAACCTTTTAAAGTAATAAGTTGCAATATAATTTCACATTATTACATTAACTGGCAATAAGCAGTAACATGTAACATTTTTATCTGATGATGTAATAATAATATTGTTTAATGATGTAATGTATTACACTCATCACATTAGTCCATATCATTATTGCATGATTTAGTTGAGAATGTGCAGCAATTATGATGAAGTCATAATTGCTGGTTAATGTAATGAAGTGATTTCATTACATTATCTGGTAATTTACACATTAACAGGTTTTATTGCATTTTTGACCCATTTAGAGGAACATTTTATTACTGTTTGACAAGTTGTTACATTAGCCATCAGTTATTACATTATCAGTTGCTGCATGGCCCTTAACTGTAGCAATGACATCTGTTCAGAGATCATAACAAATACGGTCTTGATGTGTGCACTGTGTAACGTTTAGCAATATCCCTTTACTACATATCTATTTTCTTTTATCAGTACTATAATTGACAACTCAATGCCTTGACAAAGTGAAATTATTTGCTCTTTATTTTTGCTCGGCTCAAGAGTCAACCTCACCCATGACTTCTGCAGTTGTGTTTGCTTTCAGAAGTTTCTTATCAAGAATGAAGAATCAGATAGAGATATATGTTGTTAACTGTAGGACTTCAGTAGATCACAAGTGATCATGTGTTCACCTTTGCACTATGATCGCAATGTAAAACAAAACATTTTATCTGATGCACGTTTCCACCTTTGTGTGCGCAGAATCTTTCGGGACCATTGTGAACAGTGTTTATGGGGTGTGTCCTCCTACCTGGATAAGAGGGCGGAGGGACCCAATTTTCTGCCAACTGCTGAACTTGCGCCAATCTGGAACCTCACCAGGCCTCAGCAGAATCTGAGCACCCCGGTAGTTGATTCTCTCATACAAAACCCACCTGTTAATAAAAAACAAAAGAAAACGCAGTCAAGCCTGAGATATTCAACAACTACAATGAAGCCTGATGCAGTAAACCCAACCTATCTGGCATTTGATGCAGGTGAGAATAATGTTTGTTTTTTAAATGCAGCTACATTTTTGGGTCCTTGATTCCCTGCTAAAGATAATCTTTTGAAGCATCTTGAGCCTCACGATGATCACGAATTTAGGTTTGTGACGCTCATTGTTGCTTGTAACTCCGCTCTCAATGGCTCCATTCTTTGGCTGGTTCCCCACCTCTCTCCTGCAGGAGGAATGTGCCACTCCAGAGGCAGCTCTGGCGCTCTGTGGGCCCTTTATTTCCCCGGGGTGAGCTGACACCTCCGGTCTGAATCTCACACATCACCCCCATATTTCTTCTGCATCCCTCACCTCTCCATCTGTCAATAACATCGCGCTCTAATATGAGATGTTCCGCTGACATTGCATTCTGCATCCAATAAGTTTGAATTAATGAAGTGTCATGCCTGAGGATACAGGGCAAAACCGCTTCACCTACACAAGCCTTGGTGAAAAAGCATATTGCGGTTTGTGTGCAGACGGTAACACGGTCTTCTGGGGGAAAAAACCCCCGGCAAAACCATCTTCACTGCTTTGTTGCAGTGACAGACCTGGATTAAATGGATTCAAAAATAATTGCACCATTTCAAAAGCAGGACACCAAGGCACTTCAACTTTCAGATAAAAGCTATTTATTCAGGCAAACAACCTTGATATTTTTGCCACAATAAAATACTTATTTTTATCTGTAAATTCTTCACCTGTACCTTGGCATCCCTCTTTTGAGACTCCGCTCTTACCCAAATAGCCCGGCCTCGGAGTTAAGACCATGAGGCTGCAAATTTGGGACAAGAATGACAGAAAGCCGAAGCGAAATATTTGGAAGTCAATTAAAGTATATTTCGCTATTTTTTTTGATAACTTGGCCCGACGCAAGGAGATAAAAACAACAACAGGGATTTGGAAGTGGGACTGCTGAGAACAGACTGAGGCCACTGAAGGACTCGTCTGCCAAGGAAAAAGGATGTTCTTCTGTTTCACACCCTCCCGCCAGAGGAAAATGGCTTTCACAGCACAGTGAGTTTTGCTCCCAGCGCACACACACACACACACACACACACACACATCGCCAGTTTCAAGTGGAGAACTTGGTAATGGCTGGATATATACGCCCTATACTGTATATGTACTCACATGCCTCCTTCCACCAGCACAGACTGGACGCGGCTGCAGCCTCTGGCCAGCTGCAGGTTCACCGATCCGGCTGTCAGAACCACTCTCTTCCCCCGCAGACCGCACCGCTCAAAAAGAGTGACGGAGGGCAGGGAGAACTCCTACCGAGGAAGAGAAAGAGAGAGAGAGAGAAAGTGCATGATAGGATGGAGTGGGCGGGAGACTGCAGGTAGTGTAGCTGGAGATATGTGTTGAGGAATTTTTTTTTTTTTTTTTTTTTTTTTTTTTTTTAGGTTGCCCTGGAAACGGGCCAGACTCCCACCCTTTGCGCTCGCTGGCTTTTGGTGCTCTTGTTTGCCAGATGGACAGTTTTATAAATTGATGCTCCTGCTGTGTGCAATGGCAACTCATTCTATACTGAGATACTGTATGATTCAGCTTGAATCTGACATCATCCCTTCTGTTTTCAATGTAGAGGAAGATGGCAGACAAGCTGTTGCTGAGAGACAGTTTCAGACTCGGTACCTACTGATGATTATGAAGGATCTTCATATAATGCAATGTTGGCATACCGCGACTTTTATGTTTGTGCTGTCTTGGCCAGATTACCTCTTGAAAATTGGATTTTTAATGTCAGTGGGACAAACTGGCAAAACCTGGTAACAAATAAAAACAAAATAACTTACAAAGCCAGCAGTCTGTAGAGACAGGATGGAGGAACGAGGCTGTACACAGCCCATTGCTCTCAGGTCCGGGTAGCACCCCACTTCTAACACATACATGCTGTCAGTGAAGTCCTGGCCCTCAAATGCCAGCCAGCTGAAAGTAATTCACACACAGACGCACACACGCACACAGATGCACACACATATACATATATAAGAGGAGCACAAAATATGACACAAATCCTCATTCTGGATTCATGCAGAAGAATTTCTTGATCTAAAAATATCTGATATTTGCTTACTGCTGGTTTCCGATAGTAATACATACAGTACATCTACATCTGAATATCAGATGGAAACAGATGAAACGTGGCACTAGGATGCTGCAGCTGTGCAAACAGTGAGTGGTTTATGATACGCTGGATGGATTATTAATGCCTGAGGATATGCAGCACAGTGTGTGTCCCCACCTGTAGCGCCAAGCAATATATCAAATTAATACTGATATTGTAATATGGGAATTTTTGCTCATGTGAAGCAGTGACAGTGAACAGCCTCTGACAGACCCGCCTCCCCCGCAGAAACACTTTATAATATGAGGAGACAGTGTAATATCCAGCAATTATAATATGAGGCCACCAGAGATATTCTGAGAAAAACACTACTGCAGGCGCTGTGAGAAGTGTTTCAAATCACTTGGAAGCGTGTCATATCATAACTGGAATAACTAATGAGAATAATCACAGTGTGATGTTTCAGGCGTCCTCACCTGCCAGCCAGCACCTTGCAGGAGGCCACAGTGAAGTCCGGCTGCAGGGAGGCGGCACTGTCCTCCAGAACGAGGACAGATCCCTGGAAACCTGGATCAGAGAAGAGCTGCACCTGAGGCACACACAGCAAGACAATACGCGTGAGTCATCCTCTCTGACTCAGCCACCCGGTTCAATAGCTCAGCAGATAATGTGCAAGAATAGCTGAGCAAGATCAAAAGTGTGCTTTCGCTCTGTTGAATCGCTGACCTTAAACTTGGCGCAGTTCTCCAAATCATCCTGAAATGGAAATCAAAGGTTAATGAGAGTCATTTGCATGCGTTGAACTGCAACATTCTTCTTTTGTGTTTTGATCAGCAGATTTTGCAGAGTGGTTATTTGCATATTCCTCCGAGTCACATACATTATGCGCATTCCACTCAAGTGCTTATTAGGTAGGCTGTCTTGCGAAATTATACTTTGAGCTAGTGCTGCACGATTGTGGAAAAAATGACAGTCCCGATTAATTTGCTCAATATTGTGATCACGAATAGTAATTACATAGTATCGGTTTCAGGATTAGTTTACTGTGAAGTAATTTTTAAGTAAAATTAAGTAAAATTTTCACAAAATTTAAATACATAATTGCTTCCCTAAGGTGAACTTGGGGTTCTTGTTTATCGTCATCTAAAAACAAACATTTTCACGTTCAGACTCTGGAGAAGTATTTTCCTCTCTAACATTGGACCGATCTATTCTCTCCCACGTTGCTCGTCCATATGTTTTTCCAAAGATAGTCTATGTAAGGTTTCTCTCTTTCTTTCCCACTGCTGCCTGCTTCTCTATCTTAACTTCTGCTTTGGTCACATGGGTGAATGTTGTGATTGCTCATGCATAATGGAAGCGCTTGATTAACTCTACCAGGACTTTGAAGGCAAAATGAAAATACAACAAGCACTTCAATATCGTTGAGTTACACAATCATTAATCCTGAAAGCATAAAATCGTGATAATTGTGCAGCTCTACTTTGAGGCATGGACACACTGGCACACACATCTCTCTAATAAGCGAGCCATCCTGCCACCCTAGACAAGTGGGCAGATTTCACAGTTCTGTTTGAATTATTCCTCTTACCAGTACGACAGGCATTGCTGAGGCAATCCTGGGCCGCAGAGCCCCCCAGTCCTCTGGGCTTCCATACAGGCCTTTCTCCAGGACGTAAGCCTCGCCACAGAAGCCCGGCTCTTCAAACACAACCCATCTAACAGAGAAAAGAGAGAACGGAGCATAAATTACCAGCTTTAAACAGTACTAATCATGAAAAGCCAAAGTGCGCATTTATTTAGCACTGACATTTCAGATCTGTTTTTCTTTCCCCTCTTTCATCTCATGTTAATTATTGGAGATGATAAGCAGTCTTTGATGGCTTTGTGCACCCACGTTTGCCTTCACAATTAAAAACACCACAGGAATTCATACTACGAGGCAGAAACTATGCGTGTTGCTCAGTTACTGTATGTCAACATTTTCAGGAGTCTTGGTCAGAGTCCAGGTTGAGGCCTGTCTCCCACATGACAGTGGTTCACTAGCTATGTACTGTATGTACTCTCATGGGAAATGTGGCATGACTTGGGCACCAGTGTGTGTGTATTGGTGGGGGGTGGGGGGGGTTGTTATTTCTGCTAGAAAGATAGACAAACCGACAGACAGATTGGGTATTTTAGGGTGTTTCTACTCGAAGGAGAGGCAGGCAAACAGACAGACAGAGGCTATGTTTGCATTTGTGGGCGTGTGTGTGTGTGTGTGTGCGTGCGTAAGCTGATGTGTGTCTGCTCACATATGAGACTACAAACAAGTCTCTATCTGCAGCGCTGAATCAACACGCCGACCCAATCCGAGGCTCAGGGGGACAGCCGCACGGCAAGGGCGAGGCTGCGCAAGCTAATAACAGGCTAGCGGCGCGGCGATCAGCACGAAACCCTTCAAGACTGCTAGAGCCCCGCCTCCTGAAGCAGGGGTTGTTCACCATTTTGTGAGTTTCTCGCATGGGCAGCAGTGAGCAGCTGTAAACATTTGCCTGTCTTTGTTCAGATTTGCTTTTGCTGTTTTTAATTACTTTGGCATTATTTCAGCTGAATAAAACGTAATGGAAATCTAATTTGCTCCCAACAAAAAAACAAAAACAAAACAAATCTCTTTTAAACAAGGAAAACATGTAATTGCTCATTGTGATGAGAATGAAGAAAAACAAACAGCTAATCGTCGACCACATTGCCCATGGCACTTGGATTTTCCACTCTCCCTCTGTGATTATTGAACAGACAAAGCCCTTAACAAGAGAGCCCATCCAAATGTAATGGCATTCCTTGGCAACTGTGGCTGTGTGACTGATCCACTTCCACACCCTACACTGACTTCACCTTTACTCCCACTGGAACAAGGTGTGAGACAAGTAGGCCACCTGACCAAATGAGGCATGGCGAACATTAGAGAAATAGGTTATCTGTCTCGACCTGCCGGCATGGGCGCGGCAACCACGCTGCCAGCCCTACCCTACGGCTGCACAACTGAGCTGCAGAGGATAGAATATATACACCAGAATTCACTAGAACTGTAACCTCAGCTAATGAAAGGGTTGAGCGCAGGAATGCATTTTAAAGCGAGCATGCCGAGTCGTCATCTGTCAGAAAGGAGCTGACAAACACAGGAGGGCTTGGGAGTCGAGCGAACTTCATTGCAAACAGGTGAACTCGAGCATGCCTTAGGTATGTGGGAGGGGAGAGACAGCTTAGCGATGCAAATAAGAACAGACAGATACTATCTAAATTGCTTTAGCTGGGGAAATGGTAATGCTATGCACCACCTAACCTGTTATCTCCCATTACTGCACACACGGCGGGGAAGGCGAGAGGGATAAACGTTAGACTCGTCACTTACACGCCCCCGGTGACGTCGAAAGACTGCGTCTTCAGCCCGTAGCCCGTGTCCTCGATGTTGGCGACGGGGACTGACAGGTCAATGTTGACCCCCAGCGCGCCGAAGTCTCTGTCACTGAACATCTTGAGGTGCGGAGACATGAAGTCCTGCAGCGGGAGGAAAAGCATACAAATGCAATGACCGTCGCACCAAGCTATGTGACACTGTGCATTCCAAGCACCGGCAGAACCAGTTTAAACTAGGACTAGATGTATCAGTTTGTATATATAGGGGTGAGTTGATCCACCGCTGATGTGAGTTTCCCTTGCCGTTTCATAAATGTGATGGCTCATCCTGCCTTAAGAAGCTGCAAACCTTAGAAGAATTTCATTAGTCTGGATTCAAAAGGGGAGTTTCAGTGTCCCATGATGGTCTAAATGCTGTTTCAGAGGCTTTTCCACCCTGACAAGACTAAAACTTTGGGGTAAACACTGAATCTTTTTCATTTTGGTCAAATAAGATACTGAACACTGGCACAAATGATCGGCTATTGGCAGCTTCAACACGAAAATGTGTTGGTCAAACCCTAATTTTATTATTACCACAGCTACTATTCATCATATGCAGATGCATTCTAGGTTACCTAAAGTCAGATGTGGGTGCATGGTGAATTGGCCCAGGGTGACACTTACAGATACTATGGGTCGCAGTGACAGAAGCAGTTCTGAGCCTCCTCCCCAGTCCCTCCAGTCCAGGTACTCTCCCTCCTCCAGGATGTGCTGCTGGCCTTCAAACCCTGGCTGGCTGTAGCCCACCCAGCTGGGACAGTGACAGTGACACAGTGATTACTTACATTTGTTTCAATGGTAGAGATGTTTAGTCATGTGCCTCCATTGCTTGGAGTGCTCTGCATGTGTGTATGTGAGGACAAGGACATTGTTAGGTAGGAAACAACTACAGAGACGTTGCTGTGGAGTTGTGTTTCTAAGTCATGACTACATTACATAACCTCAAAATCACCATCTGGCAGCAGATTCAGTCCAGCATAGACCTTGTAATTTCCCCGGCTCTGCGGTCGACAAGCCGTGATTACCACCTAAACTGAATCCAGTGCGAGCAAATAGAATTAAATACGGCACGGAAGAACAATAAAAACTCACAGTCCTCCGATGATCTTTAAAGAGCCCACAGATGTCAGTTTGTTCGACTCAAGGTTCGCTCCATCTGCAGCGGAGTCTCCTTCGCCCTCGCCGAAGCTGAAAACGTCGCCGTCGATTTCCAAACACGAACCCTCAAAGCCGGGCTTCTCGTAAACCACAGCCTGAGCACAGAACGGAAAGAAAAACAAAAACCCAAGATGAAACTTGATTCCTCCTTTAAATAGGTTGTTGTGTGAATATAAAATCATTGTTGTCTAGCGTGCCAATTCTGTTCTGTCCTTGCCCGCCATCTTGATGTTTTGGTGTCTTTTGAGGTGAGATATTTAAAAAAAATTTTGCAGCTCATGAATTGAAAACATATCCTGGTAAGTTTTAAAGGATAGAAGGTAATTAAAGTCCTTTTTTAGCAAAATGATAACACTTCTTTCAGACTGAATCCTATTTGAGAGATATTGAAGAACAAACTTTGAGTACTGATATTTTTCCCCAAAATGGATATAAAGCATTTTGCAAATTAAATCTTCAGTTTCAGAATCAATACTGACCTTAAAGGAAAAATCCACCCTCGGTTAATGTTAGATACCATCAATTTGTGATGTCCAAGCTTTCCAGGAGTTATTTTGTGATGAAGTGCTGCAATTTACTTTTTTGATTTAGAAAAATTGCTTCTGCCTCTTCTAAGAGGCTGGATGATTGTGTTGAGTCTAGATGCTCTTTGATTCTAAGAAACTGACACCAAAACCTGATGTTTACTGTTGATGTTTTAGATAGCTGGAATTTTTTCTGCTATTAAAATCCATTGTAGCTGTGCTGGAAATATTTCAACGTACATATACATATGGTATTTGTTACAGGGTGGATTTTTCCTTTAAGGGCAGGCACAATAATGACAGTGAATTAATTGGTTACCTTGACTTCATTAGGATTCTCCACTTTAAACCCACCCTGCAACAGAAACATTATCATCAACAACCATACTGCAGCTGTAATTAATATACATGGCATAAAAGAAAGATAGTCAGCAAATAGTCCTGTTTTCTGAAAAATAATGAGAAACCATTGTGTTTGACAGTAATAGGGAGCAAGGGAAAGGACACAGAATGTGTCTCTGCTGACCTGAACAGCCGTCCCTGCGGCCAACTAATTACAGATAATACTGACACTGAAGGCACAGTGGCAGAGAGACAGTACATTCACAATAGAAAGTCACAATGTTAAATTCCTTTTGAAATAGAAAGTTAATTAGGAAATAGAATATTCATGAGCGTAGCAATTGTACACTGTGATGTAGCGGGGGCAAATTTACTAGTGGAAAATAGCAGAGGAAGAGATGTGTGGCATAAAAAAATAAAATAAAATGATGTTGCATTCGTGCCTCAGAATCACAGCATTCTTGGATGGACTGCCCTATTACTCACCATTTTGAGGGGTCTGAGGGAGCCTATGAAGGGTGAAGGGAAGCCCCAGGCCTCAGGGAAAGGATACTCTCCCTGCTCCAGCACAGCCAGCAGGCCCTGGTACCCCGGATCACTGAACACCAGCCAGCTGCAGGAGGGAGGATAACAAAATGAAGCATTAAATCCACAAGGCCGCTTCACCTCGGACCTTACTGCACCTCATAGTGGTTCTACAATAACTGGGAATCATGGTCTTGAGCGGTTTACAGCTTTTAAAACACAGCTGTAACACCACTGTCCTAACAAAAAGAACAGAAATAGTCAAGATATTTAATTTTTTTCACTACTAATAATAGCCTAGCAGTAAAGTCCTTGAACAGTAGTGGTTAGTGTATAGTGGTATATAAACTATATATGTCTGTGCAGAATTATGTTCATTTCTGAGCCACAAATCTTTCTAGCGATGGCATTGTCTTGCTAGAATCTAAACAACAATTTAAAAATGTCATTACAAAATGTAAATAATATAATTTGGATGGAGAGCTTGTGAAATTGTGATAGTCAAGCCGTTTCATTTGTGATTACTAAGGCAGAATAAAATGGAGCTAATATCGCAATTCATTTTTCTGCGCCACGATACTTATTGTCACATTTTTGTATTGTGATAGATAAAATTTCGTTATATCGTCCCATCCCTAATTAACTACTATGTGGTCACAGGTGTGTGTTTATTGGGTATTTTACAACGGCTTCAAGCGTGACTGAGGACCAGCACTATCCATTTTACAATATAATATGCCAGTTGTCGCACACTTCTGTTGAAAGCACTTCTCTGTACTGCTCATTTCTTTGCGCGGGCAGCCGCTGCTGGCATCAAACCCCCTCGCCCTGGCAGCGTTAGAGCTGAGCTCTACCCTCTGAGCTGCCAAGATCACACAATGCCTCAAGCAGGAACACATCAATCACCAGATCAGAGCCTCTGGCCAAAAATAAACGCAGCTCGTTCAGTCGGCTTACAGGAACCGATACAGAGCTGATGCCAGCCTCGTGACGATGAAAAATTCATAATGCTCGGTACACTCGAGTGAGCTCGGTTGAGCTGGGTACAGGTTAGATTAGTTAGACCCAAATATACATCTGCTGAACAGACTTTCCACAGATGTCTCAGTGCAATACTGCAGGAGGAGCTGCTGAGGCAGAACGATTCGTGGGTGATCAGAGATGGGTTGCTAAATACTGCGCTGGCATCTGACAGTAATTAGCTCAAATTAGAGCATGATAACTGAAAAGATAGTCAGGGACTGAGGAGATGTTGAGAAATGCTGAAATGATTCCTGAAGTGTTCGTTTTCTACCGACGGTGCCAATGTAAACCAACAAAAAAGAGCTTGCCGGCGCTGTGGGAAAAGGTCTACTGCCATTAACTTCCTTCAGGGGCAGGGCACAAAATGTCCTGAATACCTCCTGCTCACGTTGAAGAAAACACACTCTGCTTTGCCAAAGTCTCTCCCCACCTTTGTCTGTTTCTACCTCAGTCTCCACCTCTCTGTCCCGCCTTCCAAGTCCCCCCCCCCCCCCCCCCTCACTCTCTCGTCAAACATGCACGAGCAGGAAGGACATTCCTAAGCAGGCAAATGAGTGAGAGTGAACCCAAAGGGAGGGATAAACACTAGGGAAGACGGTAATGATTATCTGTCAGCTCAGCCTCTCCTCTGACTGCCAGCTCATGCCAAAGTCAAACAGCAAGAATATCCCATTAAAAGACAGCAGCTCAACATTTCCTGCGTCTACCACTCTGGGTTTGTCTAGCGCACCACTCTAGCCAGGAGCGACGAAAAAAAAATCATTGCCGAGAATTGGGATCGTCTCATTGCTTACAGCTGCGGGATTTTGCGGCTACCAAAAAACTCTCAGACACTACTTCTGCTTTTCCTCGGCTCCTGCAGCTTGACTGCGTTGCTTCTCAAATCAGATCCGATCTCCAGGTGTCTCCCTTGCTAGCAGTCTCATCAAGCACAGTTAGGAAGACCATATGGTTGGCTAATGACTTAATTTTGCCCGTCTGTTTCGTTATCGCTAATGTACGCAACAGTTTGCTGAAATGGTCACACTTACACCCCGGAGTGGACTTTGATGGAAGCAGTGTTCTGTGGGATGCCGAATGAGCCGATCTCTATGGTGTCGTCGTGGTAAGGTGTTACCCTGCCGTGGCCCTCCGGATCAGTAAACAGGTCGATATGGGGAAGGCTGTAGTCCTAGAAAGAGGGGGAAAAACACACGGGAATTAGCAGCAATGGAGATAAATAAGGCTGAAAAATTCATCCCCCACATAGAGTCAAGCAAAGTCTACATCACATTTCTCCTTCTTTTCTGTTCTAAAGGAGTCACGACTGAATACCGATGAAGCATTAACATACATTAGCAGGCCATGAGGTGATGCTTGGTGATATTGAAATACTGAAGGCCAGATGAGGTGACAGTATAGGACACTAACCCAGACAGCGAGTCGAACAGAGCCAATCAGCATCGGCGGGTCGATGTGCTGCTGCGTCTCCGGCCCAGACTCTGCCCACACATTCGTCAATTCTATACACCCCTCCTCCAGGGCGATGGAGCGGCCCTGGAAGTCAGGCTTCTCATAGAGCACCCAACTGCAGGGAAAACAAAAAAGCAATTATTGGGAAGCTGCGGAAAAAAGACAGAAATGTCACAGGGCCGATAAATGTCTGCTGTGCAAAAACTGTGATGCGCCTGTCAAATCTCAGCCAAGCAAGAGAGAATCTGAGTCATTAATTCATATGAACATGTATAAAAACATAGTCATCGGAACATTTTAAGAAAACGTTTGTGAATTAAACCCACTGTAATACCTTGAGGATGGAGGTTAATCTTATGAACCAATACGCAATATCTGATGTAACAATCCCTCGTGCTATTTTTGGGAGAGCGCCTACTGTATGTAGACACCCAGCTTTGATGTTAGAGTGGGTGTGTCATTGAGGTTACCAAGTGTGCAACGCTCGTCACAGATGTTTCACTGAATTAGGGCCACGACACCTCCAGAAGGCTCAAAAGGAAGTGCTATCATCCCAAAACCACTCAACGCTAATCAGCACTACACTCATCTGCACCACCTTGTATCGCCGCACATAACGGTTCTCCTTTCATTGTCGAGTGCCGGTTGAGTATCGCCACTTACCATCCTCGGACCACCCTCACGGATATGAGAGGGGAGAGCTGGAGAGAGGTGGCGTCTGCTACGTCCCTGTAGATCTCGTACGCCTGGCCACCCAACTGAGCATTCTCGAACAGCACCATCTGCATGGAGACACCCAAGGGCAATGTCAACTTGAGACATTAACCTGAGGAGGAAATAATAACTGGCTAAGAGCTTTACAAGCTTATTCCATTCGTTGAGCTTTCTAAGGAGGAGCTGACAGCTTGGTAGTTTCCTTTATTTCTTTTTTGCACTACAGTAGAAGCGTTTTAAATTTCATCTACAAATCCAGCATACAGGCACAGACTATACAGTTAAAATGTTGAGCACAAGGGAAATATATTTTTGAGCAGTCTCTTTCAACCCACAATGCAGTGCAGCGCTCTCCCACAAGCTTCGCATTGCATTGGCAGCACTAAATCTCATGATTGTAATCACATCCAGCTGAGCACTTGTACTGGTATGTTTTTTTTTTTTTCAATACTCTGTTTACCCCCAAGAAGAAAAATATAGAAAGCAGATGTTTTCACAGAACAATCACATTTCTATCCAGATTCCTCTCTCATTGTTTCCCCCCTGTTGTCTCTCTTCTATGTGGGCAGAGTGTTGCCTACTCACCTTTCCAGGGCGCCTGTGAAATCCTTTGGTAGCTCTTATCTGCAAATGCAACAAACACAGATTATCATGGCGCTGGAGACTGCTGAGCATGGCAAGCATTCATGAAATGCTGGAGAAGTTAATCCACATTTTTTTGTTGATTGTCCTCTTTCTGTTTACTTACAAATTTATGTTGTTTTCCTGTGGGGACACAATGGATCCGTGGGCTACACTGTGTTATAATTGTATTTATCTATTCCGCTGATAAACATATCTAGTAAAAAACATTTGTCTTTGACACATATATGCACACAAATTGCAGAAAAATACAATATTTACAGAGGTCCAGCTTGTTTTAAAGCTGCACTAGGCAGCTTTGCATGTTGGAAGCTCCAAATGGCAGCGAGAGGTAACTGTTTGAAAAATCTGCCCTTCAGTACCCAGCAATCATGTGACCAATGGGGCCGATCTTTGATCGCTTTATACACAAAAGATACCAACAGACTAGAAAGGCCAAATATTTATCATTGGTGTAAACAAAGATGTCCTGCTAGTGACCACACCTAACACCAGAATTTAATTTGGATAAATAGGTTGAATCTACAAGGTCTCAATTACGAATGGGTGGGACACTCTTCTCCATTGTAGCCCGCTTAGTGATGTAGGCTGATGATTAGGCTGATTTACTTTTCTACATAAAAATCTTGCCTAGTGCAGCTTTAAGGACATTAAATGATACAAATCATTGTAGTAACCAGCCACATGTGCCAAAGAGTCCACACACATACACACCTGTGCTTCAAAGAGAAGTACAGTCTGTATTTGTCATTCTCAGCAATCAAATATCCTGTGTTTTTACACACTTACATTGTTACTAGGCATCGCCTGCGGGTGAGCCAGAGGCTGGTGGAGCTCGGTGAGTGTGGGGTGCGTGGTTGGAGGAACCCCAGGGAGACATGGAGGCGCACCATCGGGAAGCAGGAGACCTGGCTTCACATCCGGGTCTGCTCCACCTTCAGGGACTGGTTTTGTCATCCTTCCAGTAATCTGATGCATAAGCAGTAAACCATCAGATAAGGAATAAAGCACTTAGACGTGCTTCTCTACTCGTATAATGTACTGAATTGACATTTATTGACATAGTGAAATGTGTTACAACAGAGTAAAGATCACCAGGTTCTATGAGAATCTTCTTTCTTTCACTGGACAATGCATGCATTCACATGGTGGTAAGATACACTGCAGTTTTGCTTAACTTACACTACTTGTTTGCACGTGTGAGAAGTATTTTACCCGTTATGTTGTAAATGCATGGAAATCTCTGTGTTTTATGAAGGAAACTTCAACATTCACACCATTTTTAGCTGGTGATAATAATGCATGATTTGACTAACCTCTGTGTTGAGTTGCTCCTGTCCTTCTGTGCTCTGCTCTGGTTTTGCTAGCTCTCGAGGGAGGTACTTCTCTAAATAGTCTGGCAGCTTGATGTCGTTAAAGGAAGGAAGCGGAGGACCTGAGTCACCGACCGCAGCCTCCACAGCCTGGGCTCCGGCTCTGTCGCTCGGGGCAGGGCTCTGCTTGGCCAACGCATCACTGAATGGAGCTGTGAGAGTGGGGCTTGGCAGGAGTGGCTGGGATGCCGGCGGAGGGCTCGGCTGGGGGGCCTCGCTCGGCGACACGTCCCCAGAGTTGGTGCTGTCTGCCTGGGCCTGAACTCCGTTCCTCTTCCCCCTGAGGCTGGAGGAGCTGCTGAGGCTGCTGAGGACACAGCTCCCCTCCAAGCGAGACTTCACCTTGATCTGCTCATCTTTCTTCTCCTCTGCCTCTTCCGCCTCCTCATCCTCGACTGTGGTCTTTTCCTTAAGCCGAGAGCGAACATCCAGGCTATTAAGCAGCATGCTCCTGTCTGCCAAACTGGCCCTGGCAGGCTTCAGGCCAGCTTTAGTCTCTGTGCTTTGGAGCTTGGCTAAGAGGCCGGGGCTTTCTAAGCTGAATTGTTTCTTCTTCCTTAAGCCGAACTGGAACTCCTCAGGGTCAAAAGTCTTCTCGAAGCGGTCCTCCCTGATGGCGGGCATGGCAAACGGGGGCTGGGGTGGCCGAAGGTAGTTGTGCTTACGCGGCGGGAGGGAGAAGGGAGCGCAAAGCTTCTTGATTCTCTCAATGAAATCATCATCATCTAGGTCACCAGACGTGTCCAGGAGGTTGCTCTCACTTCCACAAGAAATTAGTTTGGGCGCTGGGATTTTCAGCTTCTTTTTGGGGAAATCCACATCCAGCCAACTGGAGGGGGCATCCCGCTGTGTTGAGGAATCTCCTCCGCTCAGTCCCCGGGGCAAAGGGAGCTTATTCAGGGATGAACGGTGGAGAGAGCTTGAGCTCAGTTTAGTGGCCTCTTTTGAAGTGGGTGCTTTTGTAGCTTGAGCTGAACTCCCTGGTTTATTATTGACTGTGTGGGGTTGTCGGGGTGGGCTGATATCACCATTAACAACGGGTGAAGGTTCATTCACCACAAAACCTTGTGTTTTATCAGTTGTCTTTTTTTCCACTGTAACTGCGGTGCTAGTAGCAGTAGCGCCGTTAGCAGATGAGCTCTGTATCGTTTTCTCTGTGCCCTTGGCTAAACTACTATCATTTATTGACAGTGTCTTTTTTGACTCCTCGCACTGTGAAGGAGACACTTTCATTACATCTGTTGAGCTTTTGACTTCTGAGGCCAATGATTTGATAGCTGAAGATTTATTCTTAGAATCTACACCGGCTCCCTCACTGCTCTCAGATTTAGGAACAGAAATAGCAATCGGTTCCATAACAGATGATTCTTTCTCAGCCATTTTGCCAGTCTGTGTGGGAACTACAGCTATCAGTGCCGGAGTCTCATTCGCTGCTTTCACAGTCACCTCCTCTGCTGCTGTAGCTGCTCTAGCAGTCGGCTTTGAATTGGAAAACTCTTGCACAACATCATTAGCTCCATGTGCATGTGAGTCATCAGTACATTTCTCTGTTTTTTCCACAGATACAGAATTAGGCTGTGGCTCTGCTGTAGTCACGGCTGGCTGTGTTTGTATTCCGGGGATTTCTTCAGACTTTGTTTGTGACTCGGGTGCATTTGAAGCTGTCTCTCCCTTAGGAGGCTCGACAGGCCCTTTATCACTGTTGGCCACACTCACAGTCTTATTAGCCTGGGTGACTGCACAAACAGCTTTATGTGGATGTGCAGTAACCATCTCACTGACAGGCTGTGTCTGAGCAGGCGAGTCTGATCCAACAGTCTTTTCTGAGACTGGTTCTGGTTGTTTGGACTCCGCTTTGGCTTTGTCTTTAACAAGCTTTGGTTCCTCTTTTCTGTCAGCGGTAGCCTTGCTACCCCGTGTCTCAGGGATGTCCTGTCCACTGTCTGAAGCCGTGCCCCTTGATGTATTTTTA
Organism: Centroberyx affinis; assembly: GCF_046629955.1. Classification (NCBI taxonomy): domain Eukaryota; kingdom Metazoa; phylum Chordata; class Actinopteri; order Beryciformes; family Berycidae; genus Centroberyx; species Centroberyx affinis. Next base: position 300,647 of record NW_027281544.1, on the reverse strand, counting down.
TCCAAAGGCATGAGCTGCTGTGCTTTTTCTTTGTCTTTGTTCTCAATCTGATGTATTTTTTCAGTGTCTCTCTTTTCCAATTGCACCACTTTCTCTATGTCTTTTTTCTCAGTCTGATTTATTATTTCTGTGTCTTTCTTTTTTGGTTGCACCACTTGCCCTGTGTCTTTTTTATTGGGCTGTTTTACTTTTTCTTTATTTTTTGTTTCAGTTTGCCTTGTCAGTGGGTTATCTAATTTGGGGTATTCGACAGGTGGCCCTTGCGCCACAGGAGGAGTCTTCTCAATAAGATGTTGTTCTGTCAGAGGTAAGGGGGAGGAGGCTGACGTCCCGCTGCTGTCCTTGGAGGCGTTTTCCCTCTCCTCAGCAAATGAGAGGCTGTGTCCCCCAGCTCTCTCTTCCTTTTGGGGTGAAACAACGGGATCCTTGTCAATAGGCTTCTTTGTTCCACTGCTGCAAACAGCAGTATCAGGTTTGTCAACTATGTTGACAGATGGTTTGGTCAGTCCCCCCTTTTCCTTAACTGGTTTGTCAATTTTGTCCATTTTAAATGAAGAATCTAACTTTTTGTTCTGTTTGTCTGATGCCTCTAATGCCTTTCTAAATGCTTGCTGGCTGGTATCACTGGGCGACTGTGTTTCTGAAGTACTTCCTAGAGATTTATCAGATGGTAATGTGACCGTCTCAATGAGCTGTTTGGTGGGAGAGGCGGTCTCCTCGGTATCAGCCACCTTTTCCTGTTTGCTGGCAACGACCTCCTGCTTGCTAGTACAGTGACCTGGTTTATTTTCACTATTTGGGCTGATGGGGCTGGTTGGCTCTCTGCTTTTCCTTCTCTTAGAGCGGGAGCCTGTCCTGCCTGGACCTTTGGAATTGGTCAGATCATCTAAGTCACCAAGCCCTTTAGCTGGACTATCTGTTTCAACACTGTTAGGTTTCGTAGGCAGATCTGCTGTTTTCGAGGCCTCTTTGACTTTTGTTTGGGAGTCTGTTTGTTGTTCGGGAGCAGGAATGCTCACCCCAACAGCAGTGGTATCTCGCCTATCTGGTTTACATCTTATCTCTGACATGACCATGGTCTGCGTCTTCTCTTTGCAATCCAGTTTACCCTGAATGTCCAGTTCCTGTGACTTTGACACAGGCGCTGCTGCAGAAGGGGAGGATTTCTGGGGCATTCCTGTCATGGCAGACTTTTGAGACAGGGCCGTCCTGTCCTCTGTCTTACGCGTCTCTGCAAAGTTCCTCGCCCGCTCCTTAACCGTCTTGGGTTTCTCCCCGACGGGCGGCGCAGAGCTGGACCTGGCGTCGCCGTAACGCTCGGCCGATTTTGACCTGTGATCTGAAAAGCCAAAGTCTGCTTTCAGCCTATCGGTGACTTTCCTGGCAGGGGAGACATCTGCACTCCGGGGGCTTTGGAAGGTCTTCTTGCCACTCCGTACTGCCTGACCCTCAAACAGGCTGATCTTATCTGCAATCCGGCCAACGACTGGCTTAGACTCCTCATCGATTTTCTTCACGTCCTGCAGTCTGTGAAGAGGTAAAATGTATGTGAGCAGGTAAACTTCTTCTTGGGGGTAAACAGAGTATTGAAACTGTTAGGATTCAAACACAGATTTTATATATATATTGTATAATCTGAACCATTTGAAGTAGATTTTCACCAATACATTAATGCTGTACAGCCTCCTCTATAAGCAATCTTTGCAATATGCTCTTATTGTCACAGAAAAATATAGCACAACCTTCTCTTCATTCTTTATACTAGTTGAATCTCTGGGTGTAAGTGATTTGTAAAATCTTATCTAAACTTCATTGTACAGCGCCATTCTTGCAGCCTAAAGGGTTGTACTTTGTGTTATGACTCACTTTATTTTTTCAACTGTTATAACTCTCCCATAGCAGTTAATGGACATTCCTTGTTTTGGCAATATTCTTATCTTAGACATCAGCTTGACAGGCAACTTACAATGTTAGTTAATGTCGGAGGTACTTGTAGCATTAAACATTCAGTCCATACGAATAGGTTTTGCTATACACACCACAGTTGATGGAAATGTGATGATTTATTGTTTCATTCATTCACAAAACACAGGCAGCTCTCTTTCTGAATCAAACCAGTCACCTTCAGGTAAAGACTTACCTTGCATTAGTCTCTGGTTTGGGCTTATCCTTAGCTTCCTCTTTGGTATTCTTTAATCCTGACTCAAAACCCTGGTTGGTTCCCTCCGTTTTCGAATCAGCGTTCACCAGAACCTTCTTTGAATAAAACTTCACCTCGCTCCGAGAAACCTTCATGCTCCTGCGTTTGGACTCCGGCGTCTCGGTTTTCCTCTCCACCTTGTAGGGGCTATCATCATCCTCCATGTCTGCTTTCTCATCCACCACACATGCCAGAGTGGCTGCAAAGGCTGAATTTGAGTCCTGTGAGTCGCCCAATTGCTTTCCGGTAGCGGGGGAGGTCTTGGTCTTCCCTCCTTCAGGTGAGGCCTGGGAGGCGGGATTGTGTTTGGAGGAGGGGTTTACGGATGCCTCTCCCAGCTGAGTGACTGGACTTTTGGCCTGGGGGCCGGTCAGCGGGTTATCTGATGTAGGGAAGCCCTCCAGGACAGACTGGGCTTTGGTAGGCGCGCTCTCCTGGGAGCTGCTCCCTCCGTCTCCCTGAAGGTTCTTCTTGGACTTCCTCCTGGCTGTGTTTTTACGCCCCATGCTGTCTGCCTCTGTGTCCTCTGTTTCAGGCTCTAACTGTGAGTCTTTGCGTGATTTCAGTGACACTCCCACCAGGGCGCTGTAATGACTCTGTGCCCCGACAGTGGGCTTCAGAATCGTCCTTTTATTCTCCGACCCCGCTGGACTGGAGCTCTTTAGGGGATCGGCACTCTTTAATGATTGTGCCTTGGAGATGACCTGGAGGCTTTTCTTGACCCTGGTGCAGACCACTTCCGGTGCAGCACAGGCGTCCTGCCCGCTGTGAGTCACGCTGGTCTCCTCCAGGTACACATGGAGCTTCCTGCCTGTCTGGGCCTGGGCTTGTTTCGGAGCCTGCGGCTGGGCGTGGGCCTGGTCAGAGTGCCACACCGCTCCCTGCTCAGAAGAGGAAGAAAGATGTGTCAGATGACTGGCATTCTTCTCTGAGGCGGGATTCCCGCTCGCTGAAGTACCGTTGCTGCTCTCCTCCCTCTCCCTCTCCCTGCCCTGCCCTGTTCTCTTCTTTCTAAACTCCTCCTCTGTCGGCCCTCCTTCTGCTGGCGCACTGCTGGCTGCAAGGGGGCCGTCTCTGTGGGCAGACTGAGTGGCGTCCTCGTCTTCACAGAAGACAATGTCCCTAGAGAGGCTCAGCTGATTGGGGTTGGAGCTGTGGCCCTGCTCCTCCTCCCGCTGCTGTTCCCTCACAGGCTGGGTCTCCTCTTCTCCCTCTGACCTGAGAGCCTGGTCACTAGTTGGGGAGTCATTTTCAGCATTTTCAGAAGGACCGCTGGGAGTCTTTCCCCTCCATGGGGAGAACCAGCTCCCAATACGGCCCAGGACCCCAGGACTCGGCTGCTCCTCTGGGCTCTGGGACTGAAGACAGGCAGAGAAATAACTCACTAAAAATGTCTCCACACATGGATAGCGGCAGTTAATAAACATGCACATTTTTCAATTGAATATAGGCACATTTCAATTGAACTGAAGCGTATCAGTTACACATGGTAGGCTACTGTAAATATTGGAAATAGGAACAAAGGAAGGGAGTGCAGGATTAGGATCCAAGGTAAATATAAGTAGGCTATTGTTTGTTCACACGCTCCTTTAGTATAGCCATGCATCTCTCAGCATAGCAAAGGCATGCAGGAGTGCTTATAACCCATAAGCTTACCGTAGAAAATACCATATCATTCAGACTCTTTATGTAGGTTGTGAACATGTTTTTGGTTTAAAACAAAACACCTATAGAGCATAGAACAAAAACAAAATCATTCCTCCGAGATAAAAAAATAAATAAAAAAAGCAGTATGAAAGAGCAGCAAATCCTCAAAAAAGTTTTTTTTTTGCCTTAGGAAAGTGACAGATCCCAAAAGTTTAATACAAGAACAACTCACCCTCAATTAGACTATAGAAGAAAAGTTTTCGCCCCCCTCCGACGTATAAACGGCTGTCAGTTTGTACAGCATCAGATCTGCGCTGAGATGCATGCCTAACTGATGAACTTCAGTTATATTGTTTTCAGTCCTTGCATCCCATAAAGCATCCACAATAGCACGAGTGCGGTAGACTGTGGAATCGAAGCTATGCGTTCTGCTGAAGTTCTGCCCCTGGAGCGGCGCGCACCCGGTGGTAAAATGCTGCCTTCAGGTGCTCCTCGTAAATTCTTCCTTCCCAGTTTAGATGTCGTTAATAGGCTATGCTTGTAGGTGTATTCAAGTGCTTTTGGTCGGGGAGCTGAACGACGACAGCTCTCCCTATCCCTTTAAAGAACCACGCCCCCCTCCCCAAAAAAACAAAACAAAAACAAAACATTAACAAGAAAAAAGGAGCCGGATTATATTTCGAGAAACTGCGTAACTAATTGGTGTTTTAATGAATGTATTAAAAAGAAAATGTGTCACAGCTAAAAGAGTGAGAATAGAGTCGTACAACAATAGCTACTAATTATTTACACAGAATGCCAAGCAATGACATATACGAATCAAAAGCATCACTTTTACTATCAGTCGTTGACATGGCAATACAGCTCGGCACCTCAAGGAACGGGAAAGTCCCACTTTCTCATATGAACATCAATTAGGTGGGTTACTCAGACCTCAGCTTAAAGAGTCCACATTTGATCTTGTAGATTTTAGAATTATAACAGAGAGCAAAGATCAATTAAATATCCCCAGAAATTTAATTTTTTTGGAGGTCATATTTTCGCAGGAGGGTGCAGTCTGTAGTGCTGTGGTTCTCAACGTGGGGTCCGGGGACCACCAGGGGTCCTTGAATGGGTTCCAGGGGGTCCCCAGCAAATTTCGGAATTGTTAAACTTCGCCCCTTATTATTTACAAGAAGTTTGCACAAGTAGAGAATGTAGAAGAACGACTATTTTGATCATAGCTTCACTGTTACCTCTCTACATAGGCCTAGTCTTGGAATTCTGGACAAAATCATATCACTAAAAATATTGTCCGAGTTGGGTCCAAGAGACAAAATCTCATCAAATGTAGCAGCAACACTATGGTATGGTGACCTGCTACATCTAATAATATATCACATTGTCAAATAAGAAAATTCTTAAATTACTCGGTATAAGCGGGTTTTAAAGTTTTGGTGGCAACTGATATTAGATGCAGGAACTTTAAGGAACCATACTTTATGAATTGACACCTCAGCTCCTACTCGCTTCACCACCTTGTTGGCTTGCTGATGTGCGCTCAACGTCGATATGCGTAATTCCGATATTTACTTCGGTACTTGAAGGCAGCAAGAGGCTGGGTCCCAACGAAAGTTTTCCAGGGGAAATGACGCATCTACTTGTGTGGGTTTCAGAGCCTGTTGAATTCTGCCCTTGGTTTCCAAGTCTGCTTGCCCTTATTTCATTTGGCGGGCAGCTCAAGCCAGTTTTTCCATGCTGCGTCGAGGAGCATTAACCCTTTAACTGCTTGTCTCCGGGTCGATAATAAGTAATTGCTTCAATTTCTTGTCAAATAAAAGAATTGACACAGTAAAACAAATGGTAGGTTTTAAAAATAATAATAATATAATAATACATTTCCTTTATTCATATTAGCTTCTCGCCAAGTGTATTTGGAGTGGGCGTAATAATTATCAGCGCATATTAATTATTTGGCCCTTATTAGTCAGTAATAACATCATATGCTCTTGTTGTTATTATACATTTATTGCGCCTATTTGGTCATTAATACACTATTATGGGCTGTTACTGGGCTAATATGCAGTATTGTCTATTCATTTGCTTATTTCCATATACTAAACAGTCGCCATGGGGATCACTAAAGTTTCATTCTCTAATCTAATCTGGAAACTTGTTTAGTTTATGATAACCTGAGCAGTCGATAAAGGTTTAACAGGTTTCTACACGAACTGGAATGCCATAAAAGTTGACCTTAAGCCTGCCGTCTATCAGGCACTCCCATCCTCAAATAGCCTACTCGACCGCAATTCACCTGTAATAATAACTCACTCAGCAGCCCCTGTTAATTTCTTTGCCAAAAACGTCGCCAAAGACAGAGAGGGAAATCTTACCATGATTGCAGCGCTATCCTGCTCTTTCACTCGTCCCAGGAATGAGCATTCAAATGCAACCAGCAGCAAAAGCCCTTAGAAGAGTGAAGTATTTCACTGTCGCCGCCTCTCCTCTCCTCTCTCTGTGGTAACCTGTTCCTCAGACAGGGGAGCCTGCAGAGCCTAATGAATATTTAGTGCAGGTATACTCAAACGAATACTACATATCTTTATCAACGCAAGTGCCAGTACTCGAGGTAAGCCTGTTAGATTGCATTATAAATGTTGCTTGAGAAGTTTTTTTTTCCCACTGGTAATGATGGCTCGGCTACAGGTGGAATCTGCCCGGGCCAGGTAACACACCCAAAGGCTTTGAGCGCCGTGACACAGCAGGCACGGCGGTTTATTGTGCAACGCTTTCAGGCCCACAGACAAAACACAAAGACGGGTACAGACTATGGCTTTGTCAAGGGAAACCTACACGTTTTCAGGTTAAGGATCCCCAGATAGACACTCTATTAGTCCACGGACTACAGTTTGCTAGGATTCAGTCCCGGGGAAGCCCATATGAGAGGATTTTTATTGTTGTTGGTTTAGTATTGATTGTATAGGGCGTCAACCGTAGCCTACATGAGGAGATAATAGGGGTGAAAGTGTGAGGAAAGAGGTCAGTATCAACAGAGTGAAAGCTGTGATTAGAATAGTAATTGTTATGCATTATCTAATTTGGATGATTTCTAGTGAATTCAATTAATGTATTGTACACACACACACACCCCGCCCACATTGTCACATTGTGGACACTAAACACACATCACATTCGTTCTGACATGTAAAGCCTCTCTCTCTCTCTCTCTCTCTCTCTCTCTCTCTCTCTCTCTCTCTCTCTCTCTCTCTCTCTCTCTCTCTCTCTCTCTCTGTCTCTCCCATGAATCATTAATGTGCTACAGAAGCTGAAACCAGTCTCTTTCTCCGCCCCATGAAAAATTTACACATTGCCTTTCAACATTCATTCTTTTTTTTACTCATAACAAAATGCACGGGAAGCAAAACATAATGACGCTAATTCACACACTTTTATGCTCACAAAACTGTCCGTGATCAGCTGCGTTAGGTGACCTCATCTGTTCAAACCGGTTCAAACACATCATAGTTTGTTTGCTGTAAGAGGAGAAAATGACTCAAGTAAAAAAGAGTGAACTGAAAAAAGAGTGACTGGAAAAAAAAAGTTGCTGGAGTGAGAATCGTGAAGCTTTGTGCGCGTTCCAAAACAGATAACCCATTTGGTGTGGTCAGTCACGTGTTAGATGGATATTTGGGATTCTGCAGGACTGACAACCACTTCAACCGCTTGTTGTCGTTTTTGTAACTTCGTCAACAAGACTGAGCATGGAGCAGAGCGTGGAGAGGAGGGGCTGAGATACTTTTTTTTTTTTTTTTTTTTTTTTTGCTGCTATCAAAGTAAAAGTCCTCTTCAGTTTTGAAAGATTCTAAGATTCTTGCAGACAAAAGTAAGAGTTCTACTTCAAATAAGAGCCGTTTGTATGAGGTGTCCATGTCTGCAGCCCTCTGCTGCTCTGTGTCAGTTACTGATACCGTTATGTTGGCTAATTAGTTCAAGTATTAGTTAGCATGCTAGCTAACTTCAGATGCCATTAACCCATCAAGCTAACGTTAGCTAGCTAATTGGCAAAGTTAGGATATACTGTATATATACGTATATACGTGTGTGTGTGTGTGTATGTGTGTACGTGCCCGCCCAGTATAATAGGCAATATCTATGGCGTGCATAAACGTACAGTAAAAGTGCCTATGTATTATCTGTGTTATGAAAAATGAAGTTAATAACAGTTGCCTATGTGTCATGGCCTTATTACTTCATCAAACCCAGCTGACAGGGCTGGACATGTAAAGTTTCGGCCATAACCCTCTCCATGCCATGCATTAGGTGACTGGGTTAATTAGCAGCAGCTGTTAATGAGGTTTAGGTTCACCTTAGACCCAGTTATGGCACAGATGAAGATTGAATACATCTTAATCCAGTGTAAAGGAAAACTGATAGGTTACTCATAGCGTTATGTAATCAAAGGTATTTTCCCTGATGTGTCCACATGCAGGTGCAGATGGATGTACAGATACAGATACCCTCATCATGGTCATCTTGTCCACATGAAAAGGGCTCAAGTCTGCATTGGGAATGTTATGACCATTATCGCTGAATTTATTAACACTTGTGTATTTCCCCTTTCCCTGTGTGTGTGTGTGTGTGTGCCAGTATCTGTGATGATACTGGCAAATGACCAGCAGTTAGGAACTGAGCATCTGTGAGGAGAGGGTCTTTCACCTTGAATGAGTTTATCCAAGACATCTACTGCCTGCCACAGCTCTGTCAAGGTACACTTAGCAAACTCTGTACTTGTTCATCTGTTACTCACTCACTCAGTTCTTTGAGTGGGAATTAATGATCAAGGTCATTTTATTTTAGTAGAATATTAACCATCGTCACAGTGAGGTCAATAGTACAATTTTGTACACACACAGTGTATAAAATTATTATATATAAATATTTTCCTTTTTCATGTGGAGGATACAGGTACCTTGACAACAAGTTCAAAAGGTTCATTCAGGTTCATCAAAAAAATGACCCACCTGAAAGGTATTACATTATCGGTAAAAATGTTATTACAATATCAGTCAAGACATTTTATTACATTATTGGTCAAGTTATTACATTATTGAGTTTTATTACATTTTCGATCTAGTTAAGTGCAAATTTTATTACATTTTCAGGCGTTATTACATTTTCAGTAAATTATTATTTAAATCATTATTGGGTGCTACAAGGTGTACTCTAACACCATAACACCCAATTCCCAAAGACTTCCTCTCCACCCTGTCTTATCCTATCAACCTCTCTCCCATAGCATTGTGCTTCTCTTCCCTTACCATTTCTTCTCAACTCCCCCACCAGTACCAGCTAATTAATTAAGTTAATTATAACTGTTATTAACCCCCCTCCCCTGCCCCTGATCAAAGCCCATGCCTTTGTAATGCATCACCTTCTTCCCTTCCCCCGCATGGATCTTGAACGTAATCTGAATATCATCTGAATAAATATTGGATGTAAATTAATTTGCATGGCTCAGGCTAATTTCAAGGGAAAAAGTGCATGCATATTTTTTCCCCCTTTCCCCCCTTTAAGTTCATATATTTTTGGCTAAATCCAACGCTTCCTCCCAGGCCTCAGAGTTCCTCTGACTAGCTCGGTTCATCCTTGCTGTGGAAAGTTCCACAGATACATAGTCTACTAGAGACTGGCACCATGACCTGATGAGTTGATAATGAATGAGAAAGTAGGCATCTGGCAGCAAACATCTTTTTAGCAGCAATGAGCCCTAAAAGCATCATCCACCTCTGAGTTAAATGTCACAGATGAATCATCATTTAATAACATTAAAAGTGGTAAACAGTCCAATTCTGCTGCTGTTAAAGTGGGCAGTTTTTGAGAGACCCATTCCCAGAAAGCTTTAACCTCTGGGCACTCCGAAACCATATGCATAAATGTACCTATTACATTTACATTACATAAGGTACAATACAGAGAAAAGGATATTTTAATTAAAATGTCGTTTGATCTAAAATTTGATAACCATATCTCTTCTGATGGAACAAAATCCTGGCCGCATGATCTGCTCTTCTCCTCTTCTCTCAACAGCTTTTTCAAAGAAACCCCAAAGTAAATCCAAAATACTAAACTGAATTCATTGCACACAGACAGAGGAATTGAAGCGGGCTGTTAGAATGTTTTTATCTGTTTCCATGTAATTAGTCTTTCAGCAGAACAAATAGGCCTAGAATCTTTCAGACAGCTCTTGTATTTGAAAATGAGGAGGACTTTTACTTTGATGTCTGATATCAGGCATATCCATGTTTGGTGTTACCTTTACAGTATGGGTGTTACACGTGAATATATGAACTGTAGGCACACCGACCTGTAAGGATTAGGTCTGGAACAGAGAGGGTTTTGATGGACTGACAATGCAAATTTATGTGCAATGAATCACACATTCCACTTTACTGAGCAGTTTCTGGTGTGTCTCTTGAAACATATGAGCAGTAGAATATACATAGAATAACATTTGTGAAGCCTTTATTCACCCAGGGAGGAGTTTTACTCAGCAAACATGCTCTTTTTCAGACAGACATACAAGGGAGCTGCCCACTAACCAGTCTCCTATTGTTGGCCGCTGAGCGGCTCCACTGGAGGCTTAAAAGCCTGGTTTGTTGTTTAGAGGGCATGCGTGACTTATTCTCTTTCTCCACACAGATTTGCCTAGCTTGTCTATGGGCCAGATTCACAAAAGTGCTCTTAAGAATAAGAAGTTTTTTTTTAAGGTTAGTCTCATCTCTTACAAACTTTGATTTCTCATTTATTAACTTCTCAAATAGGGCAACCACAATGTAAACTAAAAGGGCACTCGGAGAGCGCAGACCTCCGCCAAGGTTCATGCTATTATTGCTTGTTCGTGAGTCGGATCCGGATCCGCTCCAAAATGTAATGGGTTCTTCCTTGGCCCATGCTACACCCTTCCACGAAGTTTCATGAAAAACGGGCCAGTAGATTTTCCGTAATCCTGCTAACAGACAAACAGACAGACAAACGGCACCGAAAACATAACCTCCTTGGCGGAGGTAACAAGCATAAGATTTTCCTACCTAGCTGCATCCCATCATACTTCCATCCAGAAAACAATTTAAAACAATTATTTAGGGTGGTTATATTTGTGGTTTACTTAAATAAGTAACTTTAAGCATAGGAAAAGGCTCAGACATTGTTAACTGCTAACGCCCTAATGTCTTTCACTGCAACAATTTTAAGACAAGTGGAAGGCTATCCTAAAGTTAAGAAAGAAATTAAGAACAAATTTGAGAATTTTACCTTCAAGAATCCCATTATTTGTACGTTTTTTTTTTCATAGGAAGCAAAAATAAGAAGAAAGTTAAGAAAATACTTAAGAACTACTTTGATGAATATCAACTTTTCTTAACTTTTTTCTTAACTTTCTTGACTAAAGTTACAAAAACATAGTTAAGAATAACCTCCTTTTTTTTTTCATAAAAAAAGGTTTTGTGAATCCCTGGTCACAAATCTGCTTCTCTTTGGCTATATAGATTTTTTTTTTGCAGTATAGATGACACAAACAATCCCTCTCTCAATCTTCAGGCCATTGAATGTTCAGTCAGTACTGAAGAGAGATGATGAGAGAGAGACAAGGAGAGACAGAGCCTTGAATGTATGTATAGGTTGGTGCAGTGACTCATAGGTGGTATTGAAACCTACGAGTTGGCAGAGAGGTAGAATCTCTCGGTATCTTCTTATCTTTTTACTCATGCACTCTTATCCACCCAGGGAGGTAGTCACATGTTGTGTGAAGACTATCAAGTGTGTCAAATGTTAATGTTATTGTAGTTTGCTTGTAGCATGAGCCTTAAGTGCAGTAGCAGTCCCACTTCTTTCATGTTTTCTGAGTCACTGCATAGCGTTGAACCCATGTCATGGACTACATCCCCATATTAACTGTATACACTTGCACTGATGAAGTATCCAGTACATTCTGACTCAGAGACAACATGGCACAATACAAGTAATGATGGGTGGATCAGAGGTTAATGATCCTTAAACTAGATTCTGTTTTTTGTGGAAGCTATTGAAGAGGAATTACATTTTTGTATCAGTGCCTATACATGAAATAGGGAAGCATATTGTAGTCACCATTGTTCAGCTGATTGCTTTGTTTGTTGGTACTCTGTATACTCTGTCCTTCCTCATTTCCTTGCAGCATGCACATTAATGCAGTGAAGTATGTTGTGTGTCTTGTTTTGTCCTGGGGGAGAAAACATAATTACCCTTTGATTGACAAGATTTCGTTCAACACCCACCAGATCCTACAGTATTAACAGCGTCATCAGAATGTCAATCTTTCTCTCTCTCCCCCCATGCCTCTCCCTCTCTCTGACACCTTTGCATTTCTGTTCATGTACTGAAGCGTCACTATAATCCACCAACTGCCACAATGCCTGGAACACTGCCTTGGGGCATTTAGTAGCAGGAGCAAAAGGCAAACTTTGGCGCACAGCATTGGTGTCACTCCATTGCCCCACCCGCTGGTTGTTGACGCTCATTACACCCTTGCGGACCAGCACCCTCCCACAGTGGAAACATTTAGTCAAAGAGCAGTTGGAAAACATTGGTCAGAGCTGAACCTCTGAGTCATAACATGGAGCCATGAGTTTATCTAGAGAGTCTTACCTGCATGTATTGTTTTCAAGGTACCTCAGCAGTGGGATGGAGAAAAACAGTGTGAGGCCACATCAAATGTAGACATGTAGAGGAGCTAGAAGTAATCTTTTTCCAGCTTCCTCAGTCTATGAGTCTGTTTCTTATTGCCGACACGTTTTCACATGTGCGTGGCTTGCAAAATGAGTCAGGCAGATGAAGCTATCCACCCAATCCTCTCTATATTTTGTGTTCCAGGGGATGGTCTCCCAGCTGCATTTCTTCGGGATTACAGGGGGCACAGTTTTGACTGTGTGTCGTTTAGATGATAAATAAGAATGTGATTCATTGCTGCCCACTCACTCAATGCCACCCACTTACTCCTACATCACCACAGCAACCATCCTCCATGACTTGTAAACAGTCTTCCTCTCAGGCTGTGCCGTTCAGAAGTGAGATCGCCGGTCCCATGTGGTTAAAAACAGTTCTGGTGTGTAGGAACAGTGTAAAAGGAAAAAGAATAAATTACATTGCTAATAGATGCCTTGTTGATATGCAGACTTCATACTGCGTCATTAAGACGACCTGGACCTCACATTATTTTTAAAGCCTATCCTTTGTGCAGTACTGGATGCTCTTCATGGTCACAGGCCTCAGTCGGCAAGCAGCACACACACACACACATACAAAGACAGTACTGGCGGGGTCAGAGGCATCAACCATGACCTGGCGCCAGTAGAGGAAAACTTGTAGTCACATCTGTTTTGCTCCATAACTACTATAACCATAGCATTTGTCCATTCTCACATACCCGTACATTCACACTGTTGAGTAAACTCAAATATTGATCTGCTGTTTGCCACCGCAGCTCTTAATTGTCTGAATTGCTTCCTGAATCTTTGAGTCCGACTGAGCTCCAAATCCCCAGAACCTGGTTTTTGAATGAATCCTTCAGCGGTGTCAGAAGTGTGATTGAACAGCACAGCCGAGCAATGCCTACTCAAATGCGCTGGTAAACTGAAAACAGCCTGATGATTTAGAGGGTTTGTATCCACTATACTCAGCCTACACAGTGACACAGGCAGAAACACAGGCACATTTGTGCTGTGCACGATATACAGTGTGTTCTGCACTGATTAGAAAAAGAAACAAACAAACAAACAAAGAAAAGTTGGCATGTGTTATCGAATACCATGTCGGTCTCATAATCTAGATCCTCTCAGCACCTTCCCCCATAGCAGCTGCCACATTTCCTCCTTCACATATCATACTTTCTTACATATTACATTAGAAATAAGAAAATAATGCATTGCTGCTTATATATGAGTGCGGTAATACACTGAAATAATTAAACATTAAAGTAATTACACTTCCTTCTTAGTGCGCATGGTACAAGGAAAAAGAACATTGACTAAATTGTGAAAGCCTTCCCTCACGCACCGTTCTGGGGAACTAACCAATCACATTTGATCAGCTGCGGCACAACTGTCTGCCTTGTAAAGAACATTAGATATATCAGCCGAGGACAGAGGATTTAGTGTTTGAAAAATGACCTTCCTTGGCACGTCGAGAAGAGAATTAATGGGCTGTTTGTCACAATCTGAGTGACTGATTTGGGCTCATTAATGTTGCGTTCATGCAGATAGACTCTTTGGCATTCCCAGCACATCCTCCTGTTAGCCAAATATAGCTTGAGCAATTGCTGACAGGTGACAACAATAGTTATTAATGTTCTGTTGCATAATTATCACCTGGTATTGCTCAAAGTAAATGTAATTGTAATTTGTTTTGACTGTGAAAGATTATTCATGAATAAACAAGAGGACAGAAGTGCAGCGCTGTTCCTTTCCTCCATAATAGAGGTGTTTGTCTTATGATTGACCTCTGTCAAGTCCTAGCAGTCATCCAGGAGTATTGCTGAAACATGAAGCCAGTAGTATACAGCAGTAGTAACTTTGATCTGATCCTCACTAAATATTTACATCGTTACAGACTGTGGTAAAAAATATATATATATATGAGAAGACACAAAATATGTGGACATTAATTAACTGATGTTCTCATTTATTGTTATTACCTCTGGCACAGGCTAAAGAAGAAATTGTGAATATAATCACATTTGATAATCATTGTAAAGTGTTAAGAACAAATGTGTGCACATACTGCTGCACCACATCCATTTGAGTTCACTACAGGCTGGATCCATTTTGGCAACAACAACAAAAAAATCATTACCTGAAGTTCACCATTCAGTATTTCTAAAATAAGGAGGATTCTGTCTATAAAAGTGTAATCACGTTGCAAACCAGGTCTCAGGTTCCCTACTATCCTTTAAAAAGTACCACAGTATGTTTGATTTTGTGTGCTGCTGATCATAAAGTAAGACTACATGTCACTAGATCACTTTGGAACAAAGCTCTGCCAAAACTCAAAGCATAGCCATGTTTTATATCCTGTTGGTGGACCAAAAAATAAATAGCAGAATGAATTCTACAAAGCATCTCTTCTCTGGTGACTCCACTGCCCTCTTATACAACTTTTATATCTGTGTGGGAAGCCATCACTTCTAACTACAGATGAACCCAATTCAGTGGAGCTCAGATATCAAAGGTTCCATTTGTGAGGCGATTTTTATCTTCACCGATGCAATGGGACGAAATGGTAGCTTGTTACTCTGAATTGTCCCCAATAAGAAATTCTGGGCCATCCTTTGTATCTTCTTTTTTGTTATTCTGAATGTATGCTTGTAGAAAAAAAGACTCCAAGCAGATATTATGGCAAAACGGTAGGTATGTCGCAGGTGGGTATATGGCCTCCATCATTTCACAAACAGGTACAGTCCCCTTGAAACAAAAGAAAGCAAAGGAGAAAATGTTCCTGTATGTTGCTACAATAGCATAAGTCCATGTATTTTGTCTCCTTAGTTGATGTCGCGATGGGCATCCTGAGAGCGGGATTGGCGGTCCAGCATGACGGACGGCTCACAGAGCAGCAGATCATCCTCTCCCAGCGTGGAACTGTGCTCCAAGTTCACAAAGTTTGGGATGTTGAAGTGGGACAGGAAGGCACTCTCTCTGTCCGACTTATCCTCCTCCATTAGTCCCCGGAGAGGCTGGCGTCCCTCAGCTTCCTCCCCCTCCTCTTCCATCTCCTCCATCCCAGAGGAACCGATACCTCCGGGCCTGCTGCGGCCCCGCTGGCCTCGGGCCTCGGCGTGGTCCCCGACTCTCCGGTCTTCCGGTTTGCACCTTCCCTGGCCCTGCTCCTCCTCGCTGATGTAGAAATGGAAAAACGAGCGGGATTCAGCTAGCAAGGGGCGAGAGAAGGCTTTGTCATTTTCGTCCTGGGGACTGCCAGCATCCACCAGACAGCTCCCCGGCCGATGCCGCTTCTCGGCAGGTTCTGGGTTTCTGTCAAGAAAAGAAAAGAGAACTTTGAAAATATAAGGGGCTTCCATCATCACAATAGTCCAGAAGGTAGCTATAGCTAAACACTTGAAACCCTTGAAGAGTGAGAGCGAAATTTTAGTTGCTTCTTTTTTTGTCTCCCTCTTTCTCTCCATTTCTATCAAAATCATCATTTCAAGAAAAAAATACAGCTGCCCCTAAAGAACCATCAAACACTTTAATCAGAGAGAGAGATGGAGAGAGCGAGAGAGAGAGAGAGAGAGAGACTGAATGCCTTGGCAACACATAACTCTCACTTGTAATGCCAGTAAAGCCAACCTGAACTGAGAGAGAGAGAGAGAGAGAGAGAGAGAGAGGGAGGGAGGGAATAAATACAGTCCAATAAATTCCCTATCTCATCTACGCTTAACCTGTCCGCTCCACTCACTATGACCCTACTTGAGTGATTTCTTTCCAATTTCTGCCTCTGATCTTCACTTGACCTGGCAGCGTGCCTTTGCTCATATGAAGCTCACATCCAAGTTTAATATCAGCTCCACATCAAAGGTGCAATAACTTGGCATGCTGAGGCATAACATGACCAATCAGCGTTTATGTGCCGGCACACAATGCCTTAATCAACTTCATGTCTTGCAAGCATAACAAAAGCACCGAGGCTGTTGCTCCTTTTGTAAAGCAGGGGAACGGATCTCATTGAAGTTCTGTCACTATGCTTTTGAACGCCCAGACCTGACTCATAGCACAGGATGAAAAGTAGTTGATCTAGTGCCATCAAGCCAGAGGGAGTTGGATCAAATTCAACGCTGGAGGCTGGAGCTCTCCTTGGTTCTGAAAGAGCTTTTCTCCCCGGGGTCAGATGTGATGGGTAGTGTGAGGGAGGCGGGAACATGGGCTGTGTACTGTCATGGAAGAACTCACTCTTGATGTGGCGCCCCTGTCTTCGTCAGCAGCGTGAGAACAAAGAACATGAAGATGACAAACACAGCAAGTCCGACCCAGAAGCCGATCACGATAGAGTCTGGAATGTCAGAGAAAGACCTTGTTATAAATGCAGTGCTTTTATGGTTAGGTTCATCTCTCTGTGACTTCCCCCGGTACTTGTCATTTTGCCTGTCTGTGTTCTCTCAGAAGCCCCCTCTCTGTCTCTACTAAGAGTAAAACGCTCAATTATGCTCAAACTGAGAGGGAGGCATTTCTAAAACTGGATTACAGAACATGATGTAGACTGTAATTTTGTGTACTTGTTAATGGCTTGGAGCTATTTTTCTGTTCCTCTCTCTTCAAACACAGCACTCAATATCAATTTGAGAATGAGGTACCAGTAAAGGCCTACTGCTTAATAATGCATGTATGTCAGATAATTTTCTTATTGAAGACCCAGGTAGCCTACATGTCATCATGCAGCATGGCACAATAAAGACAATGCAAGGAAGTGAAAATGTGCCAGGTGCAAGAATCAAAAGTAATTAATGGTCGGCATAACAAAGGTGAACAACCGGTGTTTAATTGCCTCACACAGACACGCAGCGCACACACACACACACACACACACACACACACACAAAGGTGAACAACAACTGTCACCAGACACACGCACGCACATACAAACGCGCGCACGCTCTTAAGCAAAGAGAAAATTAAATGAGAGCAGAAAGTGAAGGGCAATAGCACCGGGCAGTAATTTGGACAAGTGTATCTTACATCTATGCGCTTTGAGACCTTCAAAAGACACGGGCTCCTCGTCGTCGTAATATTCATATTGCCACACGTAGTCACTGCGACGAGTGCTGGCTTGGCTCTGGTTGTGGAAGTCGGACATCTCAGATTTAATTCATGTACCTTGTAAATGGAAAAGCAAAAATAAATACAGAATACTGGATACTGTCAACTGAGCAAAAAACTTTACAAAGCACAGGCTACAGATCTACAGATCTTCTCTATGGATATGAAATCTCGTGCGTTGTTGAAAAGCCACATTGCATAATGAATGTGGGAATTCCGCCAATAACTCCCAGAGACGTTATATCCTTCTTCGGGGAATTCAACAGAGTGCCAAGAGCAAGGAAATGCGTCGCTTTACCGTTACGCAAAAACTCCATCCATCCTCATGTAAACCCTGCAGCCGAGCAGCAGCGTCTGGCGAACTGCTCAGTGCGCATCACCGCCACTATCCAGCATCCTCCACTGTTGGTTCACTGACATCTACCCGGGATACCAAGATTGCACTGCAAAAAAAATACCAGTCTTAAGCGTTAGAAGATTTTTTCTAAACCAAATGATCTACCAATGAGATGAGATCATTCCACATGTTTCCAATAGAGTTTCACTCATTTTCCATGCATTTCTCCAAACAGGTGACAATATAATAAGGTGGCTCACTCCACTACGATTAAAGATAATGTCATTTAATTCAATAAAATGATTGAAAGAAATAGATTTGTATTAGAAACGTGAAATTCTCACTACATTGGTAGATTTTTTTTTACTTGTTTTGAACAAAAAAGGCTCATTGCAAGACTAAATGACTTGTTAATATGGATATGTTTGCAGTTTGTTATAGAGGGGTGTCTGCGGGTGACTGATGGAAATATCTACATTTATTCTTGAAGTCATCATTTAAGTAGGCTATAAAAGAATGCACTGCAAAAAATATTCATCATATTCAGTTTTGAAACGTTATTTTTTTCTTTAAAACAAGTGAAATATTTGGCCAATGGGGTGGGCTAATTGCACTTGTTTCCAACGCAGTTTCACTTGTTTCAGGAGTTTTCTAGAAACAAGTGCCAATGCCAATGTCAACCATTTAGGGTAGAATCATTTTCCTCCTCAGATTCCTTCACTCAACATGAATCCATTGCACATTCTGGTTTAATTTCTGCTTTAATAGTTTTCCACCATTTAGAATTTTATATAAAAAAATTTTTTTTTTGCTATTTCTCCTACAAATTTGATTCAATCTCCATTAAATTTTGCACACTGCATATTTGGGCCTCTCAGATTACGTCTGTTCCATGTGTGGCTGTGACACACGAGGAGGCTGTGTGGTGAAGATGTGAAAACAGAAAGTGACGCATCATTTTCAAGCTAGTGCAACAAAACGTCAAATAAATGTTTTGGATGCGCCCCCAAAGTGTGTCAGACCACATGTGTTTGTGCTCCGTACTGCCACCATCAGGCCAATCTTGCAATGAAATCATGCCTATTCCATAGCATTATGATACATGTAACCATTTGGCCAAGACACACAAATGAAGGTGAAGATGAGCAAACCAAAACACACATATTCACAGGGTTTAGAGGGGTTCCAAAGTGTATCAGAACACATTGTGCTGCATAATGTTGCTGTGAGGACAAATTGGCACTATATCTCTGGCATCTGTGTGTTTGGGCTGCTTGGCTGCTTGCGGCTGTATTTTACTCTTGTTTTAGGACATGTGCTCAAAATTAGACTAAGTGATATGATGGACACATAGATGGACATTTTTGCAGTGTATAGATAAACCCTGAAATTACAAAAATGCATTATGAAAATAGAACCACATCTCAGGAAAAATCATAAACATCATTGTTCAAGAAATGATTCATTCTTTGTAAAATAAATCAGACCCGATTATTCTGATAATTTATCAGAGGCATTGTCAGCAGATGTGGATCACTAAACTGTGACGTGACGGGGCCCACAGGAAATTACAGACATTGGAATTCAAACACCATGTCCGTCCCCACCAGTCAGACAAATGAATTAGCTTCATCCCCTTAGGTTTTAAATGTAATAAAAAGTTCAGTGAAAAGCATGCCAGCTAGTCATCACCATTTCAAAATGCTATTGAAGTGACAATAATCAGCCAAAACAGTTTTAAATTGGCCAGTCAATGGTGTGTTTTATGTTTTTTATTAGTAATACGTTTGCAAAAATCCCTGGCAGAATGAGTATGGTGTTGAAATTCAACACCCACCTAGCCTCTGACTGATAAGCTTATATCTAAATGGCTGAATCATTTACCATTTTAGTGGAGAGAGGGGGTGTTAAGAGGGTATAAACAATGCACTGGAGCAAGACTAATGATATTCAAATTACTCAAACTGATGGCAGACCATATGAAAATGTGGGGACCTGGAGAGGAATTCTGTGCTTGAGGCAGCACAGACAGGGAAAGCTTTTTAAATTTCTATATGATCTCTATCATTAAATGTCTTCTTTTCATCCTTTGATGAATCTACGCTCAACTGACATGCATTGCTTTGATTTTCAAATCAAAAGAGAACCATTTATCCATTCATTCACTGATGAAAATGAGCATTATGGTCATCAGGATCATCAAATATATATACACTGAAAATCCACTGCTATCAGTGTACTCTTTTATCTCTTACTAGCTGTGTTAAAGACCAGTCAGCATGTATGCTTCCATAGATATGTGATCATTCAATCTAATGAGTTGGATACTGGCTGCAATATACATTCAATGGCCAAAACAAATTGTAAATAACCAGTAAACAAATAAGACAAAATGATGATTTAGTCACTGTCCAGGCCCTGAGTTAGTATACCATCACGCTTCAACCGCTGGCCACTTCAGCTGCAGGCTACCTCCCGGCTAAATTCCCTAGGAGTCCAATGGGAATACTAGTTTGGCAGAGCTGGTTTGGTTTTTGAACATCATGCCAGATTTAGTGCCATCCAAGTAGTCCTGAAAATCCCACTGAGATAAATTGAGATGGAAGAGGTTGCAGGCCCAGGGGTTCTCAAAAGAAGTTACTAAGAGCCTTGTGGTATCGGAGGATGAATCACAAGCCTCAGGTGGTTATTGTATTAAAGCAGCATGTTACCAAATACTGATTTTACATGATTTTTATGTACTCCAGGCTTATTTGTTCCCCCTGTGCTCGAACTTATCAACTGCTGAAATTGTTAAAATGTCTGCAACAACTTCAACTTGCACTGCATTCAAGAAAATACAGGATATATAGTGAGAATCAAAAGCCTGACGTCTATTTTTGTCTCATATTTATCTGTTGATCAGAAATGCAAATTTCACTAATACACAATGAAAGAAGTTTCACACAACTCTCCCAATGGTTTTTCATGTGGTCTATTATTCATGCTGTGACCATTCTTTGCTGCGGTAGGCATGGTGAGACGACACGCTGGGCTCTTTTCACAGTGAACCTTTTGGAAGGCTTTCATCTAAAGAACTGTGTCAAGCCTGCTATGGAAATATGGCTGCTTATAGTCAAAGTGCCTGTCAGCAGGGAGAGAAACATACATTCAGTCTCCTCATATCCCCACTACCATTAGTAGCGCCAATCAATCATCTTCTGAAGAACCCTATATTTCATATTCAAAATGTTCATGTTTGAATTTTGGCGTGACTGGGCTGCATATTATGCATCAATATACATTTTTATGAGTGAATTTAATCTTTGTTAGTGAGCTGCATATTCACTTATAGCTATAAAATAGATTATTAAAGCTCTGCATACTATCACTTCTAAACTGGAACGCTACCCTCATGGAGATAAATTCTGTTAAATTCAGTTTTCCTGCCAATACATGATGCAGACAATATTTTATAAAGACCCTCAGTAGTGGTCAGTAGTGCATCAAATAATTAGAAGGTGACCAAACACCATATCAGCTATTGCCACAATCTCACTTATCACTATCGCCTATCACCACCACAGCCACTGTGATGGAGAGAACTGATCTGAAAGCCCCTCCCAAGACCCTGCGGACCTCTCCTGCATGCAAACCACCCAGAGGTGCAGCCTCAGACCTCTCTGACTCACCACTGCAGGTAGGCGAAGGATGTTTTAATAGAGCCGAGGAAGATTCTGCGCTGCTAAATATTCCTCCTCATCACTGTAGATTGAGTGCTGGGAATTCCTCTCCACATATCAAGAAATCAAGAGACTGAAGGTCACATTTTCCAAAACCAGGAGTGGAGTTGTTGGCCAGTGAACTTTTCCAGTGTTGGCGGATGGGGGATAAGCTTCTTGCTCAAAGACACCTCAGCAGCGGTTAAGGGAAGCTGGGAGCGTTACTCGTTCTTGTCCCAAATCTGCTCTAACCTTTAGGCTACTGCCACCCAGTGTTCCTCTGACCGCTGTCCTGCTTCAAGCAATTGTGACAAACTGGCAGAGTGAAACATTCGCAGCACCAAAATGGAGGACATGAAATATTCATAGGTTCTGCATCAGCAACATTGCTATGCGTTGTGCATAATTCTGATGTTGCTGGGATTAATTCATTATTTTACCCACCAAAAAGCCGGAGTCTCATCCTTGACAGCTCAGCTTGTGTCAAAAGATCAGGACTGACAGAACTGAGCTCTCTCTCTTTTTTTGTCTCTCACTCACTCACTCACTCTTTCACATTGCATCATACTTCCCTTATAACGTCCAATGCTCTTTCTCCATTTATGGATTC
Organism: Centroberyx affinis; assembly: GCF_046629955.1. Lineage (NCBI taxonomy): Eukaryota > Metazoa > Chordata > Actinopteri > Beryciformes > Berycidae > Centroberyx > Centroberyx affinis. The sequence goes on along the minus strand of NW_027281544.1, from coordinate 278,335 downwards.
ATTCTCCGTCTCAATCTCTGCAGCACGGCCTTTTCAGTCAGCCTCAGGTTGACTCTCCTCACCTAACGTTCCCTTCATTTGTACCGATGCATCCCGAGCACTCAAGCACCCCCTACTCTGTCTCAATCTGTTTCTGTCTCGCACAAAAACACACTGTTGTCTTTGTTCTGCTCTGCCCCGTCTTACTCGGCAAATTGAATCCCACGGGCGGTATTTCCCGCCGCATTGGCTCTCAGCACATGGATAGGCCTTCTGTATTTCTCTTCTTCTGCATAAAGCCCAGTGACCCATGCTACATATAGAGCAGCCACAGAAAAACAAACCTTGGCACAGAGGGAAAGACAAATAAGAGATAGGTCACTGTGACTTTGACCCAGCTGCTGACTGTCGGCTGCCTGTAGTGTTGGCGATTGAGGGATTTACTGCAAGCTTGTGTATAATTGCAAGAAACAAAGAAACAAAATGAAAAAATGAAAGAAAAAATGAGTATAAACATAGATAAGTGAATGCTAATCTGTATTGAACAAAGGTTGTGTTTAAAAAAATGACATGGAAAAAATATTGTACTGACACAAATGGTCATAAATCTAGATCAAACCCTTCATTCATAAAACAGTTACTAACAAAAACAAAACACAATATACTATTATGGCTTCTGCAGCTTACTACTATATGTTATGTGCAATGTTGTGTGTATTTTTCATGGCCAAATTCACGTAAACAAGAAGAGCATTGATATATATGACACCGCCTCGCTGTCCCTGTTATTGTTGCATAGCCTCTTACTCGGTCTCACTCTATTGATTGTTGCCTGCTTTCTGATTTGGCCTTTTAGTGCTTTTCTCAGAACAGCAACATGGCAACCGCATGTCAGCTTTCACAGGGCTTTCTCTCTTTCACATCTTTCTCTGAACCCTGCCTGTTTTTACTTCGAGCACACTTTCAGTCCGTCGGATGGTTTCCAAGGGAACCCACTGGACTTCAATTAAACCAGTATCTCGATCACAATGACCTTCCAGATAACCGTTCTCGGAAAACACGGTTTGAAACCTAGAAGCACAGAAGCACATATAGGCGCACATAAACAAAGACTGCGTAACATGCCATCGTAACATGACGAAACTTTCTATACGAGGCACATGTTAATTTAAACTGGTTCTGCTGAGAATATACCATTAACCTATTGAAATGCAGATTCCTCTTCTGGCTTTGAGGTCCGAACGTCAGAACACCAAATAGATATGATTAAACTGCCATTGGGTGCTTGATGGATGAAGGAGGCACTTCTTTCAACAGCTCAGTTTTTATGAACTGCCTCTGTGCCTCGGTGGTCACTGATCATTTGGTATGCTGTGAGGATAACTCATACCACAAAATATCAGAATGTCCTTTTCAGAATACAAGGGATAAACCAAACCTATACACATTATATGCAAGCAGCGTCTCAAAATCAGTTTAGGAAAAAGGAAATAATTCACATTCCCCATGTGAGAATTTGACTTTAAGCAGTACTTTGAATATTTAGATGTTAAGTACCTGGGCATTTGCATCTGCATCTCAACCTGATGTTCATATGAAATAAATAATCTGCATATGCTTGCATCTGCTATTTGTGATAAGAGGAAGTCATCTGTTTCTATTGTTATTGTTTGGCAAACTCAATCACTCTACATGTGTGACGCACAAGAAAATAAATGGATGTTGAGAGGAGAGGCAAATGCACATTAATTATAAGACAAACAGCTCTTCATTGATTATCTGGTGATGCACCTCCGAAGGCACCTACAAACTTGATTGTCTGTTAATGGAGCGTAATGGAAAATGTTCAGTCATTTGTCACGTACAACAGTGGAATACATTTATGCGAGCGCCAAATGCAAGACATATGCAGGAGTATCCTCCCTGCAGTGGCTTGGTGACTTTCCTTTCCAGCTAGGCGTCACTCCCCGTCTTCTGTCGTTTTCTTCCGGGCTGAAACCTCATCTCCTCAGCAAACACCTCACATCCCCCTCTATCCCTCATCTAATATGCTCTTGTCTTGAAGTAAGACTAAATAAATAAAAACCTCCTGTCCGTAGCTCTTATTTTTCTTATTTCTTTCCTTAGCGCTTCCCTCTTGTATCACGATTTTAAGACTCTGACCCTTCTACTATTGCTTGCTAGTAATGTTATCTGGAATTGAGTGTCACCTAAATTCTAAAATGTAAATGTAGTTTGCATTATGTCTGAATTTCACACAGCTGTTCTTCATAATGCATGGACTATTGTCCATAAGATATTTTGAGAAAGCCTAGAGCCTCTCTGCTCTGCACTAGCCTGTTTAAAACCATACCATCCAGTGTTTCTTTTCTGCACTGAGCTAATGCTTTCACCCACAGTGAGTTCCATTTTCCACAACCCGAGCATTACCAACAACCAATAGAAATGAGTGCAAGGGTCAAAGCCACAGCGCCCTGATAATGAATAGCCAATATTGTTGTGTGCCTAGAATATATATGTACCATATAATATAGAAGTGCTATGTAGAATCTAAGCTTTCAGGTACAATCATTTATAACTGCGACCTTCCTACATACCCTCACCTGTTTTAGGGGCACCTTAGGTCCTCTTGGTAACGCTGCTTGTTCCAATGTAATGGTGAGGAACTAAAGTCATGCCTTGTGATATCCTGGAGCTGTGGACCAATGGCTATGGCTAACACAGGGTGGAGGGTTATACCAGGGCAAATTATGTCAAAAACAAATTTATTCATGCTAAGTAAGGCACTTTAGAGGAACGTGTCTACCAAATGGCATACATTTGACATTGGATCTAGTTTAGAGAACTTTAACCGTACATCCAGACTGACTATGCAGTATTGAATTAAACATCAAAGCTATTGAAGTCTGTAGTCTCTTTTTTAATGATATCTTGCGGTGTTTAGCTCTCTTTCTGGGAGCATTCTTTCTGGGAGGAATAAACTTTTACATAAAACAGTGCCGATAAAAACAAGGGATCCCTGTGCACGCTCCCAGAAGGCACCAGTATGGGGAGGATGAGATGTTTCCTGTAAGTGGGACACGGTAGATTGAGTCACGATTTAAAAGTAGGTCGAGGCGCTGAAAATCCTCTTGGCTTCTCTCCAGAAACGGCGAGGCTGTATCTCCGCGGGACTCAGTGGGTTGCCCCGTCATCATACTTCGCCGTCTGCTTCCCTATTCCTTCAGTACTTCCCCAAACTTCTGTCAAATGTCTGCTTCAGGTCTTCATATGAAAGGGAAAGCTGTTTTCTCATACGGGAGGAGGTCTCCATTTGGAGTTTGGGGGTGGGGGGCTTCTGTGCGAGTGCCTGGCAGGAGGCACAGACAGAGAGCTGCCGTTTGTTTGGAGGAAACAGATGGAGAGTGAATGCAGGGAGGAGGGAGGGAGAAGACAAACAGCTCAACCTCTATAGGTGTATCTGTGAATCAGCATGGCTTGGCCACAAGCACATTAATATCAACATCTGCACTACTGGAACAAATGGTCTACACATGTAGTATCTGCCTAATATGCAGAAACTCCTTAAATCGCATCACAGATCAGCCAAGTTGGTAAATGTGAGTGTGTTGTGTGTGGTTCAGACGTCACGTCACATGGTTTCTGGGTATTGAAGTTCAGATTTTTCAAACAGTCACCTCTCGCCGCCATTGTGTGAGGTTGCCTAGTGCAGCTTTAAACGAAGACACTATCAAATGTTGATAGTGATGATAACATCCTTAATACTTACAGTAAGATGATTGTTTCTCTTGTTTTCAGCCAGATCAGTAGGCAATGTTCCCTTTATCATGTTTCAAGTTCAGCAAGTCATGGATTAGTGGATGCTTTCCATGGAGCCTCAATGCCAATCAATTTCAATAGTCTATCATGTGCCAGCTGCATACTGAAATGCAAGGAAATTATCAAGACAAACCAGTCCCTGAAGATATTGACATGCATTACCACCAGAGTTTGTTGGATGAGGGTGTTTTCTCCATTCAGTGTCACAGAATGAAACACGTGTCCACTGATGTTAAATGCTTTTATTTATAGCTGCTCAACTAAATAAAAAAAATTGATTCAAAACAGGCACTCAGCGCAAAAATAATGGCTGAAACCTCCATTCCATGCATAGGCGCAGAAAGCAGGACATCAGGGAGCACGCATACATATGCTTATGTGCTTTATGGCTGGGCTGTGTAATCAAACTTAAACTGTTAGCTGGTGGATTGAGAATGAACAAAAATGATGCAGAGGAAAAATTGGTAAAACACAGATAGGGAATTACTGAATGAGCTAGTGGAAATTGATGTTATTTGTGGTTGACTGTTGCCATGGAGAGGGACTTTCTGAAGGGAAGTGTAGAGAGAAGTGTAAATGACTCTCTGACAGAAAGGAGGAAATATGACAAACGGATAATGAGCCAGAGTGAGAGAATAAGAGAAAATGAGATGAAAGACAGCCAGTGAATGAAGTTAAAAGGTGGATGAGGCTAAAGGAGAGCCCATAAAAGAGCGTCTTGGTGGTGCACTCGGTTTTGAGTCAGTCAATTTCAGTCTCTTGGTTATCATCAGCAGAAGTAATACACTGAATGTACAAAATAATATGATCATCTTCCTGATATTGACTGGTAGCCCCTTTTGCACAATCCCAACTCTCAAGAAATTTAACAAGGGAAATCCATAAGGGATAATGGCTTTTACCTGGATTCACCTCATCAGTGTACTTCATGAAGATATTACTGTAAGTGTCCCTAATATGCTGTACATCCAGTGTGTGGATACACTGCAAAAAACGTCCATTGAGGTGAGATAACTTCACTTGTTTCCAATGCAGTTTCACTTGTTTCAGGAGGCAAGTCAGAATAAGGCAGATCACCACACTACTATCAAGAAAATGACACTTGATTCTACAAAATTCTTGAAACAAGTTGATTGATTTGGAAACAAGTGAAATTATGTAACCCCATTGGCAGATTTTTTTTAAGACTCAATAATAGACTGAATGACTTGGTAAGATGGAGATGTTTGCAGTGTATCTGTGAATGTGTGTGTGCGTGTGCGTGTGTGTGTGTGCGTGTGTGTTTGAGCAGCAACAGCATATAATGCATACATACATTTATTTCACCATTACAATGCAAAGTAATGAAACACAAAATAAATCAGGGACCAAGGGACCATGGTGTATCCAATTACCCAGAAAGCAGACAGAGATGGAGAGGAGAGGGAGAGGAGAGGGAGAGAGAGAGAGAGAGAGAGACACAGAGGGAGAGGCCTATGTGGACCTCATTAGCTCCAAGTTCAGACTGCTTATCCCCTAGAGAGAAGTCGTTGTGATGTGGCTCATGGAGCGAGTGGGCAAAGAAATCCAATGCTGCCTTATAGTTCACCTTTAACACATTCCTCACCTCTATTACATGATAACAAGTAATAGCTGCAAAGGTGGCACCTATTAGTTCTAAATTAACTAAAATGAACATTGCCTGTCAAACACCACACAGAACATAAGCCTACACACACACACCATTAGCTTTCCCATTTGCATTCTCCACTGCCATTCATCTAACAAACGTGTTGTCAAATCTAACACTTCTCCTTGTGTGAGAAAAGCAGATTTCATCACAGCGTGTGGCCTTACATCTGAGCAGAGACTGCCCCCTACTGGCGCACTGGGAAGGAACTCTTCACTCCATTGAGCTGTTCTGTATAATGAACTTCAGTGCCACAATGATATCAAGGACTGATGCGGGGAGCCGTTGCGTATCACCCATCTCCACTCTGAGCTCACTGTTTCATTAGGGAGTGTCATGGGCCTAAATGTAACTCAACACTAGACAAGCTTCCATGTTGAGAGACATCAGTAAGAACAGGAAAAAATACAGTATTTTGCCATTGGTATGCAGAACAAGTGAATACATGTGGTTCCCGTGATGGTGCTCAGCTGAAAGTCTGCCAAGTCCACAGCGTGGTAAAATTTCCGATGTAATAATGATAAGAAAAATATATTTGTTATTGACCTCCGTTATATTGCTGTAGGCTGTAGGCTATTCGCCCTGTTGATAAGTTGTAGGTTAGACCTTTAGTTTTCCCAGCTGAACTGGTCGGTCGCTCCAGGCCTCCATCAGCAAATAATTGGCCAATAAATTCAATCACCTTCATGGCTGCTATACAAATAAAGCCTGACGCGTGTCAGCCCCCTCCCGTGTCCTCACCTCAGCGGGCTACAGCAGGATGGCACGTGTTTCTTCGCACCTCACAACCAAATGGCTATAGAGACAGAAATACTCAAGGACTTAATAGGATGAAGATACCAACAGGTTTAAAATAAATTCTGACATAACAAACTGAAGTAGGCTACTGTTCACTTTTAGATTGCGACCTAGATCGAATCTGAATGAGGTTTCCATCTAAAGCCTAAAAAATGTCCAATGATGATGTTCTTGTGTCTAAAGCAGACGCTCAGCCTATGTACAGTGGACGCAGAGTGTAGGAAAGTCTAATGACTGTCTTTAATCAAAGATACATTTTGGCCATATGTTTCAAATAGGCCTGAATTCCCAGGAGAAAGCAGTGCTTTTTTATTCTATACCATAGGCTAAGTTCAGATTAAGTAAAGAAAGTGACCATATGGTTGGAGTTTGCTGAAGTGTGACTTCGCACCTCAACACCGTGGCGCATGGAGACACTTGGAGGCGCGTCAAGGCGCAATTTGGCACCCGTTCCGGGGCCCTGATAAATATAGGAGGCCCCTGCATTCGTTCCATTCAGACATCCTCTGAGGACTAACGCAGGACTAACCATAAGGAGACATGGAGACCTTTAACATCAAGAGTGGATTTACTTCTGCTTTTACTGGAGAAAACGCAAACGAGAAGTCCAGTAGTCTGTGGAGACCATGGGCTGGACAAGAGGACACGGCTGCGACACGCACGGTAAATTCCGATGACTTGAATCAAGTTTTTAAATTGGAGGATGGGTTGCTGTATGGGAAACAAACATATAAGGATGATATTTTAACGCAAACATTTCTTTTACCCTCTGACAGGCTAATTCTGTGCATGGAGGCCCTTCAAATGCAAAGCACCCCAAGACTCTCCAGGTCACTCACCCCGTGAAGTAAGTTTCACTTTGTCAATTAAATGATCTTAATGTCTCATGTACCATTGTGCCATTTATTTAAAAGTATATATTTTCTAACTTGTCTTGTCGTTTTTTAGGTTGTACTGGCCCAAATCGAGATGTTTCGATTACCTCTACCAGGACGCAGAAATGCTCCTCCGCAACTACCCGGTCCAAGCGACTATCTGCCTGTATGAAGACTCCAGCAGTGATGAAGACAGCGAGGATGAAGAGGAGGAGGTCGAAAAGGAGCTGAATTAAATGTCTCCTTTGAAGACTCCTTTGAAGACAAATTGCTGTATAATGAGATAATATATTTCTCTTAATTTATTCTTGTAAATACATGTAAATAGATCTCGATTCTTTTTTTATATGACAATGTAAATTGTCCATTTAAGTTATTCCTATTGCATTTCTACCTCTTTTTGTATTTTGTTGAACATTGCAATAAAATGCAGTAAACGCTGAATAACGTTCTCCTATCCTTATTTATTATTTATTTGCATTTTTATTTTTGCATTTACTCACATTACTGACAGTATGTACGAGCGAAATTAAATGACTTGAAGATAAATGTGGAAAAGCAATGGGTGGAGATGTACACTGTTTAGGCATTGACCTGGGGGGGATTAAGTTAAAATAGCAGGACAGGACAAGGAGGAAGACAGTGGATGAGATGAGATGACAGGAAGATGGCAGGGAAACCTCTTCAAAATATTTGTGCAAAGACAATAGGCATGGTCTGCTTTGTGTTTACCCTTACCAAAAAATATGTTGTAATATTCCTATAATATTCCTATAGGGACTAGAGTGTTTGTAGTTATCAGTTGTGAGTTTATAGTGACCTTATCGTATACTTTTTGTTTTTGTTTTTTTAAATCTCCTATAATATCCCTTTAATAGTCATAAAATATTCCGCCATAAAGACGTATAGGGAGTAGGGTCAGCCACGCTATATATCCCTATAGAAATATTAAAGTGATTTTTAGTTTTGGTTTCTACTTAATGTATATATATATATATATATTTTTTTTTTTACTTTGGATTCAGCCTAACAGAAGGCTACATGAGCATGTTAGTCACTGAACAACTTTTTCCCATGGATAAGTGCGAGGTTTACCGGATAAACACACCATTTCCTGCACAGTGCCGCTTTTAGTGCGGAAATTTCGCCCCACTTGAAAGGTGTGAACTGTCACTGCAGGCTCGTGACAGCAGAGCGCGTTAAGATCTGGACTGATAGACACTCAAGGGGGAAGGGACTGATGGCAAAGCCAGTAGCCAGTAGCCAGTAGCCAAGTGGTAAATGAAAAGATTCACCTTCAGTCAGTGATCATCATAAGGCGACAAGTGAGTGAATACAATTCCAATTCAACTTTATTGTCAATCCACAATACACAAATGCACATTTTTCTTGGCGTCATTACACACAAGAATAGAACGAAAAAACAAATGAGTGCAAGCACAGACAAGACAAGACAGCACAAAATTAAATGGTGCAATGCAACATCAACAACAGTATAGTGACTGATGCATACAAATCAATATTGCAGTCCAGGATAGGTACAAAGTAAATGGTGCATAGTATTGCAGTTTTAATTTAGGTATCGCATTTAGTAAGTGGCTGGTGGAAAGTAAGGTTTAAAGTGATTGGTGCATCATATATTGCAGCAGAAATATGCTATGGGATTTGCTGGTAGATTTATATAACTGACAGACAATTGTATTCTAAACTGCAAAAAAAAAAATCTGATTTGTTTCAAAAAGGTATCTTGAATAGAGATTTTCATTATGAATATTTTAGGTGAGCAGGACCTTATGCAAAGTTTCCGCAGTTTCAAATTAATTCATCCACATCTTACATCTCTGACTTCTTGACATGAACTCTTCAACTTACCCTGGTGCCACAATTTGGATCTCTTTTCGTGGGAACCTTTGGGAGCATGTTTAGGTGTCGGCGTTGGCGGGTGCCAAGTTTGGACACCTTGATGGGTGACACGGCGGCCTCTGAATGCACCAGGGGCAGCTTGGAGCCTTCTCATGATCTGACCACTGAACTACTGACCTCCACTGGACAGACTGATAGTCTAATTATGAAGAAGACCATTTATACATTGATTGGTTCTCACTTGCATCTTATCTGCCACACTCTGATGACACAAAGGCTTAGGAGGTGTAAAACTCAGAAAAACAGATTTGGTTAATAGCAAGGAATCACAAGAACTCTTTATCTTTGATCATTATAGGCTACATTGAGATTTAATTCCTATGCAGATCTGATAAGAGAAACTTGGATGAAACACAGAAGAAGATGAACTCTTCGACCTCGGGCTGGCTGGTACTTTCCCAGGGTTTGGTGTGAGAGCTGGTGGGATTAGAGTGTCACTAACTGGGTGTGAAATTCGCTCACCTCCAGGCTAAATATAAAACCAGGGACCGATGTTCATTCTTGCCCTGTCCAGTGAACTTATGACCTGTATTGCACAAAGGTATATATTACCTGAAGTAGATAATTCTTCTTGGGTTTAGTTACCTTAATATGGTCTCTTTACGTAATGCTCACCTTTAACTGGGCTTATGGGAAGTTCCCAGGTACTGTATGTGTGTGTGTAAACCTCTTTCTCCCTGGAATTACTGTCTCAGGCTTTTTCTGGAAAGGAGAATGCTCCTTTAGTTGCTCCCTGATAAAATTAGAGCATTTTCTTTCTTGAGCTTTCTAATAAGTGTGGCCCAAATATAACAGGTACTGTATATCATGATATAAATATACACTCACTGAGCACTTTATTAGGAACACCTGTACACCTTCATATTCATGCTATTATCCAATCAGATAATCATGTGGCAGCAGTGCAATGCATAGGATCATGCAGATACAGGTCTACAGCTTCAGTTAATGTTCATATCAAACATCAGAATGGGGAAAAAATGTGATCTCAGTGACTTTGACCGTGGCATGGTTGTTGGTGCCAGATGGGCTGGTTTGAGTATTGATGAGTATTGAGTATCTGAAACTGCTGATCTCCTGGGATTTTCACACACAACAGTCTCTAGAGTTTACACAGAATGGTGTGAAAAACAAAAAACATCCAGTGAGCGGCGGTTCTGCGGACGGAAACGCCTTGTTGATGAGAGAGGTCAGAGGAGAATAGCCAGACCGGGGTGAAGCTAACAGAAAGGCTTCAGTAACTCAGAGAAACTCTTTACAACTGTGGTGAGCAGAACAGCATCTCAGAATGCAACACGTCCAACCCTGAGGTGGATGTCACGTTGGTAGCCGGTTTACATTGAGCTAAAAGTTGATACCTACCCAGTATTAGTAAGGTGTTCCTAATAAAGTGCTCGGTGAGTGTATATATCATGGTTATTTTCTGACTAATTGTCTATTAGGGGATGGCAGTGGAGGTTAAAGATGTGGACTTGTAACTGGAAGGTTGTTGGTTCAAATCCTGGACTGAATAGGAAAATGTGGCTGGTGAGACTGATGGAGTAACACTGTCTTCTCCCTCAACAAATACTGCTAAGCTGCCCTTCAGCAAGGCACTTACTGTAAGCTGCTCCAGTGGAGCTGCTCAGCGGCCGACAGTAGAAGAAGACTCGTTGCACTGTGCAGCTCCCATGTGAATGTGTGTGTTGCTGGAAAAGAGCAGAGATGCTCACCTGAGTTATCCTGGATACAGAAAAAATAAATCACATTTTTGATTTTGAGCATTACATGCTATCCTGACATGACAGTGTGAACTTTGGTGAACTTTGTGTGAGTTCAACTTTGCGTGCCCTGCGTTTCCCTTTCCCAGGCGGAGGTGAGAGGTAGAGCCGGTCTCAGTCGGTGCTTAATTGGGTGTGAAGAATACACACCTCAAGGGGTGAACAGTGTTCAATCCCAAGTTTGACAGGAGTGCTTGCATGTGTCACAAGGGTCATGCACCCTCTGCCCTCGTAACCCACCTCTAAACAGTGCTACACCTGGCTTTAATATTAGATGATATTGATAAGTTGTTTAATGATTCCAGCTTTATTTTTGTAATTTGAGCATAAATAGATGCATATTATTGTTCCGATTTAGTCAGATGGTTTGTCCAACATTTAAAATCATTTTTTTAACAGAATCCTCTCTTCACAGCATCTTCATCATGTTAGTTGCTCAATATTGGGAAGAAACATAAATACATCCTCTAGAAAGTTACTATTTTGTAAGCAATGGTGACTTTGGTGATACACAAAAGTGAGTTTAACTCTTTATGCCAGCAATAACTTTGTCACAGCAGATGCCACCTTTTTGTTTTTTCAAATCATGGATATCTCAGTTTGGAATGAAACCTTGGCATTAGATATTCCTGTACCTGTGGAGAGTGTGCCGGCGTGGCCCTGTGAATGTTAGAGAGTGCGACACACTGAGTGAGCGTGTGCTGTGGGAGTGTGATCACAGGCACCAGGGAAGGTGACGAGGCGCGACGCATCCAGGGTGAGACTGAACCTAATGGACAGCCTTCCCATCGTCACACCTAGGCTTGGCTCCGGGCTGGGAACAGGCTGCTGGCTGTTAGAGCGGCACCAAGAGAGAAACCAGTTTGTTTTGACTGTGGAAAAAGATTATTTATGGCTGGTGATTCTACATCTATGAGGACATTTTTGAATTTTAAAAGGCATTTCAACTGTATGCCAAAGGGTGGCGCTGTGCCTCTGCTGCTGTACAAGTTTGTGAAGGAAAAAATAGACAGGAAGTTGTGCATTGTGTAGAGTAGAATGACAGCATGGTGACAGTAAAGAGTTTAGAGTGTATAGAGCATCTTTGGTAAAGACATGTAATATTACCCTCTGTCTACTGCTTTATTTGAAGTGCCTCTATATACAAAGGTACAAAAGGCATATTGATGAGGGTTTAACTGATGTTGGTATGTTAGTATGTCTCTTAGAAAGTTGGATAAGAAGTGATTTTCCATGTCTTTGTGATGATGCTAAATATGACATAAGTTGTAATTAAAAAAAAAATGAAAGATGTAACTTGGGCCCTTTTGGCACCAATCAAATCCCTACTGAACAAAGCATTGTGGGTAGAACATTCTAACAGCAGTCAAGTCAAAATGGCTGAGAGGAAAGCATGGTGGTGATACACTAAAAAGAAGAAATATTTGACGGCAGAGGTTAATAAGTTTGATGGAAGATGAACCAGATGAAACAGATAATATCGAGTCAAAAGGTAAATTCTCTCATACTTTTCTCACTCACCATTAGCATGCTAACAGCATGAGGTAATGCTAGCATGCTAGTAACATCACAGCATTTTTAGTCGCCTATCAAGCCTATTCATATCCTAATTAATATTCTTTGTCAATATTAGATTAAAGTAAATATGTTAATATTCCCATGAAATAAGCTATTTAGGCCTATATATTCAAAATGTTATTTTAAAACGTTGGGAGTGTGAACTGGTCAAAATGAGCTCTGTTGGTAAAATCGCTGGCAGTTAATGTTATCCCATAGAGTTCTGAGAGTTTTACAGGTTTTTAGACAGTGTCAAATGAATAAGCGAACAAGTGTCCCAGGACACATCAATAAATGATAAAGGAGCTCCAAAAATGTTTTATACTAGCAGAAAAAAGTACTGTTATGTGTCTATAGAGGGTTTTTAAAAGTTTTTAACAGAAAAAATGAATCAATTTCATGTTCCATGTAGCCTAGAATTTTAGAGGCCTTGATGAAAGTTGTTGAACATTGCTTCAGCATAAATAAATAAAAACGACACAGGACATTAAAGACAGTGTTTTTTAAATGTCCCTAGATATAATGCCTGATTTGTGGTGTTTATCATGTTTAGACTGGTATTATTGGTAGTTTTAAAGGCCACCTCCTGTGAACTATCACCACCTCGTCACCACATTGAAGTTTCTAAACTTTTCTAAACAGTGACATGTGGTTATTACAGTAACGATAGCAATCAAAATTAGTATTGGTTTTACAGGAATGGAAATCAGACCAGGGATTCTTATTTCACTTGACAGGAATCAGTCATTTACTTGCTAATCTTGTAAAGTTTTCCCACTGTTGACAGACACAGGACTGGTGCAGTAATAGTAAGCAGAACTGATAGTGTGTTGGTCCCAAAGACAAAAAGACAACTAATATTTGCTCATCCCTCTGACTGTAAAGACTGAGAGATGCTGACATAGGACACACATGTCAAAAACACTGGTATTCCCCTTTGAGTTGCATACTGTATAATAACTCAGCGCTAGATAATATGACAAAGATATTTGACCAACAGATGGGGCAAGATAGCCAAAAAAGAGCCGTCCAGCTGCTCTGGGGTCCTCTAATGTAACTTTCCAGTGCTTCCACCTGGGGGCTGTGTTGCACTTTTACATCACATCTCCAGCCATTTTCAATTCTAGTGTACAGCACATATTTACATCCAAATGTATAAGAAGACCTGAGGTTTTCAGAAAGTTCTGCTGGCGACTTTTCTATAGAATTCAGACACAGCATATCACATAGAAAGCACTTCATTATCTTTTGCAAAATGCATAATACCAGCCTGATATACATGTACGGTACATAGACTCCATATGCACATAGAGCGCCTGTCATTCATGCAACCTTCCTAAGCAGATGATGCACCATGGCTGGCAGCAGTGCAGTGATGGGCATGAGTGAGCTGTGATTAAGCAGCAGCAAGACCGATGAGCGGTAATGAGATAGAGGACAAGAAGCATAAATCTCTTAATGGAGTGAACCCCTTGTTATTTCTCCGTCGAGCGGGAGAAACCTCGCCGTTCCCCTCGGCACATAAACATTCTGCCCCACGCCGCCGTCTAAGAGATATAGCTGTTGTGCTTTTCTCCACCTTGTTATTTTACCCTCCACTTAAATAGTTAGTTTGGTCTCCGCTCTCCAAGGTGTGTGCGGCGGAGATAATTACAATTTCAGCAACGTTTGCCAGGTGATTACCAGATAATCCCCTATTTCATTTGATAAGTCACGCATTGATTTAACTCAGAGTTGGACCTAATGGAGTATCTTTTCCACCGCCACAGTGATTTGTATGCCGGGGCGAAAGGACAACGGCGGATTGGAAGCAGAAAAACAGACGCTCGCCGCTCCCGTCCATTCAGCCGCCAGTGAAAGATGAGCAACGAGAAGGCAGGTTTTTAATCACAGCAACCCGAATTCAAACACTAAACCGTCGCAGTGGCCCGACACAATAACTGGTTCGGAATAGTCTCTCCCACTCTCTCACATATGCACACACCCTCTTTCTCTCTTCCTCCAGGCAGGGAGGGCGGTGCGGGATGATGAAAACGGCGGATGAAAGATAAGAAGACTGAAGGGAAGAGAGACCTGCTTGGTATTCACCTGTCTCTCTGGATCAATAAAGGTAATTTGGGCTGATTCCTCCCCGTAGGCCTCTTAGCAGACAGAAGGGGAGAGGGGTCAGCCACTGCTGAGCTGCGGGGAGCTGGAATAACTTAGAAACACACTCGGCAAATTACCGCCCCCCCCCCCCCCCCCCCCCCCCCCCCCCGTTTGAGAATCTCTCATTCAGCTATTCCTCTGCCTTGACAAGAGCTGCAGTCAGAGGGACATGGTGATGCATAGTCCTCACACAAATGGGACGCGGGGAGAGAAAGGGTATACTGCCATGTGTGTTGTTTTTTTTTTGTGAACCTCTTCATGTTTAGAAGCCCACGTTTGAAACGGTTAAAACCACACACTGTTTTATAGCTGTGGATGTAGTGGCTGGGTTGTTAGTTTTACTTGTGTTTGGCCAGTCTGCAGCTTTGCCAGGATCCCTACAAAAAGCGGTAAAATAAGCCGAACCTTCACCTTTACCCTAATCGGGGAAGCTAATGTCTAACCCTAACCTGACAAACAGAGAAAAAAAAGAGTTTTTCATGATGATCCGTTTTCAAAGATATAGCGATTTTGGACTTTGTGGCTTTGGCTGGGATGTGAAAACCGTGGTGCCTACTGAACAGTTCAAAGAAGGGTTAGGATACCCATGAAGAAGGGAGAAGGGGTGGGGTTGGGAGCGGGGTGTTCGGATTCACAGGTCAGGCCTCATAAATTACCATGGAAACAGAGGTGTCAGGTCCCCACCCTCCCCTACACCAGTCCCTGAGTGAAGACAGAGCCATAGAATCAGGGATGTGAAAGTGAATTACTGCTCTAATTACTCTTACAATTTACTGTAAACCTTACACTGATTGCTGTTTGCCTGCTTTCTTACCCTTACCCTTATCCTAGCCTTTTTTTTTTTTTTTTTGGCATTCCTGTTCACATCCCCGGCCTTTCGGTCTCACGGGGCCGGGTGTCAGAGTTTGAGCCGGTCTCATCAGATGGTTATAAGCATGGAGGATGCCGTCCGTCATGTTGGGTCGCCAGTCTGAGAGGAATGCTCCATGTCAGGGGGTGGAAGGACGGGTCGGGGTCAAGGGATCCCCGAGGGAGAGGCCCAGCCAGACTAAACCAACAAGGAGCGAACCCCGCCGATGGGGAATTACTGTTGCATGTACTGTATGTTTATCCTAGGGCTGGGCGATATGGTTGAAATCAATATCATGATAATCATAAGGATATTTTTCAGTATTGATATATATCACGATATGGCTCATGTATGCAAAATCAAATGAATGTTCATCCCATTGAACTGAATAGTAATGTTAGGTGTAATTTCAAACAAAACTTTTCAAATAATATTCCTATCATACCTCATTTTGTCAGAGTTTTTAAATAAAATGTGCTCGTTATCATCAATTCAGACAGCAGAATTGTGTGTCACGATATCCAAAAATCACAATATCATCACAATATGATTCAACTGAAAGATGATAAACAATTATATTTACACTTTCTTTCTCTTTGACACTCACAGAGAGACACATACATACATGCATGTGCACACACAGTATTGCGACCCCATTCTTCCATGCACACACACACACAACAGTCATACTTTCATGCTCACACACACCTTCCTTTTCTCTACCTGTCTTACATAGCCACACACAAACTCACAAACTCATAAACAGCTATAAAACTGTTTGTATGCAGTTTGAAACGTTTCTATTGTGTGTGTATTCACCGCACATAAACTCTTTGCAGTGTTTCCTTTATAAAACATAACCAGATTCTGTCCCTGACACCTTTCTTCGATCTTGTCAAGCAGTGGTACCTACTGGTCATTGCCGTCTGTATTCTTTACTTGTGCATTGATGAATAGAAGGGAAACAGGTTCTTGATCCGGGGTCAGGTATTTGTTATGGCATATACTTTGCTTATTTATGCACTTAACTGAGAAGAAGAGTGGGAGCACACATACGCTTCTCGTGTTTCCTTTGTCCAGTGAAGTGATCCGCCAGGCCGGAGAACCTCCTCCACAAGGGGGCTGTGTGGTCCACCAGGCAGCCCCAGATCTGACTTCTGGTCCGGGGCACCAGGCTCCACACCAGCGGGTAAGGGCAAAAACAAGACTCAAGCAGGACATTGTCGTTGTGTTGTATTTAGTAGACTTTAGTTGTATTCTAGTTGTAGCTGAAGATCCCACTGACATTCAATAAACCTTTCTGATGTTACATTATAGGCATGCTACTCAAGTTTAAGGCCTGTGACTGTGCATGAAGATGCCAAAATAATTCACAAGAAAGTTTACACACTGCAAAGATTAGTGAGAGAAATGTTCTTGAGGTTATTGTTTGCTGCCAACCTTTAAATATCACCAGAAACATACAGTAGAGGCCTATGTTTGTCTTATTTTTAATATGCCACCACAAGGACAATCTGCATTATACTGCAGTGTATTTAGATAATGTGAACTAGTTTCCACACACATACAAGATGGTCCAGCATATGTTGCTCCACTTGTCCATTTCATTCATAATCCACACCCCACTGTCCTTATAAATTCCTGTTAAACGTTATGGAGTGTGAAGTAGCTTATAAAGTGAAGCAAGCAGCTTATACAGTGACTGTGTAAAACATATTTTATGATCTGTGAAACAGCCTGATTAGGGAAGAGACAAAGTTGTCACAATATGAAATGCACCCAGTGGTGGATGAAACTGATAAAGTGCTTTTACTAGGAGTCTTTGCCAGACTGAAGCATAAATCTGCAATAAGGATCCTGCTAAAGCATCAGTATTGGTTCCAAGATGCTATTAGAAGAACATGCCAAATGAACAAGTGCCTTTCACAGACATTTGATTAATAGTCTGCCTTTACTTTCCATATCCCGCAATCAAACTCCAATTTTCCTTCAACATCATTAATTGTTTCTTGAGGAAGCACATATTGATAGCCCTACATGTGTAGAACTGTTTAAGGCCGAGTTAGCTGACAAGTCATTTCCATTCTAGTACCATGACCTAATCACCATATCTTATTATCATTCACATGAAAACACTAATTACAAAGGCAGGGTGAACCTGATTTATGCTAATGGAAACGTGAATATGCGACGGATGGATTAATCTAGAGTATAGGACCCTGCGCTGGTGTTAACTGTGATTAGCATGTGATTACCATAGCATGGCTTATATCTACTGGAAGCCCTGCTGCTGATGGGCTCATGAAAATCTCTCTACACAATGGCAGGGAATGAGGCTGTGAGTCCCCATGGCATGGGAAAATAATATTAATAATACAAAATGAACAATTTTGATTTTTCCCCTCAAAACAAAAATATCTAATTAACAGCAAGCGAATTGTAACAATTTGTGTCGCAGCATGAGTATAGTAGCTGGATAATCAGGACATTAGAGATGCATTTGTCATGGATGGTTGTTGTCATTTTGTTTGACAGCACTAGAGTAGGGCATGAGTTACAGAGTAGCATAAAGGAATATCTTACATGCATTTGAGTGTTGTTTTGTCATATGATTGAGGTAAACAAATGTTGGTGCAATAATTGTCTGACAACAAATCAAACAGTGAACATTGGTACTCAAAAGCAGACATACTGTAAAGCCAAAGGAAAGTGTCATTTTCAGCACATCATCATGTGTCTAGTTTGTAACAGCACATATTTTTGTAATCTATCCATACAACATATGCCAGCAACAACGTATGATGTGTCATTATGCGTTATTAACATATGCTGTGGTGAAAGGTAACACAAATGCGTGTTGTCCAAAGCCAGACACACTGATGTGTTGAACGTGACGCTTCCTTCTTAAGAGTGCAGTCTCTCCTGGCGGCAGTCCTCTGCACCATCTGTTCCCGAGGCCGGACCACCGCTGCGGGTTCCAGCGGACAGGAGGATGCGTTTGTTTAAGGAGACACGAGAGCACAAAGAGACGGGGGCCCATCCTTCTATCCTTGCCTTGATCCCTCTATTGAGAGGGACCCGGGCAGTGTCCCCGCTCCCCCCCCCGGCTTGTGCCTGCCTGGATGGCTCGGTCTGAGCGGCTGAAGCTGGGGGCTATAGCGAGCCCGGCACCCTGCACCCTGCACATGGCACTCCACCAGAAGGAGCCCATTGACAAGGCAACAGATTGGCTTTGAGTGTACCTGATGGTTATCCCCCACTTCTCCCCGCTGCCCCCCCTCCCCTCCCTCCCTCCCTTGCAACCAACCAAAGACGATCCCTGCGTCTCCGTCTTTCTAATACAAATTGCCAGTGTGTAGTGGATTTAAGAGAGTGGCAGGAGCCATTGGTGGGTAATCTGTATTAAAAAGGAGAGGTGATGTTGAGTGCGGTTCTTTTCTAACTCAGGATTAGGCTCGGTTTTTCACTGTTAGCCCTATTTGGGCGATGCTTTTGGCATTAGTAGAGGCTTGGCAGAGCTAGGACGACTCTGTGACTGATATAAAAAAAAAAAACCCCAAAAAAACAAGTAACAGATTGAATCGATGTGTGTCTGTTTTTGTGTGCACACGCGCGTGAGAGTGTGCGCACGTATGTGTGAGGAGTTTGTGTGAGAGTGGATTCATCATCAGGCCGAGTAGAGGGTCATCTGGCTTTAATAGGCGTTCTCAGGTGTTGGTTCTGATGGCTCCAGCAATGGTGTTGTTTGCTGTTGGGAATCAGGTCCTGGCTCTCCCCTTCCCCCTCTGCCCTCCCTCTGCCCTGCTCCGGTCCCTCTGCACCCCAGCTAATACCAGGCTCATTACACCGCTATCGATCGGCCCTCGCTGCACACCAAAGGGCAGAGAACTCCTCTCCTCCCTTTCTCTCTTTTGTTATCCGTTTTCCCCTCTTATACCCTTTTTATAATCTGTTCTCTTCTCTCCATGCCCTTTTCTCCTCCATCCATATACTACATATGTCCTTTCCCGCATTTACAAGGTATTGTATTTAGCCGGCGCTCTTATCCAAAGAGACAAGTGAAACAGTAGAGCATTACAAGCAGCTAATATAAGGAGTGCATGGGTGAAAGCCACGGCACCCAGACAGATGTAACAAATATTCGACTGTTGCTAGAGTTCTACTGTATCGATTCTCCTGTGTTGGCTGATTATTAGAAGATATCTACATTGAGGAACTGGAAATAGACACTTTCCATTCTGTTGGAGGCTTATGGTTGTGGTGTTATGTGTGTGAGTGTGTGAATGTCATTATTTGAAGTGTTTGATGTTCTCTGCGCTCGGAGCTGGCGTGTAGCCTCTGCAATGTAGAGAGGATGATTGTAGATGGATACAGATCTAAGGAGAGTGCTCAAGGACTCTCTCCTTCTCTCTACACCCCCCCCCCCCCCCCCCGTCCAACCCCTTCTGTCTCCAAGCCTTGCTGTTTCTCTTTCTCTTGCTAGGGATTGAGTGTCTGGTAAAACAACACCCAATTTATTGTCAAAATCTCTGTGAAAGTATGCAGCCTTGTGTGGGCTAAAGTGTAAACACTCTTTGAGGTCGCTTTGAATGAAATGCAGTTCTTGAATTACCAAACTTTCTAGCGCAGCGTGCTGGGATCGCATCGAACAGGCAAACACACATACACACATTGCACACACGCATACACACTCACACACCAACCCGAGGAGTAAAAGGCAGAGGGTATTTGGGCTGACATTAAGGGGAATCTGTCATCGACAAGGTATTGGGGTTCATTGCTCCTGGCGGTTCACAGGTCCAACTAAATAGCAGCTAGAGAACCTCCAGCCAAATTAATTACTGAAGAAACAAGACCTTTTTCAAAAAGAGTTGACCTTGCATTTCCTTAAGCTTTTCTTGTAAAGAGATGAGTAGAATACTTAAATCATCTATTCTCAAATTCAGTCTTTTCTTAGAACAAGTGATTAGTGATTACTTAAGATCACTGTTTTTTTTGCAGTGAATCAATAATTCCTGCCTCAGCTGAGAGAAAAACAGCTGGGCTACCATTTTTTTAATGCACGTTTTGAAAATGTCTCTGCAAGATGCAACAAAAAACCTTCTCTTACTGTAAATGCTCTTTATTTGCATTTTTTTATTTTTTTCTGCTGCAACTCAGCTAAGCACAGGGTTCTCCGTCCTCTGACCTCACAGCTCACAAGCTGCATCGCCTGCATGTGTAACCATAATTGCTTGCATACCATATTACACCATACTTCTTGACTCTGCATTCGGTAACACATCCTGTGGCACCCCGGCTGCACGCCCCTCTGTAACTTCACCTGGTCTTACAGTATGGTGTTAAAGCGCATAGGTCTGATCAGTGCGGTGTTACGGAGGTGGTGCGGTCTCCTGTTGTTCCCCAGGTTGGCTACCTCTGACCCCCCGCTACCTCTATGTCTTTGTTTCACGGCTGACAGAAGGAGTGCCAGAGCTCCTCCAGCTCGGGTGATTTATGACCAGCAGCTGCTCATGCAGCCCACGACCCACACAGCTGGATGTCAGATGTGGCCTCCCTGTAAGCAGAAACTTAACTGGCAACCCAACATCAGTCGAAAGGCTGCGGAGAGAGTGAGAGAGAGAGAGAGAGAGAGAGAAAGAGAGGGGGAGGGAGGGAGCAGGGGTGGATGGAGAGAGGACCAAAGTGGGAGAATGATGGAGTGGAGTAGGAAGGAGAGACTGGATCTTATGAAAAAAGAAAGGAATGAGAGGAAGCAGATGAGAGTGCGAGTTAGCAAGCCGGTGAAATTGTGAGCCAGGAAGAAAAGATTAGACAGCTCAGAAATGACAAAGTGTGAGAGTAAATAACTGTAAAACATGTGAAGCAGAGACATCAAGCCCTGATGTAGAAAAAAGAGAGACATGTGGTTTGAGGCGATTGATTTGAATGCATCAGCTAAGCCCCGCATTGATCTCTGCTGGTGTAGAGAAAGCAAAATGTTTGTATTATTTCATAAGCCAATTAGCTGCAAGGAGACTCCTCTCCCTGTGTGCCTATTGACCCAGAGTCTGTGGCTGCAGCTTTATTGTCTGGGGGGCGCTCTATAAAAGATCAATAACAGGCGAGTGATTGGATTATGGGGTAATCAATGCATTGTACTAATATATCACCTGAGTGATTACAGGGCGCCGGCCAATAGGAGGCCTTAGAGAGCTGTAATGACATCACACTCCTGCTACGGACCCCGGTGGTGGTCGGGAGACAGGCGCGTGTCTTTAATGAAGTGTGTGGGGGTGGGAGCGTGTGTGTGGATATGTATGTGTGCACGTGTCTGTGTGTGTGTGTTCGCAGGTGCATGTCTTGTGTGCGTATCTTGTGCATGTGTGTGTGTGCATGAGTAGGGGGGGGGGGCTAGATGATGGGTTGATTTCCCCGATTCTTCAAACAGCTGAAGAATAGTACTACCAGATGGTGCGAGATAGCTTGCTTAGAAGAGGCCGTCATTATATTCCTGCTGCAACATAGTGACAAGGCTCCATTCTAATGCCGGGTTCATAACAACAACATATGTGGAAATTGCATCAATGCCGGCTTTGGGAATACACTGTTCACAACCTCTGTCCAATATCCCAGCAGTTTTATTTGTTGATCTCAAGCATATTCTGTGAGAATGTCAAAATAAATCAATTTTAGCGATGGATGATGAAAGTGGATGTTGTGTTTCGTTGATTGCTCTGAATAAGATTAACATATAAACGGTTTGATTGCAAAATAATATCCATTTGGCATAGAAAATTGGTACCGGATGTGCTTTGTTCACCAACAACAAATGATCATGCTCTCAAATCTTACTATTTTGTAAGTAAAAGGCTCAAGAGAGCTAATAACTTCAATAATATTCAATGGCAAGTTTTCCTCCTATGCCAGAAATCAACTTTGACACACTTGCCCATTTGTCAAATTCTGGATATCGCGTTTTGGAACAAAACTCCTCACATGTTGACTTTTTCTTATCCCCAAATAGATGGGCGGACTGAGAGCGCAGAAAGAAGGGACAGCGAGAGCCAGCCAGCTTGTAAAGTTGTCCATTGTCTGGTCGACTGAGAGGAGAAACGTGACTGGCAGGCTAATCTTGTTAGTTACTTACCACCACAATGCCACGAAGTAATGATGTAATGATAATGATGAACCTTTTCAGAAGTAATTACCTGTGTTTATCAACACGCGTTTGGCCATCAACTGTAATTGAGTGAGTGATAGCCACCAATCTGTTCGCTGCCATTTGCAATGTCATTGATTTGCCAAGTGTTTAAAAGCTTAAGTCACAATGCTATCTGCAATGTGATGAAAATGCATGAAATCGTTGTCACACACATCTCTCATTGACTGGTGGTGCGTCAGGGGTATTGCCTTTGCCCCAGTTCTTAATCTACCATTTTTTCCACGAAGAAAGAATAGAAAGTGGTAAAATGAGTAAGATGTGGTTAAGGACCTTAAATCCTTTGTAAGGTGTCTTTGTTTGGTTTCTTCTTAGCTGCTTTGTCTTGTGTCTCCAGCTCAAATATGAGGCAGAGACTTCATTTGCTTCTGGAGACTCTTGTGCAGGAGCTTTAGTAAAGTTCCTGTTTGCTCAAGAGTTTAGTGGGCTTTGCGTGACAAAGTATAAAGATCTTTTACGGGACAGATTGAGAAACTAAATCTTTTCACCGGCGTAGGAAAAGTACATAGGATGTAAACCATATAGTTGCTATTTAAAACGTTACCAACTAATTAGGCCTCGCCTAAACTAGGTTGAGAGCCTGGCCTAGCCTGAAAAATCACGTCAAGTTGTGACAAAATACTTGTTAAGATTAAAGTAAAACTAAGTAGGTGGCTCACATTACAATATTTTCTAGGGTATTATAAATTACTAGCTATTGCTGGGGATGAAGCCATTTTCATATACCAATTTATATTTATTAAAAAAAAGGTAGTGAACATCAAGTAACAGTTTTTTGTTGTTTGTTTTGTCAAAATGGATATATATCTTTTTGCAATGAAACCCCCAAAGTTTTCATTTGATTCTCAACTTTTTCTGATTTTGTAACCACCACACATGGCGCTCAAATTTATTTTATCATTGCAACACTGACATCGGTAATTACGTGCTGCGTATGACATCAGTCATTCAGGTCTGCTGTATCTATATGCTAAACCCTGGTCTTCTTTCATGTGGCATGCACACCACAGGTTTTCCTATCAGCCAGGAGCTTTGATGCCTGTGTCTCACTGCTGTCAGTTGCCTCGCTGTTTAAGTGTCCATTTAAAAGCTGCTCCGTCCCAGAGGGCTTGTCTTTTACCCGTCAGCCCTGTCGAAAGCACTAATCACCACACAAAGCCGAGGGAGCGCGCCGTGCGCTTGTTAGCCCTCGTCCCAATCTTCTGCCACGTCCCCCTTTGACATCCACACGGGCACTTAATTCCCCTCTATTATGTTCTTATGTTTCTATAGCCTCCTAATGAGATAAGAAAGGGGAGTATCAGGTTGTGTCCATTGATGCGGCGGGCCCGGCGTGTGTTGAATGCGTGTGAATGCATGTGCGGATGCGCTGAGCCATCTGCCCATCACGGGAACATGGCGTGTAATAACAGAATCATGACCGTGGAGATCAGGGCCCCGGCAGGGAGCCTTGTATTCATGGGGCTTTAAAGGCAGTCATCCAACACTGAGCGGACACTCCCAACTCGTACCCCCCCTCACCGCTCCCTTATGTGCACCCCAAACCTGACGCCCCCCCCCACTTCCCTCCTCCCAGCGGCATGGGCCTCAGACTTCATGTTGCCAGGGGTGACGTGTCTGCCGGGGTCAGAGGTGCTTGTCGGAGGTGAGGTTCAGACAGTGGGCCCATCTGATAGGACCATCTGGACGAGTGACCTGACATAATTAGTTATTAATTCTTCTCAGGGGGGAAAGGGAAGGAGGTGGTCCAACATACGTTAACACTCTTACTCATACTGCTGCTGTTAGCAAGGAGGCCGTGGATTTAATTTGTTTTCTAATGTTAGACTGAACAAGAGAAGAAGGAGAACTGCTCCTAAGCCAGCTGCTGTAAACGAGAACGTGCTCTCAGTCAACTTGCTAGGGTTAAGTCAGGGCTTAAAGGGAAAATCTACTCTAAAATGATTAATTACTGGTGATGTACCTTGTATTTCTGGGTCTATTTTGTTGTTTGGTGGTGTATTTGTCTTATTCCTGTGGATAACTGGCCAAACTAGACAATATGATGTCACATTGAGATTTTTCCAGCACAACTACAATGGAGTTTAATAGGAGAAAGATATATTCCTCAGTGAATACCAGTTTTTGGTGTCGGTCCCTCAGAATTCAAAAGAAAATTGACTCACCATTTTGTGCTGATGTTCAACAATCATACAGGGAGAAGTCTATCATAGAAGAGACAGAGAGACCAGTTTCTCCACCGACTGTAGCCTCAATAGACCAGAATGCAATGCAGCCACAAGACAAGTTGTGTTTTGAGTAAGGGGAACAACCAGAAAAGCTCTCTTGCTCTTACTAAGCTAATGCTATCACTATTGCCGACTACACATAAAACCAACAGCTGGATGCAACAAGTTCAGGCCCAGTTCTCTGGGGGTTGTCGAAAGGCATCTTGGGAAATGTAAGAAATCCCTAACTGAGGTAGAAGTAGGCAAGAAGAAGGCAGGTTGAGGGAAAGTGGGTACACCAAAAAAGTAAATTAAAGCACTTCATCACAAAATAACTCATGGAATACATTGAACATCACAAAATGATGTTATATAACAGTGTAAGAGTATCTGAAGGTGGATTTTTGGAGGGAAAACATGGACATGAGAGAATCAGAGATCATTTGATCATTTGTGATTGTTGTTGTTACACAGAGATAATTATCACTTTAGAGACTGTTTAGGATGTGTTGGTCATACTCGATCCTTTCTCAGTGTTTTGCTTCAGAAATAGATGTTGTGCTCAGCTCTTCGGTCTTTGTGAGGCGCGTGCAGTGCGAGCATCAAGGACTCGCGGTACAGTGTCAGCCCCTCCTGCTGCTCTGCTCCACTGCTGCTGCTGCTACTGCAGGGGAATCTCCTCATTGGCATGCAGGCGGCGACTCGGAGCCGTGGAGCACCGGCACCCTCTCTCTAGGGACTCTCTCCTCTTTCCTCTCTCTCTCTCCTTCTTTCTCCTTGTCTGTCTCCTGTGCTCTCTCCCTCTTGCCCCTCTCATGCAGCTGTCACAATATCTGTGAGTGAGGGAGCCAGAGGGATCGTAGGAGGAGAAGAGCCTGGCTGATGTGTCGCTTTAGAAACAGAATATTTCAAAACAGAACAGCTGAAAGGCCTCACGAGAGGCATTGACTCAGTCTTACGATAATTTTTATTCCTGCAAGTGTGTACAGTATGCTTGTCGATGCGCCAGGGGATTAGTCTTGTATCTCTCTATATATGAAATCATTCAGCGTGTTTGCAGGAAACGTGTTCTCATCCTCCCCAAATATGTTTATATCCAACATCCTTCATGTGCTTACACATCAGCTGAACCCCCTGACTGAAATTCTTTAGCGCGGCAAGCAAAAGGCTCGGTGACATCATCAAAAGTTGCCGTGAGGGGATCTTGGCAGATTGATGAGGTGTTTACAAGACGAGGCGCTGAGATGCAAACAAACAAACGCAGCTCGGTGGCATGTGTTGGGAGAGCGTATCGCGGAGATGCGGAGCAAACAGTGCGAGGCGATGGGGAGAGAGAGAGAGAGAGAGAGAGAGAGAAAGAGAGAGAGAGGAGCCGGGGATCCTGGGCTCCGTGGATTTGGCAGCAGTGAAAGCAGTGAGAAGAGCGCTGATACCAGCCAGACTCAAGCTGTGGGCAAATCAAGCGTGAAATCAGGAACAAAGGGATTCACAGGATTGGAGGGCATTAGATTCACACTGTCTGAGCCTGGGTGTGTGTGTGTGTGTGTGTGTATGTGTGTGTGCACGTGCGTGGCGGGGGGGCTCTGAATATTGTTCTTGTAGTCTTCCTAATAGCCTAGTGCTGAGGGATTAGTGATTTTTGAGTGAAGTTGGTTTTGCTTCGGTTTTGCAAAATGGTAATGTTTTTTGGTACGATTTAGATTTTTATTTAAAAACATTAAAAAAAATCCCTAAAGACAGAAGTGGCATCCCATCAAGATTACTTACAAATCTGCAATCCTAAACCTGTGGGATGGATTCTATATAGCCTATCCAAGTGTTTTCTGTGGCTTTGATATGCTTACACTCTTTCAGACATTTTGTGACATAGCAAGAAACTGTGGGTATGCCTCTGTGTGACCAAGCAAATCTATAGTTTCTTCTGGTCCAGTCATTTTGAATCATTTAATAATGAATAATTTATCAGTCAAGTCAACCATCACAGATTAGTGTTGTGAGACATGAAAGTATGTCTATAGTTGAAAAGTCCACTGTCAGCCGCTATTAGTATTGGGTGCTGGGTTGTAACTGGATTACAGTTTTTATGTAATTACCAAAATTGGTGACTTTATTGCATTACAGTGACTATTAAACTAAACAATTAGATTACAAATACCCTTAAAAAATAGGTGTTGACTTGTTGGATTACTTAGAGACTTGCTTGAAGGGGAAAGAATGCAGTTAGATGGTGAGATTATAAACGCTAACATCTTTATACACATCTGGAAATAATGCTTGTAGATTATGATAATGCTGTTCGAATCAGAATCAGTAAATTGTAAGCAATTGTTCATTTAACTGGATGGACTTTGAAGACAAAGTAATCAAAACTAACTGAAAGTAATCCAATTGCATTAGAAAATTTGAGTATGCCAGCGGATTACTGATTAAAATTTTAATCAGCATTCTTTAACACACAACGTTTTCAAAGTAACCTTTTCGACTGAGCTGCTGTGACACAGAGAGAAACCTTATTTCCTCTCCAGTTTCCGGATCAACATCCAGCCCTGACCTCAGCCGCCCGGCTCGGCCAATCAGATTGACCGGCGATGACCTCAATATCCCGGTCCACCCAATCAGAACATCTAAATGGGTTCTGGTGCACTGAGGTCTGATGTAGTTTCAAGAGGTGTCACTAAATGCCCCGGTCGAATGATTTTCCAAGTCCTCCTGTGCCGCTTCACCCTTGGTTGACTCATTTGCGGGTGACTCACCGGAAGTGAGCGAGTTTATTACTGGGAGGGAAATGTTTTGATGTTGAATTTATACCTGGACAGTTTCGTTAAAAAAAAACAAAAAAACGAATTATCTACAAACCACACTTTCCAGAGCAGAACATTTGGAAAAAAGTTAGAGAGATGGAGAGAAATTCCTCCTGAAATTAAACAGTTATAGGCTTTCAATTTCTGGCTGAACACACACACACACACACATACGACTTGATTGCTTTTTCAAGATAAGCGCTAGACTCTGAGGGGTAAGATGCCATGCAGTTCTGATAATAATTCTGCCAGGTCATAAAGTACACACACAAGTAAAGAAACATGTTGAAGCAGTTTTCTCGGTGCTGGTCTGGAGCCGGCTCATACGCAGCCATACGCATAGCTCCTCACTAAGTGCCAGGTTGAATTATGGAGGCAACATACTGGAGGAACACTTTAATTGATGTATGAATATGCAATGGTGCCTTTATCCCGGGCCTGAAATCAATCAAGTGGACATTTCGGGTTATTCTGAGCCTCACCACCTGCACCCTCGCATTCTGCGGTTGTTTGTGAGGTTAGGATCCATTTGTGTCTCTGCTGTGCTTCCAGTTTAGCTCCAGCACAGCCAAGTCCATGACAGAGCCAACATCTTCATCTCGTCAAGGTGCTAATGCATTACGGTGTGAACAAAGCCGATGTAGTCATGCTTTGCATTTACAGTACCGTGGCGGTTTAGCTTTAAATTAAATGAAAAGACTTTTATTTTTGCAGCGCTGCGGTTCATTATGATGGAATGAAGTGATGAAAGGAATGACGTGCGCATCTGTGCTTGCAATGACCACAGAGGATCTTGTATTTTCATCCCTGACCACCAGAAAAATATACTGAGAAATTTTGTTGTATGTGTATAGTCATCCGCTATACAGTAATCACCCCAAAAAGAGTGAAAGATACCTTGGTTGTAGCGTAAGAAAGGCCTTGCTTGCTGTACCAACACTCCCCAACCTCCTTTTTTTTGTTTTTCATTTTTCTTTTTTTTTTTTACTCCGTTATCTGTGTGTTTGTAAACATCTGGGAGAAAACTACCACAGCTCTCGTAGCCTACAACTCCTCTCAAACTCACCTCCCACTCTACAAACACCTCCACTTCCCTCCCTATTGGCACACAACCCCGCAGCTTGGCTCGCTGCCCTCTGACTCTGAGGCTCTTTAATAGCCTGTTTCTTTCCGTATGACTGGGGTGGGGCAGAGAGGATCTGGGCTGGGGTGGTGTGTATGTGTGTGTGTGTGTGGGGGGGGGGGGTGGTGGTGGTATGCGAGCGTGCAAGGCCCTGGGCAAAGGGCCCAGTGTTTGGCTACATTTGTAGCTGACTCTACATGTGAATGCCTTCAGGCAAAAAGCCCCAGAATTAAAATAAAAAAAACACAAAAAAACAACACATAGGTCTCTTATTATTGAAGCATCTCAGCTATAAACACATACACACTCACACACTCACACACACACACACACACACACACACTCCCCCCCCCTTCCTAAACCTCGCTGATGTCAATAGCAGAGCAGTGTAATAGCTCTACCTCCTGGACTGACAGCGGCGGTGATGTCTGGCAGGCCATCAGATAGCCGTGTCAGCGGTGACTGATGGGAGCTCGGCATCCAGGCCCAGACGGTGTCCAGCTCCCTCTCAGCCCAGACAGGCAGGGCCAGCGCTCCAACTGCATCTGAATAACTTACATACATTAAAATCTGCGGCGGAGAAATTGCCTCCGAGGGGAGGTCAGAGTGGTTAAATGTGCGAGTTCAACCGCTCTAAACAGCAGGACCATGTGCCGCAAATGAGATTCAAGCTGCCTGCTGTTTGAAACGTGCAAGTTCAGTCGTCGGATTCGAGAGTTTGCTGTTGTAATGCTTTGCACAAGATTTTTTTTTTTATTATTTGCTCTTTATTCGCTTATTGTTGTCAGACTAAATCTATGTACGTATGTATCTAAAAAGTTAGGTTTTTCAGGAATGAAGAGTTTGGTTTTTTTGCTTTATTTTCTCATAGATTTTTTGAAATTATTCATTGGATTTGACCATGTTTCAAGGACCCAATAGTCATGAAACTCACTCAACAAACAAATGGACATCTAACTTTAAATTCAAATAAAAATAACCCACCATAATATAAATTACGCATTTTTTCCGAGGCAGCAGGATTATATGTTTTATGATCAAAACAGCGTTGTCAGGCAACAGATGTAAGACAAAACAAGCACACCCAAAACGGTTTGATTGCAACTGTATTTAGATTTAAAAGACATTTGTTTTTACCAATTAATAAATAATCTTGTGACTTTTTGTCCAAAAGTTCATTGTGTGGTGATATTTACATCATAAATTAAATCGGAGAAACTAAAGACATTCAATATGGATATGCTGATATAAAACATTCTCACCATTTAGGTTGTCATGGAGGGGGAAAAGAACAAATTGTTTTCCTAGAGAACAATTGCATGTGGAGCGTGTCAGGATCTAAAGCAAACTCCACAGATGCTTATGAGTTGGGTAAAGGTTAAGTGAAGTGAAAAAAGGGAAAATTATACTCGGATATGTAAACAATCTCGTTCCACCCACAAGTGTAAGTGGATATATACAATACCTTTATTTAGAGGGCATGGAGAGATTAAAAACGAGTTGTAATCTCTCTCTGCCCTCTAAATGAGGGCATTTCATATATACAGTAAAACTCACAGTCCTAAAAAGTTTTTTTTATTCTTTTACTTATCAGAAGTATATTTTCCCTTTTTCACTTCACTTCATTTGCTATCTAATCTTGGGGTAATCCAAACATTGAAACTAAATGAATCCCACCGGTAAAGTTTCTACTTGGACAGGAATAATTACAACACATACAGAAAACAACATTTTGCCAATTAGCTCACTGACAAATAAATACCAGGAAACATTGACATCTTTCGACGGTGAAATGCTTGCCTTTCCCATGTTGAACTCTATGTGTCAAACATTATGCACGGCACGTTGACGTTTTCAGGTGAAGGGGCAATGGAACAACACACTTTCTTAGTGCCTTTGGAAATTGAGTCCGGGACAGATTAACTCAGCTGGCCAATGGTGCGTGAGACGTTTGGGACAGAAACACCGGCTTGATGTTTAACCAGACTCAAAACTTGAGTAGCCTTTGCAGGGAAGGGAACTCAGTACTCTTGTGTCAAAGTAACACTGGATTCCTATGTCATGGAGCAAACCTCAGCCTCAGGTGATGTGTCAGAGATAAAGTCAGTAGACACTAGTTCATCAGTCTCATGAGAACGTGCTCCTTTGACATTGGAAAGAGATAGGTATGACACATACACCAATTGTGGTCAAAATGTTGCTTTATGAACCACTGAGGGAGCGTCAACCCAGCGCAGGTATCTTTTATTCTATTTCATTGTCCTGCCTTTTGTATCAAGCACCTGGTCAGTATTTAGTATGTGTGTACATTACCACCTTGCTGCAACATCCTCGATTAGAGAATTGGACCCATCTGCACCAGATACGGTCAGCTCCCGTTGGTGATGATAACTGACGTGGCCTTGTGTCCCTGCATCTGGTCGGCCTGCATCCTCATGTGCGAGGCCATGTCGTACTGGACTCCCCCGCAGCCCAGGCCGGAGTAGTTCCGCAGGCTCTCCGGGTCGTACAGGTGCTCCAGGGAGTAGCCGGTCAAAGCGTAAGCCGCTTGTCTGTCCAAAGGCTGCCTCTCCTGGGCCGCGTAGAGCAGCGGGCTCCCCTGGGTCTGTGGAGGGTGCGGGGACAGGTCCGTCTGCATGTAGTCTTTGGTGAGGGAGAGGCCTGACCTGGAGATCCCGTCGGAGCTGGGGCTGCTGAGACGCGACAGAGACGGGCTGGTCGTGTTTTCGTCGTTGTCGTGGGGACCCAGCACTTTGCCGCCGTCCCGGTGATGGAGGCGCTCGGAGGTGAGGTCGATGCTGGGGGCTCCCGGGCCGCGGCACACCACGCTGGGCATGGTGAGCTGGGAGTGGTGGGCTAGGGAGGGGGTGAAGCACGGGCTGTGGGCCTTGGTGAGGCCGGAGACGTCCAGCGGCCCCTTGTGTTGCTGCAGGCGGTTCTCTTCCTCTTTGATCATCTGCTGCGTGGCGCGGATCAGGGTCTCCATCTTGCTGGGCTCCTGAGGGCTAGCCCGGAAGTGATCGCCGTGGTAACGCTCGCCCGAATCGCTGGTGGACCCGCCTCCATCGGGTGAGCTCACTACACTCTCCTCATCCCAATGGCCTCTCCCTGGGAAGGAGAGTTCAGTGGTCAGATTTCAAAACAATGAATGGATTACATTGGGTTCATGAATCATTTGATCCTGTCTGCCTCTTGTTATATTTATGATGTTTGTACACTCTGAGCATATTATGTATCATATATTTCTTCTCATATACTTTTAAATGACAGCTGCTAAACCTATTATGTGTCTCCTGTGTAATGTGTGAAATTCTGTTTTATATGCATATAGAATCATGGTGATGTCTGGTAGACTTGCTTGTCTTGGCAGCGGCACAGTGGGGGTTGTTTCGCTGTTTGAGGATGTGAAATGTGAAATAACTTGGCTTTCAATTGGAGGCAATTTTTGAACAACAGATGGTAGCAATCGGCACACTGGCAAGAGACGGTGTAAACAACTTAGCATGTCCCATAATAACATTTGGAAAACAGCTACCAAGAGAAGCAAGTCCAGAGTTATTTTCAGAGACAGATGGCTGCGGTCTCGACCCTAACGCCTCACCGTGAATGGCACCGTGGTAGGATGTGATTTCGTAGCCCTCGCTGTTCTCCGCGGAGGATTTCGGCAGCGAGAGCACCGAGCGCGTGGCGTCCCACCACACCTCACGCCCCGACTGGGGGGTTCCCAGGAAGTAGCGGCCGCCCTGGCACCGAACGCGGTCGCAGGTGGTGGTGTGAGGGTGCGCCTGGGCGTGGGCGAGATCCTCCTCTGACAGGCCCAGGCCGTAGCACAGGGAGCCCGTGTCCGGATACAGCCGATAGGCACAAGACGCCTCCGCGGCTTCACCGGGGTCCAACAGCTGGGGGGAGGCGGAGTCTGTCAGCGGGCTCCCTCCCCATTGGCTGTCTTGGTCCGACTCGGAACGCTCCGGGTTGAAAGCTGAAAACTGACGGACAGAAATATGAGACGCGCAAGTCTGAGAGCTTGTGGTTTGAAATTAGACCTCATTCTTTCTAACAATTGAATCTGGATTGAGGTCGGTGTCTTGTTTGAGCCTATAGAATGCAGTGAGTGTGTTTCAGTTGGGCTGTTTATTACCTGTGGGTAGGGTGACACTCGGGCTTTGGCCTTGGCCTGGGTCAGACGTGACTTGGTGCTCTTCCTGTCCTCAGTGTGAGCGCTGGCATAGGGGAAGGCCGGCTTGCTGGGGCTCATCTGGTCCAAGGACAGCTGCATTCCCTTGTACTCAGTCTCCCTTTTCACACACACACATAAAAATACACGTTTTTAACCTGTATTTATCCAGGGTGCGGCTTTTTGATGTGGCTTTTCCATGGTCGTTCACTTTCCCCTGCCCAGGTTTTCCCAGCCAGTTCTGGTTCTTCTCTAACCTTTAGGCTACCATTGCTCCCAGTTTGCTTTTGAGCACCTTCTCTCTCAAGCGGCATATTTAGTAATTACTCCGCAGCAGACGTCTTGGCCAATATTGAATATAGATAGCTAGACAGACCTTTTTCACAAACACGCTTTTTGTGACTTGACTGATGTGAAGACTATGAGAAGTGAAAACAACATTTAAGATAAGCTGAAGAGATTAAGGCCTCACACTTCTCAGCGTCGGGGACCAGAGTACATGAGAAAAATAACAGACACCCTGGGGAAAGTTAATCATTCTCTTCTGCCGTACAACCATTGCCAGAGCGCAACATGTGTGTAAGTGTGCGCACACACACACGTGCAGACACACACACATAAACACCAAGTCCTCTCGCCTAGCCTGTGAACTTAGTCTCCGGGTGTCAACGTAGCATAGAAATTCAATTTTTGATAGATTGCCCACTTCTCACGCTTGTCACTTGTATATGTGCATACAGTATATGGGCCATCTTTGACATTTTAACCCACTGTCCCGCGGCTGAACTCCATCCGAGTGTCACTGTCGAGGGAATGAAAAGGCTCCTGTGTCAAGCGCTCAGCAAACACGAGCCTATTCTTAACTTATCACATCAACAGTATGTAATAGCAGCTGCTGGCATTTTAAACCCCGTGGCCCATCCCTGACCCCGCACAGCCAGGCTCTTCAATATGACTCTAAATATGACCCGTTCTTTATGTACAACACCTTAGGGGAAAGGCTGTGTTTGGATAGCCAGTACACAGTGTGAGCGTTATTTGCTCTTGCAGGTATAGTCGCGGTGGCTGGTTCTGCATCCTATCTGTGCCCTGGCTGACTTATGTCTGAGCCAATAATGTCGGGCCTTTGTGCAAACTCAGCTGTGTTAGCTGAATTCCACCTCAGGGTCAATGTCAGAGCACCTCACGCCTGAAATATGCCACCAGCCAACCTCCAATCATGATTTATTAATGGAATCTGGCTGGATTAAAACGCTGTAGGGGCAAGGTGATTGAATTGCTCGACCATTTTTTTTTTTTTTTTTTTTTTTTCGCTGTTGTTTTCTCCGCTCATGCTGTGCGTGAGGTTTTGGACACTTCTAAGTTAGACTTAATTATGCATTTGGAAATTCACTGTCATTTTAATGTAGTCACTTTGTTTTCTCATTACTGAATTGAAGAAATCAATACTTGTAGTGCACCCATATGCATGTAGGCTACGTACACACACCGACATGCACACTCACACACACACACACACACACACAGAAAAGCGACATGTGGATCAGCCAAACCTAACAAGTAAAATCCAACATGGGCTGCAGCTATGAGATAGCTATTGATTCCCAGTTCACCGTTTTATCGATTTTTCTTTCCTTAGACTGCAGATCGATGGTGACAGTAGAGGTTTTTTGATGGGGTTGGACCCTGATGTTTGTCTTGCAGTCTCAAAGGGCCTTAGTGTGCTTTGTGCTCTCATAACACACAACTACCTGAACCTGCAGCCGCAGTATTTTGTGGATTTGTACAGAAAGGCTATACAGGGATAAAGGGAGGGATTTCTCCAAGAGACAAAGACCTATCACATCGTAGAGCGAGCCTCGAGCATGGATCACAAAAAGAGTGTATGGTACGATTTTGCTTAATCTAGATAAATATTCAGTGCTGTTCCCTAGGCAAACACTATAAAAATACAGTTGCTTCTAGCCCAGCCTGGTTCCCTTCTACTTGCGTTTACCACGATTATTATGTTTCATTTGAGGGATTTCATTCCAAAAAGCAATACATACATTTAAAAAAAAAAAAAAAAAAAAAAAGATAGCTGAAATTCATGACTCAATACTTAAAAACGACAGCCAATCCCATCCTCACCAATGTTACCGTTTCATAAGCAAAGCTCTCAAGATAAGACTTTTATTCTCATGTGACTCATTCTTTTTTAAGAGCAGCTGTCCCTTTCTCCTTTCGGAACGGACCTCCTCCTTGAGACCAGGCGTGGGAGACTCACGTGAGGACGTAGTTGACGCTGACGATGCAGTGGGGCCGGGAGGATCGGCTGTTGTGGACTATCGTGGCGTAGCTCTGGACCCAGACCCAGCCGCCGTGCTTGGCCAGGAAGCGATAGTACTTCGTAGTAACTTGGCCCTTCACCAGCACTGAAGGAGGGAAAAAATAGACAGAGAAGAAGACAGAGATTGTTGTTCGGGGGAAGAAATTAATGAATAATGCGTAAATGCGTACTGTGTGTTCATCTGCAGACTCAAAAGAGCATGCATGCGGTAGTTGCAGGTTGACAAAAGGAAGGGCAGTGGAGCCTATACTGTTAAATGCATAATAGAGCGGGCTTGCTGTGAACTCACAGAGATGGTGTGCACAGCGGAGGTGGAAGGTGTCACAGCTGTGGACGTGGTGGTACAGAGTCTTCTCTATCAGGTCCTGGGGCTCGTAGCCGGTCAGCTCTGCTACTCTGGAGGGGAATAGAGGAGCGGATGTTGACGATATGCAAATGAAACAGGGATTTTTCATATTTCACAGTAATGCGATAGGAAAACCTTGTTGTTTCTTGGTCCAGAAATCAAAATTTGGTTTGCAGGCTTGATACTAAATGTCTCGATAGTCTTGAATATTACATTGGAAAGAAATTATTTCAACATCTCCAAGAGGAGCCATAGCATGTGTAGGCTCTGCTGTGTACCTGGAGTCGAGGAAGATGAGCTTCATGTCCAGGCTGGCTCTGAACATGAACATGTTGCTGTGTAGTTTGATCTCGGTCACGGCGCTGGGGGGCAGAGAGTGACCCACGGCCACCAGACCCACATTCTGGTAGCAGCCCTCGAACGGCGACATGTCCAGACTGTACTGACGGATCTTCAGGTAGCCGCTGCAGTGGATCACCTGCGGTGGAGCAGAGAGAGAGTCAGAATAACTGAGATGAAGCCTACATGTGGGTGAACCACATGCAGCTTTTTGATTTGGATTTTTCAATTTTCCTATTTGCAACAAAATCTACCATTAAAAAAGAACTGTAGTATATTAGTTGACATGAGCCTGATAATACATTTTATATAATATAATAAATCAGAAGCATACTATAAACTATATTATAAATTATATATAATATCCAATAGAAATATTATAGTGATGGGAGGTAAAAATACCTACTATACAATCACCACTCTCTATTTAATGCCACAGATACACTATAAATCCCTATAGGAATATTATATGGTGATATTTGGGATGAAAATACTATATAGGCATTAATATGGCACATTAGCAAAACTATCCGTTTGATAGGCTACTTTATTTAGCCTCACTCCCATGCACGTGGACATTAAATTAATTAAATTCGATTAATGTTAATTGATTAATTTGTGTAATTAATAAATAGTTTAAAACAGGAGCTTCCGAGCCTACCTTATATCCACCACTGGTGAGGCCCGCGTTTCTTTTTGCCAGCACACATTTCATCCTCAGGAAGAAGGAGCGCTCCACTTCATATTCTGAAAGAGGACAAATTGCGTTTTCAAAATTCATTAATTAAAGGCCCGATCCCTATAAAACACGGCAATGAGAAAAAACAAAATACAAAAAAAGACGAAAAAAAATTATATATATTGCCACATATACCACAGAGTCTGACATATCGGCCTATTTCAAATATAAGTTAATTTGTTTAATAATAATAGGCTATGTCCTGGAATATATTTTAAAACTTAAGTAAATACATGAATAATGTATACTGGGATTAGCTATTTGTATCATAAGATATAAGATCATAAGATATATTTAAATATATTTCTGTAATATTGACACACATTTCCTCCATAGACTATATTGTACAAATAAATATATCCATATGGTTAAAAGATACAAGATTTCTATAAATGTGGTTTCCATTTATTTTGTTAAAATGCAAATACATATGTATTTTTTCGTACGGGAAGGTTAAAGCAGTTTCCAGCGTGCATTTATTTTACCTTGGACGAAGTGCGAGTGATAGGGCTGGTGTGGCGTCAGGACAGCCGTCATCTCGTCGTGGTCGGCAGGGTGGACATATTCATAAATACTGTTCCCAGTCAACTCTACCTGTTGAGAATACCTCAGGTAATTAACAGGTTAGGATAGCCTGATGGACGGTGTATTTTTTTAATCTGTATAATATAAAGCCAGGCACGATTCCCGCGTGGCATGGGGGCACTAAAATTGGCTTTTAAAAGGTATGAAAACGAAAGCAGAAAAAAATGGAGGAAATATGCATCACATTGGAAAAAATATATATAATAAATGATTATACAAGCGGACCTGAGACAGTCCTAAATGGACCGATGCTGTCTCTGAGATGTACATGATCTTCCCATCTGGAGCCACGACAAAGATGAACCCGTCCAATGTCTGCAACAAACGTTACTGTTAATTCTCACAAGATTTTTTAGTGTCCTTTAGCCTTCATCAGCCGAGCTCACTCGTTAAGTTGCAGTTAATGAACAGTGAATTGTCCAGGTGATAATAGGCTGATGTACCTGCAGCAAGTGGGATCCCAGCTCTCGCCCGACATTGTCCAGAGATCTTGTTCGACTCGCGTGACCCCAAGCCTCGCCCAGACCTGGAGAGATGAAACACTCAGTTGTAGTGGGACACTTCTACTGTCTTGAAGGATAAACAAGATATGTTTTTATAAATGTTTTAATGTTTTTAAAATGTTTGAACTTTATTTTAAATGACAAAAACATAAAAAAAATAATGTATTTTGTTGAAAATACATAATAATTGCCTGTATTGCATAGTAATTGCCTAATTGCCTACATTAGGCTATATTATGTACGCAAATATAGGCTAAGGCCAGAGGGCTGAATGGTAATAATTATAATCACAATCATGAAACTAAGAATCCTATTCATAATCGCCATAAACAGCATAATTATATTCATATTATTCACAATAAGCATAAGAA
Organism: Centroberyx affinis; assembly: GCF_046629955.1. Classification (NCBI taxonomy): domain Eukaryota; kingdom Metazoa; phylum Chordata; class Actinopteri; order Beryciformes; family Berycidae; genus Centroberyx; species Centroberyx affinis. The sequence goes on along the minus strand of NW_027281544.1, from coordinate 240,239 downwards.
TAGGCCTAATCATAACAATCGATACAAGCTATGCCAGGCCGAGGACAATTACAAATTCTCGGAAAAGGCTGTAGCAACATGCCCTATGACTATGAAAATTATTGACAAAATGTTGCGTTTAAAAATCTCTCTCTCTCTCTCTCTCTCGCTCTCACAAACACACACACACACACACACACACACACACACACACACACACACACACACACACTCAAACACACACGCACACACGCCTGTTTTGAAAAAAAGACTTAAGGGGCGTTGTTAGGATTTCAGAACATCCGGGGCTCAGCCCAGAGGAAGTCACAGAACCACAGTAGGGGGGTCCGTGGGCATCCTCCCCCGGGAGACATTTTTTTTTTAAATTTCAACAGCAAAATGCATCAATCTGGTGTAATTTGACATGAACATACATGGGTGTAAATGAAGCAGCATAGTAAACAGTTTGAGCAGCAGTCTGTACAGGTCAACAGTATTTGTAGTCTGTCTGTCTCTCTCCTCAGGCCTGCCTCCTGAATTCTTCTCTTGACACTTATTTGTCTCTTCCCCTCATCTCTCTTTGTCTCTGTCTCCTCTCTCTTGTTCATTTCAGGTTTTGCAAAAAATGAACAGAGACACAGTTATCAATTAATATATAAAACTTTAAATATATATGATATACAGTGTGTGCTCCTCACTCCTCATCTGTCTCTTTACTGTAAAAAAAAGATCCAATCCAATCATAAATCCAGTGAGTTATATTTAATCAAAAGTTATATTTCTATATATTTCACTACCTATATCGCTATATTACTACAACCTAACAGTGAGCTACTTTGGTTTGTTTATTAAGTATGGAAACTTAACTTTAAGCATAACTCATTTTAAGAAGTAAATTATTTAACCTGTGATGTCCTACTGTTAGGAAGCTGATATTTTCAATGCAAATATCACCATGAAAAGCCTAATCCATTCTGAATGGCTGGAGGACTCTACCAGCATAGTAAAATATACAGAGGCACAAATTAAAAATTACATTTTTAAACATTTTCTGACGTTTAAGGGAAACAATATCTTAAGTTGAAAATAATATAGATGTTTCATGTGAAGAGAATTACTTTTTGCATTTAATGTTCAGCAGCCCACGTAAGTAGACCTGAATGGGAGGATTCAGTAACTAACTGACTAACCAGCTGACTGGAGAGAAATAGTAACATTTTGTTTACAGTGATCCAATATTATATTGAAGATGCTGAGTTAAAAAAAAAAAAAAACTGCTGTAGCTTATCAACCAAGTGTCAGTCCAAGCTAACACTCCAGTGTCCATCTGCCGCCTGTTAGTCAACTCTCCACCTCACAGCTGCCTGATTTCTGCTGTCTTTCCAGATATGGATAATCAATCACTTGATTAAACTAACCTATAACATATCTTACCTTTCTTCCTCTTTTGAAAAACGTGAAGAAGATCCATAACCTGTCTTGTCTTTTCCTGACATTGTGTTTCCTGGCTGTAGCCCACCTTGCCTTCTCTGACCTAGACTAGGACCGACCGATTCAAATCATCCATAGCCTGTTCCTTTAGTTTGACTCAAACTACACGATGACAGGTGGGCAGAGCCCCCTACCAAACAGACTCACATAGCAAGCAGCGACAGGTGAGTTCGAGTTGTGTCCCGGCATGTACCTCGATGCACCCAAAGCCGGGCTTCAAAGCTGGCTCACGTAAAATAACCGGCCCGCTCTGACTACTAACTCGAATTTACCCTGCACTGTGCGGGCAGATCTCTGTAGACAGGCTCACAATGGAGCGTGGATGGTGAGAGGCGACAGAAATCTGAACAATGTGAAACTTCACTTAGGACTACATATTTACTGATCAAACATATTCGGGGCTAATCTCAAAATATTCGGGGCTTAAGCCCCGAAAGAAAGACCCTGGCGACGCTACTAACTGAAAATGAGCTTGAGCATTTTACAGTGTCCCTTCCTATATAGCCTATCTTACACAAATGCTATAGGCTGAGTGGGACGCATGAGCCTGATTAATCCATTATAGGCGCAGAGGAAACTGCAGCGCGCGCTTAGTCTATTGGAGGGGTGACACAACTTTCAACAGGGATTTTAGGAGAATACTGAAATTGATAAAGCGCTGATGGTGCTGCAAACGAGCGTAGCCTAATGCACAAGATTAATGAAGTGAAATATATATTTTTTTTAAATCGAGAGAATGCAGACTATAGCTTACAATTAGGCTACATATTATTAGCCTATTATTATTGTTATTATTATTATTATTATTATTATTATTATTATTGTTCACATTTTATTTTTTAAAAGAATGAACCACAAATATCTCCATCTCTCACAATCCTGGAAAACCACCGGATTTTTGGCCCAAGTAGGCCTGTGTCACCCGCAGTGTAGGCCATTATTTTCAATCTAAGTGGAACAAAGAAAATAGCCTGTAGCCTACCACTCATTGAAATTCATTCAGTTTCATCAGAAACCTCATGCAGCTAGGGTATCATCAATAAATTAGGCGTTCGTCTCCCCTGCTGTAAATGAAAATGAAAATAGGGCTCCATTGTCGGACTTGTAATATCACACCAGATGGAAGTATAGGAGAAGGTGAACCTCGAACAAAAATGCAAAAATTAATTTTCCTACCTGTTTTCCGATTGGAGGATACAAAAAAACCTATAGGAAAAACATTACTGAGGAACAGCAAATTAACACGAGATTGAAATGTATATTCTGTATTCAATCTGTTTTATAGCCTTTTAGGTTGCATGTTTGACCTGTGTTCAATTAACTATGACAGCAAAAAGTGAGCTGATTTGATTTCATGGGAGATCATTTACAACATTTATGTTTTTCAGTAGTTTTTTTTTCTAGGGGAGAAGCTGCGGTTATAGGTTTGCCTCCTGCTTACATGGCTTTAGGTGATTACAAGCCTTGCGGGGCCTTATATAATTGGTGCGTCTTGTTCTCAGTCACGCAGTAAAAGAGGCCTGCAGAGACCCATTTAGAAGATGGTGGCAAATCGTTTCCTTGCTGACGCCTTTGGATACACTGAATTAAAAACGACCTTAATCCATTTACAAAGAGAGCCTGCAGCCCAATGAAATATCACTATAATATCACCATAATATTCCTATATGGACTTATAGTGCGTCTTTGGTGATCAGTAACGAGTTTATAGTGACCTTATCCCGCTTCATGTTATTTTTTATTTTTATATATATATAGCCTATATATTTTTAATCTCCTATGGTATCACTATAATATTCCTACAGGGGGTTATAGTGTGTCTGTGGTAACCAATAGTGAGTTTATACTAACCTTTTATTGTATTTTTAAGTATTTTTTGTTTATCTCCCATGGTATTGCTATAATATTCGCATAATATTCCCGTAATATTCCTATAGGGACTTATGTGTGCCTGTGGTAATCAATAGTGATTTTATAGTGACCTTATCGTACTTTATAGGATTTTTTTTTTTTAATCTCCTATGGAATTACTATAATATCCCTATAAAATTCATATCAGTTTGTAGTTTTCCTATGATATTTGTTTACTATCGTTTTAAAATGTAAACCTCACTACAGTTGTTTTTCGTAAGTCAAGGACATGCTGTCAGGATAGATACGGTTGTTTTAGTAGGTTAGTAATAACAATATAAGCACACTGTCAATGCAATCCCACTAAATTAGACAACTGACAGCAAAATCAGAGCTAGTAAGTAGACAGGTTATGCTGTTAGTGTCTAAAGGCCTGATATTTATGTCGACGAAACAGAAATATTAGGGTTAGGGTTAGCAGTGAATAAATTGCTCACCCTGAGGGAAGACAATTCTCATCTTCAGGTAACTTGTGGTCAGTCTTATTATGGAGGCTTTGTCCAGCTGCGAGGTGATGGCCGACGGTAAGGGCAACATTTTGGCCAGTTCATAAAATTCACTGTTCTCCTTTTCCCGTCTAGTCCTTGCGGCAGTTTTGGATTTCTCCTTCATCTCGGTGTCTTCGCAGTATTATATCCTTCCTTTTCTCCGACGGTGCTCATTCAAATCACCAACTGGACTGGCTTGGCCTCCTTTTCATAGTATGTTCTTTGTCAGCTAAAACCTAAAGTTTCAATGCAAACGCTTTAGATTCTCTAAAGCGGTTGGATCCCAGTGACTTGGAATATCCCTGGTACTCCTGGTGGACTTGCGGTCAGAAGGCCTAACAGTTTAACTGGTTATAGTTGTAGCTCCACGGTGCCACCGGCATTCATCCATGACCTGCAAGATAATAAAGCATAAAAGGATAATTACTGGCACATTCAATATAGGAAATGCATTATTTAATTTTGATCAGCATAGGCCTACATTTCCTACTAACAGACAGGATATGATGCAACTATCGCTTGTGCTATTTTGATTTATGCATGATCCAGGTAAGGATGTCACATAGAGCCGGCGCTGGAAAAATAATGTCATTGATTAATGCAGCCACCAATCAAAACAGTAGCTATTAAGACATATTCATGTAGCCTAACCTAGGCTTACAATCAGTAGCAAAACAACAACAACAACAACAACAACAACACCAACAATAACAATAACAACATCAGTATCCACAATAACAACAGCAGCAGCATCACCAATAACAACAATCTTATTCAATAAACAATAATATCACTCATAATTTTCCCAGCAGATAATTTTAATTTTTGGAAAGACATAGGCCGCATAACTGACAGCAACTAACCTATTGGTCTGTCCCAATTGTACTTTGAAAAATACGTGGCCTAATACGCATTCATACCACTACTGATAATTCAATGAAGTTAAAAGATGAATTAAAAAAAAAAAAAAAGGTAGCAGGCTCAGCCTACAGGTCAATATTTCTCTCAGAATTATGGGAAAAGATACACTACAAAAATGTCAATCTTAACACGTCAGTTAGCCTTAATTCAGTCTTAAAACAAATGAAGATTCTGCCACTGAGGTGAGATTCCACATTCTTCTAATGCATTTTCACTTACTTGAGGAAACAAGTGTCAGTACTGAAACAAGGCAGTGGGGCAGCTCACTCCACTACACCGAGGAATCGACACTCGATCCAAGACAATTCCTGAAACAAGGGAAACTGCGTTGGGGAAACAAGTGACGTTATCTCACCTCGCTGGCACATTTTTTCTCTAGTTTTAATCAAAATAACATTTCAACACTCTGTACTAGACGAAATGACATTTTAAGCTAGGTATCTTTGCAGTGTACAAGCCTACTCGCGTTGAGATAAACTACATTTTCCTACATCTCAATCGATCCTACGGCCTTATAGGCAGCCCGCTGGGAATTTCACCTGTCCTGAACCGGGTTCACCAGTCGTCCCAGTTAAGCTTGGTTTCAGCTCGTCGTGGATTTCCACCTGGAAAGGCGAGCGGACCGTGCGCTGCATACACCTCTCCAAATTATAAGGACGCGCAACGAGTGGCATTCGTGCCCAACAAGCCTCCTCTCCTCTACTATCTCAATGTCTCTCTCTGGAGCTGCTCGGGACCCGCCCACCGTCTGCACCCCCCTCGCGCCAATTGGACGGGAGCTTTGAAATCCACGTTCTGATTGGACGCTCACCGTGGGCGTCAATTGGGTATGGAAAGGTATAGATGGCACGCGGCCATACCTTGCCGCCGAAATGAGCCCAGATTTGATCTTGTACTGTTTTATTTTATCATAGATTGAGATCCAAGATTGAAAAATAAATAAATAAAAAAAGAAAAAACATGGAAGCCATTAAAAAAAAAAAAAAAATCACATCAGGATCAGTGTTCCCTCTAAGCTGTGTGTCTGTGTGTGCAGTAGGCTATACTTTGGTGACCAGTGACGTAATGGTAAATAACAAGGTGGGTAAACTACGACTTACAGTTGGCGATCATTATAAGGCAATAACAACCATCAATAGAAACAAAAATGAGTTATATTTTCGAAAAAAAATAATGTATATTCCCCTTGAAAGCCTATATATTTTCATATAGCCTAATTCACATCAGTATGATACTATACTGTGATGTATAATAAGAGTTCATATCATAATTATTTATATGACCCTAAATAGAAGTAAACTACTTAAACAACAGAGTATAAAGTGAGTTTCGGTGGGTTTGGCCTCGTCTACATTCCTGTTGGTGACGTCTAGTAGGGAAATTTATCACGCTGACAAACTTGTCATCAGTCATCGTCATTACTCTACTTTGTCCCTCCAAAAATGTAATAGATACAAGTGGGGTTTGGGAGTTTTGGTGGAATATGAATATTCGCAATTCCTTTGGGTTTTTCGTGACTTGACGCCCCTTGGACACTTACAGGAACACAAACACAAGCCTGGCAAAAAAAAAAAAATAATAAATGGAATGGGAAAAATGACACAGTTTTGTCTGGGAAAATCTGTTAATGCTTACTTGTGGACTCGGAGAATCCATCACGCTGCAACATGAATTCAGCTCCAGTGATGACTAATAAAAAGGCCTTAAATCCTCCCCTCTCGATTTTTCAGCCTCTTCCCAATGCTCTTCATATTACTAGAGTAGACTGTTGGTTTATTTGTTCGACCAAAAGGTTACTGCTCCAATGGAAAAGAGGCCTCGTTAACTACTGAGCTACTGAACTGTACACAACTGACTGGAGGCTCCAAAACCTGCATATCTAAACAGAAATGAATGCATCCCTGTTTTAGATACCTGGGCTGGGCGTGCATATAGAAATCTATTTTATGGTAACATTAAACTAGGACATGAATTTACTCCTTTTCTGTCTGACCGTCTCTCTCTCTCTCTCTCTCTCTCTCTCTCTCTCTCTCTCTCACACACACACACACACCACACACTCTCTCTCTCTCTCTCTCTCTCTCTCTCTCTCTCTCTCTCTCTCAGATAGTTCCGAATAAAGATATTTCCTGCCGATTAACGCGTTTCATCACAGGAGAAAACAAACTGACCATGCAGGCGTAAGAAGACGGCCAGCAATGTGGTTTACTTGTTTGTTATACGAAATTTGCCCGGGCCTATAGGTTTAACATCGTGGCTATAAGCGCACTTTACTTTCCACTGACAGTGTAAGTGCTTTAACTAGCTCGTGCCACAGTAGCTATTACCACCACAACACTAAAGCTATCTTTACACCTACAAAAATAAATTGAGGCAAATTCAATCTGTTTTTCCATATGTCTCCTTCTTGAATAAAACTCTGTTGTTGAATTTACTTTGATGACATTGCATTTACAAGAATGTCTTTGCCTCGGCCTACTTTCTGAACAAACATGCTTCTGATAGGCCATGCCTTTAAACACAAACACAACAGTGGAGGCGGTGGTGTGTCTAATCTACCCTCTCATCAAGTTAACCCGTTTTGTCCTCAACTATTTCGGAGCCGTTGCGGCGTTGAGATTTCACACAAGCCCAATGCAGAATAGGTTGCAGCCAGTGGAGAGACCGGTGCGGTGCCGCGCCGGAGCCTCCGCCATGCAATAGTTTGGTATCCGTCAAACGCGTTTATCTGAGGATTAATTTCCATCGTGTGAATCAGATGAGAGCGCCGCGGCGCATCTAGTTTTTTAATTAGATACCGGGCGCTCAGATGGGGAGGAGGGGGTGGGGGTGGGGGGGGGCGCGGGCGGCGCAGCAGGCTCGGTGACGGGGCGCGGACGCACGGCGCGACGGTGAGCTCATTGCGCACATAATTAGCACTTAAATTGATGCTGCATCCTGCCATAATTGGAGATTCTCGTGCTGCCCGGGAGTAGCTCTCTACTCTGGCGATGACAAGTGTGTGTGTGTGTGTGTGTGTGTGTGTGTGTGTGTGTGTGGTGTGTGTGTGAGAGAGAGAGAGAGAGAGGTGTGTGTTTGATCTAAATGGCTCTTACTGGACTCACAAATTAGGCCTAATAGCAGGCCATATAGGCAAATACCTTCCTATAATTCTCTCATTCCCGACAGATAAAAAAAACACCAAACGTCCTATAGAGCGAGCTACAAGTCACAGCATCTTCCACCCACAACCTCTGATGTCTTCAACCGCACAATATCAAGCCTATCAAGCCTTTGAAGTTGACCACAAGCTCTCCCCAAAGCAGATCTATTCAGCCATCACTCTCTGTGACCTTGTGGCCATTGACTCTCATTTCCTGGGACTATTTTTTTTACATGCCCACTGAGACACCCACGGGGTCAGAGGTCACCATGGTGAGCTTACTTCTCCATGTTGCTTTTCCTGTTGAAATGATCAACACCACTTGACAAACAATGTCACATTTGGTGCAGTGAACCTTTATTTTTCACATTTATCTTCTTCATATGTGTTTTTTTTAACATGGGAATTACAAATAATACAAATAAAACAAAGATTGGACCTACTGTACTACAGCACAGCTTCCTCTCCCAGGTGATTGACAGCCTGTCAGGCATTGGGAGGCTCTCTGAGGGTATGAGCTCAGTGCGGCTGGCAGAAGATTTACACTGCCCGGACATCCTGTTAATGCCCCGCCGCAGGCTGTCACAACAGGGGAGCTCGCTTTGCTGTCCTTCCAACCTCCTCTCCCCCCGCCCACCCTAACCCTCACCCGTCTCTCCATTTTTATTGTGTTTTTACAAATCATGCTTCTCTGTGGGAAGTCAGGCCTGAAATTCTCCCCAGCATGAAAAAAAGCAAGGGGAGGGGGGGAGGGGAGGAGGGGGGTGAGTGAAGGTTATTTAGGGAAAGGATTCGAGGAAAAGGTGGGAAGGGGTAACGGGCCTTGGGTCGACCCTGTCCGTAACGCTAGCAGTGCTTGCAGAGTGCTACTGAGCACGGCACACCATTCCCTCTAATGACAGTTTTGCCCTGCAGTGCGTTTCTGCTTTTAGGTCAGAGATGGAGCATGGTCACCACTTAACTAAGAAACTATTTTGCTGTTATTAAGCATGCTCCCTCCTCCCAATATGCCCTTAAGCAAGGCACTTCACCCAGTGCAACTGTGGTTGTCCTCCCAGCTGCCATGCAGGTGTGAATGCGTCTAGCAGCGATTTGAAACAGAACGTTGCTGGGGGGGAAAAAAGAATGCACACTCAGCAATCCTTCTCTGGATAAATTAAAGTTTTTTTTAAAATTTCCATGTTATAATAATGTGGTGGATTTGAACACTGGAGCCCTGTGTTGAGGATTTGGACTGTATGGGATGAGAAATTGCATATCCTGTGAGTCAGCCTGCATAGCTGTCAGCTACTTTGCTATATAGGACATTGAGCTGTTTGCATCCGTCAGTCTTGTCCAAAACAATCTATTTCTTGGCCCCAGTATTCCACATATGTAGTCTCCTCACCATGAATAGCCCAGATTTGGATTTCACACTCTACCTTTATTTAGGACAGTCCAGTTGTCATTCAGGGCCATATTAGTAGATAGCAAACCCTATATAGGTTGCGCTTGCTTTGTTCTTATTGCCTATATCCCTTTCTACTTCGATGGAGACCCACATATGTGGGTTGACTGAATTAAACTCACCTCGACCTGCCGTTTTGATTCTGCCTGATCTTTGAGTTGCATCTCTACACTACTGAGTTTACCTCTATTGAGATTCAACCCTTGGAAGGACACACCTTTACTCTCTACAGGACCGAGAACCCACAACTGAACGCACCACCCCAATGTTCTGGGATTGCCTGCCACAAGATTTCATTTGTATGTTAGACCCACGCTGCCATGGAGATTTACCTCTGTATTCATCACCTCTACTTGAATTCCTCCCTCTCTTACTCCTTTTCAGCTATTTCCTCTTCTGTACACTCACGGATAACCTCATCAAGGACTAATACACAGCCAGGACAGATTCGAATAACTTGATTGGCCGGAACGTCAAATCAAATTGGAAGGGAGAATGTAATGAAGGGTGGGAAAGGCGGGAGAATTACAGCGTCTGTGGAGGAGACAAAAAAGAAAAAATGCTACACTGAAAGGTTCAGGAGAGACGGTGTGAGAGAAGGACGGTAACAAGATGTTAAAGAGAGGAAGAAGAGATGGGGGTAAAAAAAAAAAACCCTCACACAGCCAATTCTAAATGAGTTAGTCAAAGATTTTGCGAAAGGAGAGAGAGGCAATGAGATGGAGGCACCATGTCGGGATGCACTCTGTGCTCCGAGATTGAAACGGCTGGGCATGTGTAAACAGGCCGCATGTTTGACCAAGATTTGCCAGTTGCGTGTTCTGTAAGCTATTACTGACTCTTTGTTTATCTGTTTGCCCTAAAAGACTGAAGTATCATTAAGTACTCCCCGCCTTCTTTAACCGTTGCATTTGAACCAGCCATTTTATCGGGAGAGAAATTTGATATTGTGTTCCTTTTTCCCATCAAACGGTGACTCTTTCCCATCATTTCTCTCTCTCTCTCTCTCTCTCTGTCGCTCTGTCTCTTTCTCTCAGGCCCTTCACTGAGCCCATCTGCTGTGTGCAAGCCTTAATTAATCACACAGCCATTTCCTCTGTGCTTGTTGCGTTTGAAGGTGCCTAGAGTACACCAGTCAGCCCCGCAAGTTCATCAAAATGCTAATGCAGCCCAAATTAAAGTTGTGATTAACATTACACAGTTTCCTGTGCAGGCAAATTGATCCTTCCACTGGGCTCAACAGCTCTCTCTCTCTCTCCCTCTCTCTCTCTCTCTCTCTCTCTCTCTCTCTCGCTCCCTCTCTGGGTGATGAGTGTCTGGGGAGAGAGTGTCTTTCCTCCTGGGTGTTCTTTTCATCATTGCCAAAGTAGAAGAAAAAAAAAAGAAAGAAGAAATAGCCCATAGACAAGGCTAATGGCATGGAAATAAGCTCTTTGTCTAAATGCTGAATGTCTTTGTTAAAAATACCAGTATTTGCTATAGCATCCCAACAAACAGATATTTGCCGTACTGGAGAAACATGGATGCTTTCAATACTTCATGTGCATATCAATCCGCGTCTGTTTGTGTGCACGTGTGTGTGTTTGTGCTTTCGTGCATGTGTGTGCTTGTACATGGATATGAGTTCATGTGGGTTTGCCTCCGCATTGTCTCGCTGTGTGTACATACGTGAGGAGCCAATAAGCTGTAGTGCTGATGCTGTGACACAGTTCTGACTGTATTTACCCTGCTCTCCAGCTGCTTCTGCACCTTCCAGCTACTGACAGGCGCATGGCAACTAGGTCCTGAGGGGGTATAGATACACCCGCCCCCCCCCCCCACCCAAAAAACCCCCCAAAGAAACATACCCTGCTTCCCATCAAAACGTCTATTTCATCAGCATCTATTTCGTATCTTGCTGGCCTGTTTGATCTTACTCACGCTGACTTTTTACATATTCTCCAATCTCCGCTGTCAGCAGACTGTAAAATGGTAAGCGCTAATAAATTTGTAATGCCAACCGACAGATTAGCAGCATCAATAGCAGGAGAGCTGCTGTGTATCTGCTATCGGCAAGCTATACACTCCTGCTGCAGTAGAGGCTGTGTCATATGTATTTTCGTTAAAACAACAACAGCTTGACATTCCCATCGGGCGAATGACAGCGGAACGCATATTTATGTATGTACTGTTGTCACACACACACACACACACACACACAGACAGACACGCACACACACATTTAAAGTTCTTGTGGTAATGAAAGCCCCTGGCGTTCATCACTCTGTCTTAAGCAGTGGTTATTGAGGCATTAAATATGTCTACACAGGGCTCAGGGAAAGGCTGCCAGATCAGTGTTCTCCTCTGAGGGGGCTCTGTTTGCATACAGACAGGTTGGGGGATTGGGAACGTGCGCCGAATGGAGCCCGGGAGCCGTAACTGGGTGCCCACCACTCTGGTGTTAGTGCCATTATGGGATGTCACTGTGGGAGAACCGCGGCTCTTCAGCGGGATTACTGAGATTCCTGCTGAAATTGAGCGGAATTGGAAATGTGGCTGACGGATTCTCTCCCGAGTGATGCGTGCACAGGCGCTGGGGCGCGCACGCACGCACACACACACACACACACACACAGACACACACACACACCCAAGATACACATTCATGCAAACATTTTGCCACAGCAGGAACTCTGATGATGTTGATGCTTGGGAAAACGTACAGTATACAGATTACTGTGGGCGGATTTGAAGAAACTTCAGCTTGATCGACTATGAAATTTCAGATTTGTGTTGTCTTTTCATTTATTGTCACAGCAATGCAACACAGCACTGGGGCGTATCTTTCATCTTATCAGCCTCCATTATGCTTGATGCTTGTTTGCATAGTATAAAATGTGGTGGTTTGTTATGTTTTTTTTAAACCCTGCTTGCAAACCAAATTCCCCATATGGAACAATAAAGATTTGAATTGCATTAAAATGAACTGAACTGAAATAATATTCCAGTAAAGTTAAACACTAACTACAATTTTGAACTGACACCCCAAAATCTGGCCATACAGTTCATTTGCTAGTTTCTCATGATTAGTGTACTTTGAAAAAACCTACCAAGACAACAGTCTTCTGTGTTGAATTGTGTAGATTTTGATTATAAATAACTAGGTTATAATGCAAATCGATGGACTCTTTCATTGGCTTTGCACAGCCAAACTGTAACAGCATGAACAGGGCATAAGCGAGGCCTTTACAGCTCAGTAGCCTCCTTTTATAATGGGCTTCGGGGTCAGTGTGTTGAGGCCACGCTCCCTTCTGGGGTCCCTTCTCCTGTGTCGTAAAACAAACACGCTGGGTGCGACCCTGGTAAGGGTGAACATTAACACCCCAGCCGCCGGCCCTGGGGTCGGCCGGGGGTCAGCCGCCTGCGGTGGAGGGATGGAGGGAGATCAGTCTTCCACACCGTGCCAACACGGCGTCACACTCTTCTCTCTGCATCAGATGTGTAAGAGGCTACGTCTCACTGCGGCCCTGGTTTCATGTGTATTGTGTCTGTATAGGATTAATGACAGCAGCCAGACTCTCATGGTTCAGAATGATGTTGATGCTGAGACGGAGGGGAACGTTTCAGGCCTCTGGTTTACTTGAGGCAGGCTGTGCAGTGAAGTTTTAAAGCCACAATTTATCCGATCAGCTACATTTTGGGTATATACACTCATGTTGTTGAAGAATTTGAGTAGATGGAAAATAAGCTTTTTGAAACTTTCATCCTCAAAATACAGGTTGGTTTTACCCCTTTGTTTGCCAACATTAGCAATGTTAGGAAACCTTCCACAGCTCAAAATGCACATAGAACTCATGTTTAGCCGTTACATACTGTCAGCCCTTGAGTCAAAAAAGCTCAGACAATAAATTTCAGAGTGAACAGAAAAATTTTCAGTCCAATAAATCACCATGTAAACAAGTCAGTAGGGGGGTGGGGAGTGGGGGTGCAGTGTTTCAACAGGGGGCGCCATCCTACAATTATGCAATTACGGATTGAGCCTTTCACCTAACAGTAAATTCCAGGGGTTTTTTGTTTTTGTGTTTTTTTCATTAGTTCAGCAGTGTGTTGTGAGCATGCCACAGGCCCATGAAACCAGAAGAGGCAGAGCAGAGTGGCGTGTGCCTCCCCAACAGTGAAGCCCTGGTGCATTATTCAGCCTGGCATTCACCCTGGCTGTGGGGAGCCACGGATGTCAGACATGGCTAACCAGCCGTTGCGGAGCACAGGCACGGACGCCGGGACCAGATGATACTGGTCAGACATGGCGTCTCTCCTGCGTCTGGCCTGCCGGTCCCCTGCTTGCCTGCCTGCCTGCCTGTTTGCTACCAGTCCGGGTCAGGTACTTCTTCCTCCTCCTCCGCTTTAGGCCTGCCTAAAGCGACTGTTCCCCTCTCTCCCCCTCTCTCCCCCTGCCTCCGACCCCTCCACACACACACCTAAACACATACTTACACACACACCATCAACATTTTGTATACCAAACTCTTGACCTTTCATAAACTGAACTAAACACAGGATGATGACGATGCAATTCCCCCTCACGTTACTTATAGCTTTGACTTTCTGGGACCATGGGTTACTCGACCACCGCCGGGCGAGTTTACCGGGGAAGGTCGTTCCCAGCCCCCAAACGGGTGCTTTGCGCAGCTAATTATTTGTGCAAGCGCCGAATAATTTTTACGTGGACTCATTTAATTATATAAAGTCGCTACGTCTCGTTGCATTTCTGTCTTGGATAACAACTTTGCGATCTCATAGAACTCTCTTGTTGTCTTTGCAAATATTATAAATTCAAAAAAGGAAATGCCTTGTAATTATGATGTTACAAGGAAAAGATGTTTGTTGTTTCTTTTATTACTGATCTCGGGAAATGTACAGCCCAATCCTGGCCCCAGCATTGCAATCTGTAACACTCTTGCTGATTTTAAAAGCAGGGCCGGGCTGGGTATTATTCACCTGAATATTCGTAGTGTGCTCCCCAAGATTGATCTGCTGCATATCTGGGCCAATTCAATTAATTCTGATGTTATTGTCTCATCTGAAACCTGGCTTAGTAAATCCATTTTGGATAAAGCCATATCTATAGATGGATATAATGTTTATAGAATGGACCACCCGAAAAGGGGGGGAGGCTTTGCCATTTTTGTCAAAACTAAATTCCCTGTAAATGTCCTGCTCTCTAAATCAGTCAGTAAGCAGTTTGAGTTCCTGGCCCTAACTCTCAAAGTGTCTAAAGGGTTCTGTATCACTGTTGTCGGGTGCTACAGACTTCCACCAGCTATTGCTGAAGCACTCCCCTCGCTGACACAGTTTCTATCACAACTGCAATATAGTGAAATTATATTGACCGGTGACTTAAATTGGGACTGGCTGAAATCAATATCTGATGCTTTTAAAGATTTATGTCTCACTTAATTTTACCCAGATTATTGGGAGCCCTACACACCCCAACCCCAAATTCCCTGATAAGTTAATTGACTTGTTCCTAACAAATGCTCCACATAGGTACTCCATGACAGGTGTTGTTGCGAATGATGGTTTTTCTTACCTTGTGGATAAGCATGCTCCTATCAGAAGGTATAAAGTAAAGGGGAGGGACAATCCATGGTTCCAGCCTGAATTAGCCAGTCTATGAGCGAAACCTAGCTTGGGCTAAGGCTAGGAAAACGGGGACAGAGGCAGACTGGTTCATCTTTAGACAACCGCGAAACCGGTTTACTTATTAAAAGGGCCAAGTCTGAATTTTATCTCTCTGTGATGACTGAAAATGTAAATAACACTAGGAAATTCTGGAAAGTTATTAAATCTATCTCTGCCACCAAAACTCATAGCATAACTTCCTCCCTATATAGTCAACGACGCCACCACCATTTCTGACAGGGCTACTATGCTTGAGTGTTTTAATAAGCATTTTATTGCCTCTGGCTCTCTGTTTGCCAAGTCTTCTCCCTCTAGTGTCTTGCCTTCTGCTCCAAATGATGGTCGCATGTATGTTGGTCAGCTCTTTTGTTTTACCCCGTTCTCGGTAGAAGAGGTCCACAGAGCTGTTCTATCGCTGGACCACACTAAACCTGCAGGCCCAGACAATTTGGAACCTTATTTTTTTTAATTAGCTGCTGATTTCATTGCCAAACCCCTCCAATGTATTTTTAACCTCACTCTTACAAATAATTGTATCCCAAAAATCTGGAAAACCGCCTACGTTCTCCCCCTGCTAAAAAGGGGGGACCCTACCTCCCTTAATAACTATAGGCCCATTTCCAAATTGTGCATTTTGTCAAAGGTCCTTGAAAGGTTAGTAAACGATCAGTTAAAGGATTTCCTGCAGACTAAAAATACTCTTTCTTCATATCAATCTGGCTTCAGGAAACAACACAGCACTATTACAGCCTCCCTAAAAGTTACAAATGATATAATAGAGTCACTGGATCAGAAAGAAATCTGATCTGAATGATACAGTGGACCATCTCATTTTGAAACAATGATTGCTTAATATTGGGTTGTCTGAGAAGGCTGTTGGCTGGTTTGTAAATTACCTGTCTGATAGGTCTCAATGTGTTCGTTTTGAAGGCAGCTCAACCAGCATATTAAATGTATCATCTGGTGTACCCCAGGGCTAGGTCCTGGGCCCAATTTTGTTTACCATTTATGTGGATGAGCTGGGCCGAAATGTTCCCAATGCAAAGTTCCATTTTCCAAAAATTGGTTGCAGCCACCTTCCTCCCTGTACTCGACTATGGTGATCTATTGTATATGCATGCCCCTGTCCATTGTCTGCACTCACTGGACACTGTGTATCATGGTGCTCTGAGGTTTGTTACAGCCTGTAAAGCCCTCACTCACCACTGCACCCTATATGCCAGGGTTGAGTGGCCCTCTCTGGCTGCACGTAGACTTACCCATTGGTACACATTTAAGTCCATCCTATGATTACTTCCATCGTACCACTGTGGTTATATTTCTAGAACCTACAGTAATTATTGTTTACAATCAAATGACTATTACCAGCTAACCGTCCCCAAAGTCCGCACTGATCTTGGCAAACAGGCTTTTATGTATTCTGCACCTACAGCCTGAAACTTACTCCAGAGCAACCTAAAACTGCCGGAACTTATTCCACTTGGAACTTTCAAAAATCAAATGAGAGACTTAGAAGCAGATTCCTTTCGTACTTGCACATGTTATTTATGAACATTGTAATTGTCTGTATTTACTTTATTGCATGTTTTATGTCTTAATGTTTGTCTGTTTTAATGTTGTTGCAACTTTTATGTCTTTTTATGCTGCTATCTTGGCCAGGCTTCCCTTGAAAAAGAGGTCTTTGTGTCTCAACGGGACCGACCTGGTTAAATAAAGGTTAAATAAAAAAAAAATAAAAAAAATAGACATGATAGGATAACTATGTACTATGAACTATTGATTGGCAAGCCAATCAAACATAGGTCAGATAGCACTTCCAAATAATTCTTAGCGTTTGTTTTGTATTGTCCAAAACACATGGCGCTCGTCGTATGTGGTAAACCCCACCCAGCTGGTACTCCAAGCAGGTTAAAATAACTGAAGACACTAACTACAATGCAGGAAAACGAGGTAGATTGTCAGACTAAGGATTTATTTTCCGTTTTAGCCTATCCACGAAGTGCTCATAAACCCAATCCCTGCAACAATTACGGGGGCATAGATCACATTCTTGTCCTGGCAAACACCAGCAGGCTTTGGGACATCTCATTCGCATTGGGAACGGTCTGGGAGATGCTTTACTAGATGGATTTATATGTGGCCTACGCTGCTTTCCAGTGATTGAATGTCTGTGTGCATGTGTTGAGCTGGCTCTGCGGGGATCTGTCAGGGGACTCATAAGGCAGGTTCGAATTAGGCGTGAGATAGGAGGAGGTGTGTGTTTGTGTGTGTGTGTGTGTGTGTGTGTGTGTGTGTGTGTGTGTTTGACTGTGAGTACTTTATGGTTAAAGAGCGTGTAAATAGTGACCGGAGACAGATGTGGTCTCATCCCTGAAAGGCTGAGGATAAAGAGTTCTCTTGCCATCATTATCCAGACAAGAGAGGACCAAAGGAAGAAGCAGGGAATTTCTCAGGATGACATACTTACTTGGGTGAAAGGGAGGCTAAACCACGCAAATGGGACATAAAGGCATATATGCACACACGCATGCATGCATACACACAGATAAAACCCACAGAATCCTCCTCCAAAAGTCATTTGATGGCATCACTGCTTGGCAATATCCAATTCCACAAAGTGAAATCAAATCTTTGAAAAGTTCACAAAGTACCGTTACCTTTTTCATCTGCAGCTTTGCCAAAGAGGGGAGCTGTGCCTCTAACCGCCTCAAGAGCCGTAAAACATGAGCTGGAGAGTTGTGAGAGACATAAACCCCGGTGCCTTTTAATGTAATATTGATTTACAAACAGCATGTTAAAGCACCTCTCGGTCACGGGTCATTAATTTCAACCCTTAACGAATTGCACTGGGTGCTGAACTGGGGCCGGTGCACATGAGGTGCTGGTAGTTGTTAGATCGACATGTACAGGTGTTGGGTGTCATGGTGTCTAGACAGTAGCACCCTGAGAGCATGGGCTAGATCTAAAAGCAGAGATAGATTACAGCAGTGAAATATGTCTTGATAAGAACTAATGTAAAGGGTAAACCGAGTTTATCAGCCATCTATTTGCTGCTATATTGGAATACCAGTAACAAATATATGGGCTTGAATTTCAGCTCATGTTGTGCTGTTGCATTGTGAACTCTCTAAACTATCTATAACCATCAGTAAAATACTTAAAGTAATATCTCGTTTTGGCTTAACGTTTGATTTTTGGTTATGCTCACCTGTTATGAGAATATGGGACTAGCTGTCAACCTCCAACATTACGTAGTCCCTAAAGTGTGAATTCACTAATGCCATCCAGGCTTTTTTTCTTGCCTATTGATTTGTGTAATTAGGCAAAATCAATTAAAATGATATTATTTAGGTCAATTTGCTTCAGTCGGTATACTGTATGATTGAGTATACTGTATGTTGTAGAAGTATAAATGTTTATTGGAAGGAAAATAAAAGTTAACTGGGACAGCTCGTATTGTAATTGACTGTTTAGGAAGTCCTGTGATGATATACATGCAGCAAACTATAAATGTTAACCAAAATTAACCTGACATACATATATAAATATGACTCTGATTTGTCATCAACTTAAAAAAATCTTTTACGGTAATTCAAACAATATTGCTGTATGTTACTAAAACCTACATTGTAAAACCATTTTCTGGAAAATAAACTGCTGCATTGAAAACCTGTTGTGCTGATACAGAGTCCAGACCATCTGGACTGGAGCGAGGGACCCTATTATGGAAATTTAAATTTTCCTGTATTCATATACATATATAATTACAGATATTAAATGAAGATATTGTTGAAATTTGGTTTTGTTTAAGTGGTTAAATTTAAAGTTATTGTATTTTCATTTTTTTTTTTTTTTTTTTACAGGCAGTTTCAGACTATTTCCAGTCAACGAATCACAACTGGACTTTGTCTTAATTGGCTCACTTCACTCAGCAGGTTTGCCTCATTTGAATTAGAGGAGCTGGTGTTGTCAGCCAATCAGGGTCCTGTATTGTGTCTTTTCTGGCTGTGAGGACACATATATTCACATATATTCAATAAATACCCTTTTAACTAAATTATAGAGATCATTATTCAGATCATTATTCTTATCCTGAGCCATGGTATATTTGAAAAACCAAATCATGGAAGATGGGACCTTTAACATACTTATGCTACAGTGCTGAGTCACAGGAGGGGGGGTAATGTTCATTCGTCATTGTGGTAATGTTCTTTTGTTTGTTTGTTTTTTATTGATGTTTTTGCGTAAATCTTACAATATAGTACAGTCCTTACATGGTATAAACCATCACCATCATACAGATTTACATTACTTTTCTCAAAGAAAACGACATAAAAAACAAACCAAAACAAAACATTCATGAATTGTGGTAATGTTTTAAACCTTTTATTGCCCGGCTCGCTAAATGTTAGAACAAAATGGCTCCCAGATTACTGCCTGGACTTAACCGTGCATGATACTGCAGCAAATATGGCTTCCATTCCCATTTTAATTCCCCATGGTAAATGCTTCCACATGAGACGGCACAATTGGAGGAAAGCCGTGTTCTTCAGAATCAACTACATCTTTTGTTTTTAGGCCAGCGGGTTGTTTTTCAGTCCTTATTTATAGGCACCGGCCAAAATAAAACCCAACAGCAACAACTCCGGCAGCCTTTTCCATACTTCATGCAAATTCCGGGAGCAATCCCTCCTCGCTCTTTGTGTTCCTGCGGTAACAAAGCATTTACATTTCATGAGCTCGCTAACCTTTTTCTGTCCCGTAGCATTGACTTGTCACCGGGCTGATTTACTAGGCCAGTCATTTCCATGCAGGTCAGCGGCTGAAACGCTCTCCCTGGTGCAGATGAATATTTACATGGCAGTTAACAGGTGGTGAGTAGTTTAATGGCGGTAATTGCTCCATGGCACGTGTAGCAGGAGAGGAGGTGTAAGACTTCTGTTGCTTGGGGCTATCCCACTCCCGTGATGATGCATCCCTGGGGATGTGTTTATGTGTGTGTGTGTGTGTGTGTGTGTGTGTGTGAGTCAGACTGGTTCTGTGTCCAAGTTGAATTCATCACATGCATAATCCAAACAATAAAATGCGTGTTGTGCACTGCGGCATGAAGCAGTTGAAAAATATTAACATGCTACACAGCAATGTCAACACATTACATTCAAATCATATTGAAACACAAAAAGCTGACAGGCGTCTAGTGTCAGAGTGTTTTTCTTCCCCGTGATTGGTTCATTTTACCACAACTTTATGTTGCACGGCAATGTGGGTAGCTGTCAGTGTGATTATTACTCATTTCCCATTAGTATTTTTCTGATGTTTATTCAAATCCAGGAAATAGTACATCCTGGCGTTTTCAGTATATTGATGTTGATTAAAAAAAATTCTACAACACCATTTTAAATCCAGTATCACAAAACAGTAGACTGATTCAGACAATTTGAACCACAGTCAAATTGCTAAACTGAACATGGCTCATAGATAGATAGATAGATAGATTATGGAACTCAACACAATTATGCGTACTTGATTTCTTGTGTGATACTTGTATGGAATGAAAAAAAAACAACAACTCTATTGTGAGTTTGGAAGCTTTACTGAAGTGTGTAGATCTGGAAAATAAACCTAAAATAAACATGATATCAAGACAGATATCCCCCTATTTAACAGAATAGAGATGTATCTTTTGGGATTTGTTATTTAGCGCCAGCCTCCTGTTTTTTCCATCCAGCAGAGAGATTGGAGATTAGGTTCTAATGTCCGTCTGACAGCCATGCAAATGTTAACGTACTGGAATGTTCCACAAGCCCGAGCAGATGGACCCGGCAAGCCCCTCCCCTCCACTCTTAAGGTACATGACATCACCACATATGGCCGCGGTGATGGATCTGTCTTTGGAGAGTGATGGTTGGCTGAGTGGAGTGGAGGGAGCGGGGAAGGGAGATGCAGAGGGCAGAAGCAAAGTGCGTGCGTAATGTTTTCCATGGCAAAAACTAAACAGGCTGGATTCATACAGTGAAAAGCGTGGATGTTTCAATGGCCAGGCTGTTTTGCAATTGATTGCCCGTGTGTGTGTGTGTGTGTGTCTTGGAAAAAGAAAGAGGCCTATAGCTGGCCCACTTCTTTAAGTTGGCGTTTTTTTTTTTTTTTTTACATATTTGAATCTATCCGGCATTATGTTCCTCTCCACTGAAATGCTTTGGCGTTAGTTTAGCATTTTGTGTTTCTCAAAATGAAGACTGCATTTCCCATAAACCCACTTGCTTGCTTCAAGCAACCCCCCCCCCCCCCGGTTTCGCTCTGCATATGTTTGTTTTGAAAATCAAGAAGGAAGATAAGAGCTGATAACAGCCAATATGCATTCTGACAAGCTATAAGCTAATGTGAAGGTGAAACTGTGCAGTTAGAATAGTGGAACTGTGGTGGAACTCTCTTTTTGTGCCGTAAAGCAGTTCAGCAGATCAAATCCGGCCTGATGGCACACAGTGTAGAGGCGATGGTCTTGTTTGTTTAAAGTTATTATACCAATGTCTCTAAATTAATGTACTAATGTTGATTATGATGATGTTAAAATGCTATACGTATCCCCTTTAATCGGCAGCATGCCATATTAAAACTCTGTGCCCTTAAGCTAAAAGTTATGCAAATGCTGAATCACGGAGCGAGAGAGAGAAATGACCTCGGAGAGAAAAAGCAACAGGACGGATATCCAGCTCCAGACACAGAGAACAGAAGCTGGGCGCTTGTCTTGTCCTGCTGTGTGTCTGGCAGATTGCTATGGAGGCCTGTCATTGCGGCCAGCAGGGCGTCCAGCCACTACATGGCGTTCAGCAGGGCCTCAGCAGGAGAGCTGAATAAATCACTGGAACACACACAGTCCAGCTTACAATTCGCCCGCCACAGCCAAGGCTGCCCTCTATAGTCACACATCAACTATAAATCCACCAGTATTCTAACAGTGAAAGTAGCATCCTTTTAATTCATTTTACACGTATGTGACCAAACAGTAACAGGGATTTGTTTCAGAAGGGCATGTCTACAACAAATGTAGGCATCAACAAATATATTAACAAAGTAAAGGTTATATATCAGCTTAGATACTAGATTTTAATTGATTTCCTTTGGCAAAATTATAAACAAGGCCATATTCACCACTGTAAAATCCCTTCAGCCCAACATTTATACTGCAGCTGCTATTTCTGTGCTCTGGTTTTGCCCAACTCTGGTGCCTTGCAATTAGCAGTGACAGCCATGCTGATTCTTTCTACCCTCTTGGCCACTGTGAGAGACACTGTTATATTTTTGTCCCTGCAAGTGAAATGGACCGCCAGTCTGCCAGGGCTGTTAATGGTTTGAGGGCCTTGTTGTGCTGAAATTTCATGAAATGAGCATGATGTCTTAAAATGCAAATATGAGCTCTGTGCATGAAAAGTGGGAGAAATATGTTTTGACATTGAACTAGTGCAGTGGATGGGCGTATCTGCCTTCCCAACTCATGTCAATAAGCTTACTGGTGGGAGTGAAATTTTAATTTCTAGCCGTAACCATAACCAAAACATGTATCATAAACTTACCAAAATTGTTTTAGTTGCTTAAGCCAGACCCTAACCTTAACCAAAGTTGTTTTACTTGCTTAAACTTGATCGTTAGCGAATCTTCACTTGGTCATGAGGAGGAAATGTCCAATTTGTGAGATTGTCACATAATCCAATTTGTGGGGGAGGACCCTGATGATCACATAACTTGTGTCCACAACACGTAATCTGAGTTTTGAGTTCATCTGAGTTCATGCTCAATACACAAAATCTGGATGCGAGCATTGACTAGTTGTTTTTGTCACTTCCACATAAAATCTGAAGAAGCTTGATATGCTCATTTCACTACTTTTCAACTCTATACAATTAACTTCTTCTTGAAATTATAAAATGATAACTTACAATGCCAGTATAGCTTTGCAACTGTTATGATTACAGTGTTGCAGGGAATCCTTTAATGTCAGATGTTGTCAGGAAAAAAATCCCTTTCACAATAATTCATCTTTGTGAAATCATCTTTGTGGAATAGTTAAAGTGGTTGCAAACATAATACTTAAAGGGTTCCATAATGTTGTCAGACACTTATAATAACAATCTGAGCCTGTCAGTGTCAAAAACAAGCACTTTTAGTGGACGTACATTGACGGTTTGCATTTGCCCCGTCGGATTACATTGCAGCCGTTTCGCGGCTGCCGGCTGAAGCGATCTCGCTCAATACTGGACCAATTTCAAAAATAGTTGTCCCCATTAGTCACTTAGACACAAAAAGATGGGAAAATAGGGTCCAGGTTGAAAAATACCGAAGTTACCCTTTAAACCTTTCTTAAAACAAGATGTAGAGTGCATCCACGTCAGTGTTAAACTGCTTTGTTGCAGAATGAACAGTCCTACTGATGAGCTGTCTAAAAGCCTTTCAGGGTTAATTCATAGCTGATGTCAACACTAGGAGACAAGTCATTTCCCTCATACTTGTCTCAAGCCAGGTTCATTTGATGATGTCTGTATGAGAGACGATATCACAGTGGCTAGTTACTACAAAAGTAGGCCATATAAACTCAAAATCCCATGTGAACAGAATGCAAATACGTGCACAGAAAATAGCAAACAGTTTTTTGAGGAAAAGACGGAACCGTGTGGTCCCGCGTTTGCATGCTCCATTTCACAAACAGACATGGAGGGTCAAGGGGACCTCAGTGTCACCTCTTTTTATCCTGGAATGCAACAAGGAAAAGCACGTCAACCCTTCAATTGGGTCAGAAAATAACAGACTGTCCTCCTGGAAAGAGCGCTTTATCGGTTTGGGTTGAAAAGTGGCTGTGATGAAGAAGAAGACAAGCATATATTTACACGAAACACCCACACAGGCCTCCATAATCAATCCTCCAATCTCACAGGGTGCAGACTCAGCCAAGAATCAGTGTGTGTGTGGGATGGAAGTCATGGTAAACAGCATGAATCTCTGCCAATAGTCTTTTTTAAACCTTTATTTATCCGGGGAAGGTTTTGCTGAGAATGCATACTCCTTTCCAGCTCTGCTCCACATTTGTACAGCTACACATATTCGTACCTGAGTTCTGCTTTGGTTCACTGACTGGCTGCACTGGAGCAGTCGGGGGGGGGGGGAAGTGCCTTGCTCAATGGCAGCTCGAGGATAGTAGTAGAGGAAGGAGAGAGCGTACTCAATAACAGCAAAACAGTTTCTTAGCAGAGCGATGACCGCGCTCCGTCTCTGACGTCAATCATGGAAAACAGATACACGCTGCCTCTCCTGCTCTGCTCAGCTGCGGTGTTGTCATTAAGAGCGCTCATTAGAGAAAATTACATTTGTTGTTGAGGGGATAGAGAGCCTTAGTCATTCACTTTCCCCACCCAGACTTTACTTAGTTGGCCTGGGAATTCAAACTCAAACAGTTTTGAAAGCCAGGAATCTCAGTACCTGGAAATGTAATCATTGAGTCATTGGCATTGATCAACAACCCTATCAGCCCCCGTATTTATCGTATTTATTGGACTTTTAAGGTGTGATGACATAACGCGCCTTCATCGGCTGCTTGATTGAGGTTGTGCGACTCGATATTTAGCTCATTTGGTCAGCAGAGATTGTAACAGGTCAGGGGAAATTGCCATTGACAGACCGGAGAAGGTGCTACAGCCGATGATGCCCTGTCTACAGCCGGCGGTCCGACTCCGCAGCAAGAAACCGAGCCTCTTCTCCGTCTCTCCGTTTGCTTCCTCTCTCAGACTTGTTGAACAAGGGGTAATGACATATTCTGTCATTTCACAGAACCCCTGTAATTTGCCAGTGTAAAAATATTAGCCCGCTCATGAGGCCGTGCCAGCAGATTCACTGACATCTTGAAATAATCCAACGGCATACTGAGAGATATAAAGGGGGGGGGGGAAAGGCGCCCTGTCTCATCTCTCATCTCCATCTCTCCGAGTGGCCGACGTAAACATTTCTATAAATATCGCAGCCGTTTGAAAAATAACAGGGGTTCACATGCCGCTGTGATGACATGGTACCACACTCCAGCTAACTGGAATGCAATTTCCCATTTTTTCCAAGATAGTTCTTCCAGCAAAGCCGCACGCAGTTCCCACTGAAATACACATCGTATCTGGGAGAGCGAACTTTAAGAGCGTGGAGAATGTCACCCACACACAAAATAATGAACTAATCACACGCCGAAAGGCCTGGGAGAGAAAGGAGGGATTAAAGGATGTGGGGAATGTATGGAGAGGTAGAGCAACCAGTGGTCATTTAACGTGACCAGTCATGAACACTTTGGGGTGAACGGGTTCTCCGGCGCAATTACCAGGCGGATCTCAGTGTGACTCACCAGGGCCTGAGGAATAATGGGCAGCATCAGGGACACATGAGTGTTCATGTGTGAAAAAGTGAGTGTTTTCTGTTTGTTTAAGAGCGGAGCCGAGGCGTCATCACATAAGAATGGAGGGATGAGAAGGAGGAATGGGGCTGATTGTGGTGTGTATAATCGCTGCTTATAATGCGCTGCTTTCGTCACCGTTCTATCATTTTCTCTTCAGCTGCCGTTGCCGTGTCTTCATCCCTCCCTCCCTTTCTCTTTCTCTCTTTCTCTCCCTCCATGCCTCCTTCCTTCTCTCCCTTTCCCCCCGTCTTCAGCCGGTGGCGGCTCAGCAGAGCAGAGTGAGTGGAGGGCTGTGCATGTTTTTACATAATCTCAGAGCCTAAGCAATGGATCTGCTGGTCGATACTGGGGCCTGCATGACAAACAGTTCCACCCAGATTTATGAGTTGGCACAATCAGCAGAGCTGGCAGTCTAATACCTGTTGCCCACTAGATCCAGCATCCAAAGCCTCTCCCTTCCCTTTCAGAGTGTGCATCTGGCCAAACAGCATCTGCAAATACTGTTATAGTTTGTTTTAGCTGACTTACAGTAGGTGCCAGATAGTTTAAATTTGCTGCATAGGGTTCTTACTCTAACTAAATGCTTACAGTATAAAGAATAATTTGCAGCTAATATTTGACCCAGGTTTGCAGGGCAGATATAATCATTGATGACAAAGAATTCTTAACTTTAGTGGAGAAATGCTGGAATTCAAACACAACATTTCCAATGACCTCAGCTAGACCAATTTCTAAATGTTCAACAGACTCTACCAATTCTTGATAGTTAAATAATCATAATTGAAGAAAAAAACCAATTGATAAATCAAATTACAACAAAGATATTCCTCTGAATTCGTTCACTGTGTTTACATTGGAAAACAAAAAAAAGCGCCTGTTTTTATTTGCATGAGCTTGAGAAGTCATCCCGTGCTTTCTCTCCGTGGTTTGGCAGTTTTATGACCTTTGCGCTTATGCCTCACTTAGAACCGTTTACACAAGGAAGTGATTATTGCTCAATAGCTGACACAGAAAAGGTCAGCTCATGAATATAAATAAACCAAAATTCGACCCGATCGCTCAACTTTTCCAGCCATTATAAACTTACCATTTTTTATGTTTTCTGGGAATGTTTTACTGTGTTTTCGTTTCTGTTTTGCTGTGATGTTTCTAAGATTTATGGGTAATAATTTGTGACATAGCGTTGTGACATGAGTATGAGCTTTTTGATTATTCTGTAAGAAACTCATGCTCCATGACGAAGGGTAAAAAATTAACACTGTCCACCAGCCAAATTTTTCTGTTTAGCTGGTGAAATTGTCAATAGTGAGTGTTGAATTCTTGTATTTTGTTTCTGTCCTGAAGTTTGTTTCCTGCCATGTCTGTGAAATTCTGCGAGACTTAATCAAATGAAAATCACAACATTCTCTCAATTCGTCAGACACTTATTTGTGTATGACTACTTTATTGTCATCGCCTCAAACATCAGCCCTCCTGCTCCGATTCCAGATGGAGCACTGCCAGCCAAGCAAGGTGTTCGCTACATAGCCAGCTGTGTAAATTGTTAATTTTGCATCAGTAAACAAAAACCTGAGTCGTCCACTGAGGCAAATATGATAATTGTTTGCGGATTATGGAGATCTGGCAGGCAACTCGGCGGAGGCTGTGAGTAAACGGGAAGAAAGCTCAGCTCAAACAAAAGCAGTTACTCAGGCGATGGAGCAGTGAAGGCTGACGGCACACTGGTGTTATCCATATCCAATATCCAGCTCCTGGGCCCAGGAGGGTCTCTGCTGGAGGGGCTGGTTCAATCACTAAAGATACACATGAAGACCCAGAAAAAACGGTGTACATCCTGCATGGGCTCTAAAAACTAAAAGCTAAAAAAACAATTTGAAAACACATGGTGAAAGTGCAAATATCAGCCATAGTTGTGCAGAAAATTTGCAACTCAGGTGTGAAGATTCATAGTTAAAGTTGAATTCTCACAATCATAGAACTTTCACTTCCCCTCATTAAGTAGATACCGCTCAGTAAACAACATGACATGTTTTGTAGAAAATGATTTTCTCAAGTGCCGCACTCTGTAATGAAGCTTGATAGTGCCCAGATATAGAGGAGTGAAGTGTCTGACATCTGACTAACGGACTGACCTGAATCTGCCTCTTGATATCCATGGCGATGTGGCTGCACTGCTGTGAGAAAAACAGAAAATAAACTGCTAGTTGGCATTCAAACCATGTGTTCTTAGACCAAATCTAAACATCTATTTTGTATTTGTGTCAACATGACGTCTATAAAATGGTGTAAGTTAATAGCTTTGTAATGCTAATAGGTTTTAAGAGAGACTGGGAGCATTGCTAGCATGTTAGCTGTCCTCTGTAAGTACCTGAAAAGATTGTTTGTAGGCCTATTAATAGCTTGAAGCCTCAGATTTTTTTGGCTCTGCAGAGGGGGGATGATAAACTACAAGATAATGTGTTTCTTAAATGTGATGCCACCTTCATTGCTAGCTGTTCTCAATCATTTTGCCATTGTAAAAGAAACAGAGGGGGCTGGTTAGTTAAGACTGGAGCAGGGGCAGTAACTTCCCTATCCATGAATTCATCCTGTACAGAAAGACGCAATTACATCAAAATACCAAAGAGAGATTCAACGATCTGTGAATATCTGCAAAAAAGAAAGTTAATCATTTATGCTCTTTAATGCCAGCATCACAACTGATGTCTTCCACTATACCATCCCCATTGTATTGACTTTCAGAATAAAGTGGTTGTTGTGAGCAGTTGCTCTGTAATGCAATAAAGAGCTGTTATCTGATCCTATTCTGTCTGGTCAGTGGTGAAACAATCTAATCCCTCCACCGCCACCGCATAGCTCAACAAACCTAAGATCAAAACCTGGACTTCTTAACTTCCATCTCCTCCACACGGTGTCCCTTGTTCTTTCCGCCACAAAGACAAAATGACCTGAGTGTGTGTGTGGACTGCCCGCTCTTGGGAAAACGGGGACAAAAGTTCACTTTAATGTCTGGAACAAGAAGAAGAGTGGCTCGGCACTCTCGCTCATTGATATACGCGGCCCGGCCACCGCTGCCGTCTCTCCCTCCTCTGTGTGAGGCGCTCTGGTCTTCAAGGATGGGTGGTCCGTCTAGGGCCGAAGCGGGACGTGTGTGTAGGGGTGTGTGAGCTGCCTTTGTGTCAGGGGAGAGGGGCCTTTGTTCTCTTAACCAGGGAGGTGGGACCGACAGATTAAGCCTTTAGAAGTGCAACCGACCACCATGAGGGCACGCCACAAGGGAGAATGTGTGTGTGTGTGTGTGTGTGTGTGTGTGTATCTATGTGTCTGTATGCGTGTATATGATGTGGAATATGGGTGTGGAAGCAGGGGAAAAAGACTGAAAAAGAGAGAAAAGAGAGAAAGAGATCAACAGAGAGAGAGGGAATAAGTGAGAGGGTACATTTGTACCCATTTGCATGCGCATTAGCATGAGTTAGTGAGATTGTGATGCAGGTCAGCAGGTCAATAGTTCTTATCCATCTGTCCTTCTGATGGCATTCCTCCCAGGTCAGTTTGATTCCTCTGTGAGGCAGCTAATCTCCCCCCAGTGCTCAGTGATCCTCTACAGCATCCTCTGATCTGCTCCTTCAAACCCCTGCTCCCCACACACACAACAAAATGGGCCCAGCCGAGGGGAGGGGCGCACTCACACACACACACACACACACACAGAGGACACACACTCTGGACAAAACAGATGGGCAGTTATGCTCACAGAGGTGGGAATACAGATCGAGGACAAGCTTATGCCAAGAGTAGCCGAAAGCGTCTTCCATCACACCGATGTAACACATACAGATAAAGAGATGGCGGAGATGTTTGTTTTCCTCGAGACACTCGTTCATTTGAGAGGTTCAGCATCATAAAGTGTGAGTGCAAGGGGACACCAAACCTCTGCAGCAGAAGGCACAGGGAGTTCAAATAGTATTTCTAAATGATTCGTAGCGTTTGCGTTACTCGGAGCACCGTGAGGGCGAAGTTTTTACCACACGAGGACACTTCAGATGGTGTCAGAAAGTCATCAGTGGCTGTGCAGCATACTTAACTGACTTTCAGACACTCTCCTGTCATTGTCTAAACTTTCAGGCTCTCCTGTCGTCACTCCTCATCTGCTCGGTACTCCAAGCAGGTTACAAAATATGCAAAGAATTAGTTTTAAATACTGTTTGACTCCGGTCTGCGGGGAACGAGGCTTTTGGGAATAGGATTGGCGCGCCATCTGTGATGCAGTCCTCCTCCAGTCCTCTATCTCATGGAACAGCCGACCTCCTCCTCCTCCTCTCCAACTCTTGTTCTCTCTCTCTCTCTCTCTCTCTCTCTCTCTCTCTTTCTCCTGTTTTCTTCCCTCTCTATTTTCCTCCGTCTGTCATGGCGGGCGTCTGAGCAAACAAACACACGAGGGTCCGCGGCGAGCCAGACGGCGCGTTGTGGGATTGTTTGCGCTGGTTGCTCCCGTGCGGGAGAAAGTTTTCTTAAGAGGCACACAGAGGTCTGGGGGCTCAACAGAGAGACCACAAAACAAATATTTACCCTCCTGCCTCCAGCGCTCGGGCCCTTTCCTCTCTTCCGCGGATGAGGAGTGGCAGGATGGACCCTCTTTTGGCTCAGAGGAAAGGGTCCATGATGGGCTTCTTCTAAGCAATTTGGACCCATGATTTGAGTTCTGGGCAGATGTGCAATTCATTCAGTATTGACTAGCTGTGATAATAGGTGTGATTGGTTTTCTGACTCATAGATTGATACAGCGCATTGTGAACTCAATATGGAAGACATTATGTAGCCTCCTGATGGTGAATATCTACAGCCAATCAGAAGAATGCTTCTTCTTGCACACCGGCCATTACCCATGATTCCTTGAATCTGAAGGCCAGCTGCAGGTTCCTAAAGGGGAACGGCAGAGCTGTAGCACTTTTTTATCACTGCATCCAAGCCCTTCTTACCCTGCATTTCCTCCGGCAACCTCGCCGCTCCCACCACGCTCTTATTCTCCTACTTATGATCTCTACACTCTCTATGCCTTCCTAATACGATCAAGCACAAATCAACAGACATCCC
The DNA here is from genome assembly GCF_046629955.1 of Centroberyx affinis. NCBI lineage: Eukaryota > Metazoa > Chordata > Actinopteri > Beryciformes > Berycidae > Centroberyx > Centroberyx affinis. The sequence continues at coordinate 209,682 of NW_027281544.1, read as the reverse complement.
TGTCCCTCCAATGCAGCCATTAAGCTCAGCTTCCATCTGAATTTAAAGTGTCTCTCCCTTCGCTCCCCTGCCTGTAAATATGCACATGTTTGACTGTGGGGTCACAGAGGAAGACAGGAACCGGGCAGAAATGCCTACTTCCTGGAGGAGACGGCGCAGCAGGGGGGCTCCGCCAATCATGCGTCAGCACAGAGAAATTCTCGGACGCACGCCGCCGCACATCAGAGATGAACAATAAAAGCAGAGGGGTGAGTGAGAGGGCGCACACAGGAAGTGGATGATTTTACATGTTGAGGAGTGAGGACTGTGATGGACAGATATGCAGGTGTTAATATCCTGCAGAAGGGAAATAGTTGTGTACTTTACTGACCTCCAGCGCATGAAGCCATCTTCATGCCGGTCACAGAATTCTTAATGCCAGGTACTTCTTCTATGAAGGGCATTTGTTACTCAGACTACATGGTGAGATTGCCCAAATTGCCTGAGCAGTGATAACCGTCTGTTTTTTTGTTTTCTTTTAATTGGAAATGAGATGGTATGAAAAACAAACTCACACATTTTAAGCTGTGTAACTTGGCACTGGCCCACAATTACAGAGACCCAAAAGCAGAAAAAAACAGTCCTTTGTTCATGTTCAGTATTACAGAGTACTTCAGGCTCAGTTGGGAAAATAACCAGATCACCAAATCAACAGTAGAACTGTAGCGCCCTCTTGTGTTGCTTATTACTCACCATTCTTCCCAGTATCTTCTTCACAATATGAGCAGCCTGAGCACACTATGCCTTGTGAAGCATTTCTTAGAGAGAGAGAGAGAGAGAGAGAGAGAGAGAGAGAGAGAGGTATGTATGAAAAAATTGCATCTTCAAAAGTTTCTTCAGAAATTTAGGAAAACAGCCTTATTTTCAGATTGATAGCTATGCTTCTCTAAAATTCTATTAAGGTTTTTGAATGGCTCATTAAACTTGCTCAACCTGTAAAGGCCGATGTAAACCAATAAACTATGAATCTACAAATGCATGGTATGTGCTGTAGTCCACTGGACCATTGAACGCCATTGAGTTACATAGAGGAGATCCACTGACAGCTGTGTTGCTGTCTCACAGGGCCTTACCTCACTTTATTATATATCTGAGACATGTTTTTGTTTAGTTTTCGATACTCCCCAAAGATCCCCAAAACAGGAACTGTCTCTTCTCTTGCTCCCCTCCACAGGGAGGTCAGAGGTCAGCTGTAGAACAGCCGCCCCTGGGTGCAATAACATGACTAGGCATGGTTACTTCCAAGATGTAATCTGTTACAGTTTACCTGTTAAAAATAAAGTCATCGCTATAATTCACTAGATTACTCAGACTCAATAATTTAATCTTTCAGTTACTTGAATAGTGTTGTGACTGTCATCTATATCATTTACCAACCAGTATTTCAAGATATGGGAAAAAGGTGTTTATGTTCATAACCTCAAAATCAGTGCTTAATTTGTGCCAGATCCTGCCGGAACAGGATCCGGCACCTTGTGGTTTTGGACTACCTGCATTCTGGGTACTTATTTGCATGGACCCGGCACCTCTGGTGGCATGAAAGTTTTGTCCTTTTTGGTAACGCTTTAGATTACAGCCCGCAACGTACAGCGTAATTACTCCGGAGTTACGGTGTAATCTTTTGTACTAACGGTGTACTAGTACAGTACGTACCAATACATGTATGTAGGTACAGGGGAACAAGATGTGAAGTTATGGAATAAGGGGGTAACAATTCGGGAACTTACAAAGAACTTATACTGTAGTTATTTTTTAACTACTGGGTACCTATTCTATTATTACAGGATATGCATGACCTACTGAGCAATAATCTGGAAGTTTGGGAGGAATTTAGATAGAACTTATGCTGTAGTTATTTTTTAACTACTAGGTACCTATTCTATTATTTCAGGGTACAGTATGACCATAAAACTGAGCAAAAATCTGGACCTTTCAGGGCAGATGGAGTGATGATTTCTGCAGCACTTAATAAATCTGATATTTTCAAAATGACCTTATTACCAACACACAGGCAAACTACATTACTCCTTTATAATTTTGGGATAGGCCTACTTAAAATAACTATGAATCACTATAACTATAGGGTGGGTGAACAGAATTCACCCACCCTAGTTGTCACTCACTTGTGCTTCGGTGTAAAAACATGTTGACAATTTTGAAGTAATTAAAATGTTGAAAGTCTTCTCCCTGACAATTGTATTCGACCGACATTACGGCTCCTCAAGGTGCAAGCTTACCTTTTTTTCAGCTCTGCGCATGGCCTCCTTTCATCCCAGGAAATAAATACAAATATAGCAAGATAAAACACAACGTATGAATCACAATGCATAGGTTATATATGGTTAATATGCTCTTCTGATAGCAAACTGTGCAGTTAATTTAGTTTGTTCTTCCATGTTTTGGTGAAGTAAAATCGAAACAAACTGTCCTCACATTGTTCTCTGTAGTTACAGATTAAGTTATATATATGCGGTGGTAGTTCTCCCCTAGTTACATGTAGTTACAGGGTAACTACAGGGTGTGCGGGCTGTAATCTAAAGCACTGTTAGTTCTCCCCTTGTTACATTTAGTTACAGGGTAACAGGATACGCCGGCTGTAATCTTAAGTGTACATTGTACGCCTTGTATCATATTAAAAACCAAATCTTACATCCTTAACTTAAAGATAAGGATGTAAGATTTGGTTAAGTTAACTTTATTTAACATAAATTATAAACCTTCGAGGAACAAATAGCATTGAATTCTTTATTTCTTTGTTTTTCTTGCATTGCTTCCTCATTTTGTTCTTCTTTTTCATCTTCCTTTCCACTTCTGATGAAGATGACAGGGTTGAGGTTGAGACGAGGGGAAAGAAGCTGGTGCACATTAGCCATATGTTGACCCCATAGAGAAAAACTGTTAGTGTCAGTCTCTTGACCGTAATTTATAGTCTGAGATGTCTGGATTTCTGACAGCTATGATGTCTCCAACTTGGTGAAAAGCCATAAGAATCAAACTGTTGGCCACACAGGCGCAAAGCCATCATCGCTGGCATTCTAGTTGTGAATAAATACAATATTAATGGGCTACATAATTTCATCCTGTAGTACATTACTATACTGTTCAACATCTATTATACCTTTTATATACACCGATACACCTACTATAAGCACAGTAGTTAAATTCAGTAGGCAAGGTCCTCACTCAGACATTATTCCTTAGTTTAAGGCTTGCAAAGCTGGTTGCTGGATCCCATTATCCCAACTGTCTGATCACAATCGAATGAAGCCGAAATTCTATAGAAACTTGTTTAAAAAAAAAAAAAAAAAAATCCTAACTTTATACAGTTTAAGCACTAGTTACAGCATAACCTGCAATTATCTCTAGAGGGGACAAAGGAGAATATAATCTCCCTACAGGCATCGATTACATACATGAGGGTGAATGAGAACAGCACAGTGGCTGGTAACCATTTCCACCACTAGATGTCAGTTCAGTTTTACTGTAAAACTGCAGGGTGCAAGCAAGAGTCGTGATATTGCTGCTTTAGTGCACACAGAAAGAATGGAAACATGGATCTACAACCAGCACAATGATATAGAGCCAAAATGTCACTAATATATGAGTTGCTTGTTAATATTACTTTACCATAACACACATTATGACTGACTTATGACTCATGACTTTTGGCTTATGTTTCCAAATATGCTTCATAAATCGCTTTCTTTCTCTCTCTGTCTCAGCCTTTCTGTTTGCAGTTGATTTCTGGGGGGTGAAAGTTACATGTTGGATTGCTTTCAAGGTTATCAGCATGAGTAGTTACATTATGAAGGCTTGATTTCAAAACATCAGTGCAGCAGTGATCAACTGAATGCAAATGACTGCCCGCCCCTCCCTTTTCTGCAGCACAAACAAGCATATTAGGCTAAGTAGGCTAAGTAGGTGGGAAAAGCGGTTAGAGGAACAATGAATAATGATCTGTCTGTGGTTTTCTGACCTTAGATTTACAGTATCAAAAGTAAGTTTAAAGTCAGTCTGAAATCAAAGCAGGAATAGTGTTTTTTTGTTTTTTTTTAAAGGCAGTTATGTGTCTTATGTGGTAGCACAAGTGTGTGATGTCTTGCCTAATGCCTTTTGATTATGCAACATCATTTGAATTTAGTCAGTCAACCATCAAAGTGCATAGCAAATCAAATTACTATAATGTTTTCTTTAAATTAATATTCATGTATGAATTGAATATGACCAAAAGTGCCCATTTGTCTGCTATTAGTTTGAAAGGGCTCTTTGAAAAGGTAAACAAAATTTGTATCAATATAAATATTAACAACATTTTGAAAATAGCTATATTAGTATATGCATGTGTTAAACCAGGGTGGTAATGTAACTCATGTATGCTGAGGGTTTTACTCTAAAGGGCAACACCAATTATAAAAACAACACATTTTTGGTACTTACCTACTGTCACCCAGTAAATAAGATATATTCAGAGTGCATATACTGTAGTACATATAGTGCACATAGTAATCAGTAGCTGAATAATTATTGTTTTCACTGTCAGTAATGAGTAACTAATTACTTTCAAAGGTAATCAGTAATCAGCACAGACAACATAGCGCCCAACACTGTTTCAGAACTTTCTCTTAGCCTTTAGAAGTCAAATGGATGATGGAGAAAACGGTGTGAAAATGTCCCAGAATCAATATCACGTAGAAGGATGAGAGAGATCGAGGGACAGAGATTTATGAACGTAAATGTGATGATACTCATCTAAGCGGTACTCTGCTTCTAATAAAAGAACGAGTGCCATAATCATTTTTATCAGAGCGCTTTCATATGTTCCTGTCATCAAACAGCCTCAAAGTCAGACCAAGGTAATAGAATAAAATCTGTCATTCGGTGCATGCTTTTATCCAAAGCACCTAGTTAAGTGAGTGTATAATAGTTTTAGTATGAGTGTCCCCTTTGGGATCTGAACTCCTAACCCTGGGAGGGTTTGTGCCATGCTTTATCCATAGAACCAACTTATTCTATAACATTTGCGAGTGTGTGCGTGCATGCATAACTCCCACAAACAAAAACATTTTCATTCATAATTAAATAAAATAGTACAAAAACGTCCTCATTTACTCCAGGCTTCCTGTTATCGGGGGTACAAGGCGTCCTGGTGATGTCGTCGACTTCCCATTTCTCCAGGGGAGTCGGTGCCCGTCACAGCGTTTTTAGGCAAAGAGGCCGCTAAGGAAGGGCTGTCAGCGGATATGGATGCTTCCAGAGCTCATTAAAGGGCTGTCTGCCGCGCGCCAGGCTCTGGGAGACAGAGCCGGAGATAGAAAGCAACATCATAAAGGAATTCCATCCATCATGCGCCTGCATGACATTAATATCTGTCACACACCTCTGACAATGCAATACTGCAGCCCCGGAGTGAGACATCTCCCTATCTTAGGGCCGACGCGAGCCAAGAGGGACACTCGAATATGTGTGTGTGTGTGTGTGTGTGTACGTGTCCCTGTGTGCATCCATATTTGTTTGAAGGAGAGAAAGGACTTATGCTTGTATTATTTCTTCTGCCTTTTTCCCCCCATTATAAAACATACCCTTGCAACTATGATATTGCTGCAAGGGTGTATACACGTTTTCCCACATGTACAGCTTCAGTAGCACACTGTACCCAGGCAGAGCTTTCAACACAGCCAGCGCTTCAGGCTGTTGAACCAAATCTCGAATGTGGAACGCAACTGTGGGATGTTTACACTGAAATGATTCGTAATGCAGAGGCGAATGCCCTGCACTCCACACATCATGGCTTTAAATCTGACTCCTTGTTGCATGTCGTCCCCTTCCCTCTGTCTCCATCATGTAATGAAGCAGAAATGTCCCTGAATTATATTGTATATGCTTATTTTTTAGTAGTAAGTAACATTTCACATTTTCCTTGTTTTGTTTCACACTTTCCAACTCTGTCTCAATTTTGCATGTGTGTCCCTCCACAGAGAGGTCAAAGGTCAGGCTCAGCTACAGAACAGCACTGCTGGAGCTGGTAGGGATTCAGTGTCTTGCTCAAGGACACTTCAGCAGAGACTTAGAGGGCAGAGGGCCGTGTAGAATGAAAAATGTAAGATAAAAAACAAAGATTCCTCACACTTTGTAAACTATAAGTGCTAGTTACATTTCAGCGTGCACTCTGACATTTCAGTCAACCCTAACGCCCACCATATCAAAACACACTAACAACGGGTAAGTAAACAAAACTCCGGGTAAACAAACCGCCTATAAATGCTGTGCTTCTCTTGGCAGCGACATCTATCTGACCTCCGCCTCACCCGCTTTCATTCCTCTGCTAATACTCCCCAGATCGAAATCAACCAATGGGGAATCAGCTCACACTCGCGTTACGGGATAATTAAGAGACTTCATTCCCTCTCGCGTCACGTCTCCTTTGAACCTTTGCTCTCCTTCTCTCTCTCTCTCTATCTCTCTTTCTCTCTGCCTGGATCATAACCAGACTCAGCAGTTTTGACCTGAATGATCAACCAATGAGATTGTAAATCAAGCCTGTGCGGATGGCTTTTCAATTGCACACTGGTTAACCCCGAGCAGATTCATTTACTTTACAGATAGCTCACTCTAAGGCCAGTGTGTAAAACACCATGAGCTGTCTTTATCACTAAGCATACTATATATTTTCCTCTTGTTGGAGTGCTGTGTGATTAACGTTAAGTCCAAGATTTTTTTAGGCATTTAGAGCATTAAATTTCCATATTAGAGACTGTGTAATTAGGAATTTGTCTCTTTGCATAACCCGCGGATACACACATAGAGGGTCAGCGTTTTTCTAAAGCACAATTGGACATGGATTGATGAAATGTCTGTTGCAGGGACTGTGAACTTGGAGATTTTTGGAGAGTCTCTTTAAGCACCAGACCCCCCTCCCAGCCAAAGTTTATATACAATATTCCATTCACATTGAGTATTCATGCTGTTTTCATACTGTGCCTGGAACAATGCATAAATATTGCTTCCTCGCCTGTATTCTGTATCATGTACAAGCCCTTGGCAACTGGAGCTTTCTCACTGTTTGTCTGAGGAGATCGGCCAGTTCTTGTCAATGCTCAATCCATGGAGGATGTGATCCCCCCACCCCCACCCTCTCTCTCTCTCTCTCTCTCTCTCTCTCTCTCCCTGCTTATCTCCAGGGCATCTGCAAGTTTCAGAAACCCAAATTTTATCTGATGTGATGACAACTAAACATGGGTCAAATTACCGGGACCAACTGGAAGTGCAAGTAATAAATCAGGAGAAAATAAAACCGACACTACTGCTGGTCCCATTCACATCTTTTGGTGAAACAGCTGAATTGATAGCATTTGTCTTATTTCGTTATTCGCCTTACTTTCCAAATCTGCCTTGACTAAATATCACCAAATGTTAAAGGATCTAGCAAGACCAGTATCTAATTTTACAGTTGCATCAAAATAAAACCTAATTGAAAACGTAACTGACATGGTGAGAAGAAATACGAGCTCTAATTAATCTATTTAAGACATGCCAATACCTTCTAAGGCCTTGAATTTAGAAGAGGGGGGGAGGAGGGGGGCTTGGGAGTATCATAAAACTCAGGTGGGCGGAGAGATTTTGTTCCAAAACAGAGTGCCGGCTGGAAAGTGAGTTTTGAAAGCCAGAAATCTTAGCACTTGGCGGAGTAATCGTTGAGTCATATTGATCAATAACCCTGTCAACCCTCTGCAGATATATTATAGTCATTTTGTGCAATGGGGCAGTAAACATATTTACTTATTGCCCCTTTAAGACTTTTTGAGACTTTTTATGGACCCACAGATTCCCTGCAGTCCCTCTCTCTATCTCTCTGTTCTGTCTCACTTTGTCCCTTTGTCTGTCTGCCTGCCTCTGCCTCTGTTCCAGTCTCTGAATATCTTTCTCTGTCTCTGTCTATCTCTCTTTTGACCTCTCCCTCTCCCTCTCTCTCTCCCCCTCTCTCTCCCCCCCCCCCTCACATTTGCTGCAGCAGCACAGTGCTGACTGGCTCTGACAGGACAGGACTCTCTCCTTGGATCTCTGCTCCAGGCCATTTGTCAGCAGGCAGGCCTCCCTTCAACGCAACAGTACAGTACAGATTGGCAGTTGGCTATAACAACGTTCAACATGAACAAGCCTATAGGTACCGATGAGGCTGTGTATGAGAAATAACAATGAGTTGGAGCCGAGTAAACATGATCCTCGGGAGTAATGAATCAGTTCGTAGCGCTTCCTTGACAACAGCCTGGGGGGTATAAATGAAAACGCATAAATATTCTCTCAGGTTGAAGGAGATCAGCCGCACCCTGCATCCACACGAACCGACGTGATGAACCGGCATCCACCCTAACCTTGCCCATGTGCTGTCCCAGATTTGTTGTTCGCCGTTGTTCAGTTCAGCGCGAGCCTCGGCTTTCTTGCTTTCCATGACGAGTCTCCTCTCCTCTTCCGAGGCGATTAATCATAATTTCAGACATAACGCTGAAGTGAATAAACACGCTTATTCTCTCGAGTGTTGTTTTCGGGCTGCTCGGGTCCCTGTGAAACTCCTACAGCAAAAGGGTTTCATTAAATGGCCACTCGGCAGCAGGATGCTTAAATCACGGCTGGTGTGGAAGCATGGGAGACTGGTGTTTTTATAGAACAGGATGGAGATATGTGGCTCTAATTAGACCACTGGCTATCTCAGCGGACCTCCTGTCACTGCCTGCGCCCAAACCCTCTCTTTAATTACTCACAGAGAAAAGGGGATGTCAAGTGAAAATAGCAAGTAGGCGCCGTGTAAGACATACTACATAATTTCTGCTCTGGGGCGGGAGCGCTTCCCAGCCTACAGCACTAGGAAGGAAATGTAATTAATACACAAATAACGAATTACTTTCTTGAAATGTTAATTATTGTAGTAGCATAATTCATTGGAATACTCAAATTACAGTTTACAGACTGTCAAAGTCAAAAATTGTTATAATGAACATCTCTATCAACCATTGTCATTATATCTTGATTTTAATAATGTTCATTTGAATTATGTTCAATCTCACAACCTGATTCTGTCTCATATTCCAACATGTAATGACATATTTTTTCAAATGTACCTGGAATCTGACCAGTGTTTTTTTCTCAGTATCCTAATACTACAGTCAGCATTTTTTTTGTGATCATATTACAGTAATCTCATTACAAATGATGTGCCACCCCCTCCAACTCTGCCCATATGGTCAGAGTGCTGCATTAGATACTGCAGGCCACATTGGAAAACTAGTGTAGGAGACTATCCAGACTGACAACTAATCAGTCTTGTTACCCTGACACACCTGTGGCGCATCACGCTACCCACAAGCCCCCGGGGCAGTAAGTGAGGGCAAGAGGTGGATCTACTCCTCCACACGGGGAAAATCAGAGAGAAAGAACGAAGAGAGACAGCTGAACAAACACAAAGTTGATGTTTTCTCTGGGAGAAACAAGACAAAATTGCATTCTCCAGGCTTGTCGGTGGGTCGCACATCTCACACAGTTACCATGGCAACGGCCGTCCCCATGGAGAAGGGTTCCGGCTCGATCCCGGAGGCCGCCACTTGATTGATTGGTTGTCAGGACGCAAGACGAATGATGACGTGTGAGAACCCTGCTGACGGACACACTTCACACACAGGGGTCGTTGAGAGGAGGAGAAGGGCTGTGTGTGTGTGTGTGTGTGTGTGTGTGTGTGTGTGGAGGCGGGGGGGCACTGTGGGGTCTTGGAGGAATTTACTGACTTGAGTGAAATATCAATGACTCCTTACTCACTATGAATTACACACATGCATATTATGGCACGGACCCTCTCTCTCCCCCCAGAGTAGGAAGTAATATATGCATAAATACAATGAACACACCAGCGCATGTATTATATATTTACTGCAGTCCCAATTTGTATGTATTGTACACACAATAATACCTTTAACCAACAACGTACAAAGGCCAACAGAATGCTATTTCCCAAATGGGGAAAGCATTGCCGTCATTGCTGGTAACAGTGTGAATCATTCTCCTGTCGTTTGCCAACCTCTGGCCTGCCCATGTGGGAAACAGGCTAACAACCAATATCAATAAATGAGCAACAGATGTCAGCAGATGAATATACTGTGTAACCTGAAGCCAGACTGCGTTTAAAAGGTACATGTGATGCCAACATCTTTGACAAATGAGTCCGATGTCTTTGTCTGTTGTTTTTGAAGGCCATTACCAGTGTAATTCTTGCCACATTTCCATCATCACCTCTATTTTACATGACCACTAGGCCATTTGCATTGCATGTATTGCATGGCATTTTGGTGAGATAGCACTTGGAGAATACATTGGGTCTGATCAGGTTCAGGCATAGCATCAAACCGCTTGGTTGCATGTCATTTTCATCAAACGTAATTTTTTGAGGTGCCAACAGCATTTTCAGTTTCTCTGGAAGTCAGTGGCATTGCTGATTCAGCATAAAATGCCTACCAAATCTCGGTAATAGAAAATGTTGCTGAACAGTGTCCCAAAGTTTTGTGTCAAGCGCTTTCAATGGGTGTGAGAGTCCTTGTGTCAAAAAATCGAATATTGTTCTTACTTTACATTTCAAAGAGTTAATCAGCTGTTGAGATTAGATGAGAAAGAGTTAAAAAGGTCACTTGCACTCAAAACTGGTGAGAAAGGGTTAAAAAGGTCACTTGCACTCAAAACTGGTGTGTAGACCAAATTGGAAATTGAAGAAAAGACTGGGGGTGGAGGAAAGACTTGAGAAAGAAGCTCTTATGGTCCAGAAAAACAGCTCAATCCTCCCGGTTGTGTGGCATTGAGCTATACAGAGAAACAATAAATCTCTCTGTGGTAATACAGTAGCAGTAGGAGTCTTCGTGTGTTATGAGTGTATGAGGAGCCGGTGAGTGGTGAGGTATCAGAACCTTGTATCTTCCTGCTCTCTTCAGCACGGGGGGAGCTGGGATATTCAATAACACATACAATGGTTACACAGCACGTGTGTGTGTGTGTGTGTGTGGCTGTATGTATGCGCTCTTGTACTCCGATCCTTGTGAGAACCAGAGTGAGTAAACTTTTGCAAAGCGAGGTCATTTTGTGGTCTTCACTTCTTTAAGGAAGAATTAGAATTAGGATTAGGTTTAGATGAGGGTGCGGGTTAAAGGAGAATACTGTTGTCATTTACATTTATAGCCCATTTATTACTGTATAGTTTACATTTCTCCCAATCAAACAAATCTCGGTAATAGAAAATGTTGCTGAACAGTGTCCTAAAGTTTTGTGTCAAGCGCTTTCAATGGGTGTGAGAGTCCTTGAGTCAAAAAATCGAATATTGTTCTTACATTACATGTAGAGCTGCAACGATTAATCGATTAATCGATTAGTTGTCAACTATTAAATTAATCGCCAACTATTTTGATAATCGATTAATCGGTTTGAGTAATTTTTTTAAGAAAAATATGTCAAAATTCTCAGATTCCAGCTTCTTAAATGTGAATATTTTCTGGTTTATTTACTCCTCTATGACAGTAAACTGAATATCTTTGGGTTGTGGACAAAACAAGACATTTGAGGACGTCATCTTGGGCTTTGGGAAACACTGATCCACATTTTTCACCATTTTCTGACATTTTATAGACCAAACAACTAATCGATTAATCGAGAAAATAATCGACAGATTAATCGACAATGAAAATAATCGTTAGTTGCAGCCCTAGTTACATGTTAAAGAGTTAATCAGCTGTTGAGATTAGATGAGAAAGAGTTAAAAAAGGTCACTTGCACTCAAAACTGGTGTGTAGACCAAATGGGAAAGTGAAGAAAAAGCTGCTCTCAAAAGGAAGGCATGTTCTTAAAAACTCATTCAGGGAAGTAAAGAGAAAACAGACGTTTCGGCAAATGGCCATTATCACTGACACCTCTGACCATCTGTTTCCAAACTAAGGCACATGGACATTCATAATGGCACATTGCACATGCACAAGTCCTCTGTTTTAGACAGCCATCAGCTGTTATTGGGTCAGGAAGGCTCTGGCTGATGTCCAGGAACATTGTCTCTGTCAATAATCTGCAATACTACTCCTGGGAAAACAAAGCAGTCCAAATCACAAGCTACCAATTACTGTCCCTCATTAAGAGCGCTCTAGCACTTTTAATGAAGCTAATAAAGCAAGATGTTAGCGCCATTAGTGAGTGATTGTCAAGATATCCACCTTTTATATTTTCAGGTTTCATACTGAATCATTTCTACCTGCTGAAGAGATAAATGTCATTCATTTTGGCAAGGGATCATGTTCATTAAGAGGTTATTCATTGCAAGAAAGGAACACCTTCGCTACGTACAACTTACAGTGCAATAACCTCCCGTGTCTGAAGTCATTTATTATAAAGGCACAAGAAATGTTTCATATTGCAGCCAAACGGGCAGGTTTCCACAAAAGCAAGACACAGTGAGTCCTCAGAAAACCCCAATAAACCTGATGTATTGTTTTTTTGAGACTGGGGGTGGAGGAAAGACTTGAGAAAGAAGCTCTCACGGTCCAGAAAAACAGCTCGATCCTCCCGGTTGTGTGGCATTGAGCTATACAGAGAAACAATAAATCTCTCTGTGGTAATACAGTAGCAGTAGGAGTCTTCGTGTGTTATGAGTGTATGATGAGCTGATGAGTGGTGAGGTATCAGAAATAACCTTGTATCTTCCTGCTCTCTTCAGCACGGGGGGAGCTGGGGTATTCAATAACACATACAATGGTTACACAGCACGTGTGTGTATGTGTGTGTGTGGCTTAAGTATGTGCTCTTGTACTCCGATCCTTGTGAGAACCAGAGTGAGTAAACTTTTGCAAAGCGAGGTCATTTTGTGGTCTTCACTTCTTTAAGGAAGAATTAGAATTAGGATTAGGTTTAGATGAGGGTGCGGGTTAAAGGAGAATACTGTTGTCATTTACATTTATAGCCCATTTATTACTGTATAGTTTACATTTCTCCCAATCATTTTGCATTTGCATTTGCATTTACTTGCTTTTCTTCGTTTTTAAACTACAGACTTCACTGTGTCAAACCTAGCTTGAAATTAACTGCTGTCACAAGGACGCCCCAAATAAGAAGACATGGATGTAAGGTGTTTGTAAGGTGAAATGTTTTGAGGGATTATTTCCAGGCAGAGGCTTCCATTTCTTCCTGTGGCTGTCAGGTGATTGACAGGGCGTAACGTTAACGCAGCGCTGATATTAAAACACTCAACTTGGGCACAATGAAATAACAATAAAACAGAAACTGTGACCAAAGCAAATGAAGGCTTTGTGTTTACGGTGATGGATTATCCAGCTCGGGCAATTTTCAAGTCTGTGGAAGTTTTTCATACTGTACCTGTACAAGAACGAATAGTAGAAATGGCTTCTTCTTGGGAGTACCGGATGTCAAATGCAAACAAATTCACAGGTCAGGTGATTGTGAATGCGGATTAGACAACCTGTAAATAAATGCAAAAAAACAACAACTCACATACAGGGTGTTTTTTGACCTAAATATGCACATACATTTTCCCAGAATGTTTGTGCATATGGCCCCTGGTCTGTAAGTGTGACTCTATTGTTTTTGTGCTAGGTTAGTGTTACCGGTTTCAGAAACTGGAACGGCAGAGAACAATGACAAGAAGTCAGACATGTATTAGTGTGTAGAATGTTCTAACTTATTTACACTCTTTTCTTTTACCACACATCTTTTTCCCACAGCGCAGCCGAGGGGATCGAATTCAGGTCAGGCGAATTCAGGTCAGTCAGTCAGTCAGGTAATGCTTAGTGAGATGTCGCTTCGTGAGATGGCCTCTAGATGGCGTCTGGGACGGAACCCACCGATATGCCGTTCCGGGAGTGCATTTGACGACTTAACGTGCGTTCCAGTTCTGAAAAAATAAATACAGAGCAGTACCGGTGGTTGTACCTGTTCTTGGAACTTAAACTACTGGCTCGGTTTTATGACCAAAGTTTTCCGGCTTGGCGGTGTTTGGACCTTGGGGCCAATCACAGTGCTTAAAAACGGAAAACTCCACTCAACCGGGATGCCGGGCGACATTAAACAAACGCACTATCAAATGACAAGCAGACAGTTTAATCTGAGACACGGAGCTGACAGGTTGTGTTGTGAAAATGTTGAGAAAGAACACATTCTTTCCTATTTTCAACCCAATGTGAGTACAATGTGTTCAAGTGAATTCAACTTGTTTCTATGAAGTAGCACTGTTATGAGCGAAGCTAGGCTGCTGTATTTCTGCCTCTCCACCATGTTGACGTTCTAAAACAGCCCAGTGGACAGCAATCTATCCGTCAATAATTCTGTCCGTTTTCCGATGGATCAGTGTGGCCACCATAGAAATAGAACAGTAGAGGGGACATTAGTCATTAAGCGTGGTATAATCGTCCGCTATCTTACCTGGGTCCAGTTTACCTGTAACTACAACAGCTACCTATGGGAAGCAACCACTGTTGTCCTGATTAGTACCTAACTGCTGCACTAAAAGGACCAAAGACCCCAGAGAGGCATCACCTTCCACATGTCAGTATAGAGTAGAAGATAGAGGCTGTTTTATATGCTAAATTTAAATGACACAACTTAAAACACAACATTTCTGGCTAGTAGTAGCCAACAGCCTGGAGTTCTATTTGAAATAGTTTGTAACAGTATTTGTTAGTTTGTAACTAGTTAGCTGTTAGATGTAATCCTTACATTTCAGCCTGTATGTTAGTTGGCTGGGTCTCTGCTATTGCCATACGGTAACACCGTTGTTTCTGAGAACAATCAGCACACATCATTCAGCATTATGTACAACCAGAGTTCATATTCTACTGTGGCAGGTCGCCACGGTAAAGTCATGACCCGCCATGCTAAACATACGTTCTATAGTGTTTTCTGTAGTATTTGTATAGTACTCAGTAGCAGCACCGCTGCTGAAAATGCACCGAGTGACAAATAGTGGCTGTGGTTGCGGACAGAGCGGGCATTCATTTCCATATCTGTATAGGCTAGTGTGGATTTTAAGTTGATTCAAGTGTAGAAATGTTTGTTTTTACTGTAGTACTTGTTTACATTATGGCATCTATAGAAATTATTTCTTTATGGACTGTAGGCATAATCTTAATTGTAGGCTAAGATGTCATGCCAACAAAGTAAAAAAAAAAAAAATGTGAGGGCCTATGGCCATTATTACCTGCTTAAATTGGCTTAAAGCTGTCACACTAACCACTTAATGGCATTACATTTGCCTTTTATTGTATATTTTATCTGGGTGTGTTGTTAGGTGTGTTTCAGTGTTGGTGATATTTAATTGCTGCCAACATCTGTCTATTGCTACAACAAAAGATCATTTTAGGGTTTTACATTAAAAATAAGCAGATTTTCATATACTGTATACCTACTCTTAATACAACCACTCAGAGTACCAAAGACATCTGAGAATTATAAAGTCTTTTTGAAAATAGGATTATTTTCTGTAAATAAATGCACCATTAAAATACTTCCAGAAGATAATCTTTATAATTGAAAACATAATTACTTGACATAGTTTAGCTATTTTTATCTACAAACTACAAAAATGGCTCATGTTTGGTACCATTTTAGACAGTCACAGTTGTCTTGCACACAGTGAGCTAAACAAAAAGTAGTAGTGATGCTTCAATACAAAACGTTTTAGCATTATAATGGCAGCATAAGGCACTATCACCATTGATTCCAAATACAGTCAGCTGAGAAGTTGACCCAGGTAAGATGGCTGCCATATGGTCCCATTCCAGAATAGGAATTCTCTGTGACATGTCCCCTCTACTGTTTTATCTCTATGGTGGCCGCAGCTAGTGGAATTTGACACATGCGCCGTGGGCCTGTACAGGATCTGTACTTGTTTTCAAATACACAGGTATTATTTCACAGTCTCTTTATTTTACTGCAGGCATCCTGGCTCATAATACACTGCATTCTCAAATATAATGTATTGCAAATATACTGGATAACAAAATAAAAATCCAAATGAAACTCAAATATTTCCATGTAATTTAATTTATTTCTTTACAACATTCATTATGTTCAAATAGCTTCACTACACACATTCTTTTCCTACAGAATATAAGTAGCTCACATACCCATAGACAATAAGATGACTAGAATGTAGTAAATGTTCCCTTTAACCCATACAAAGCCCAACACAATTTACATTACAATTGTGCTGATAGTGCTTCATATCTCATTCCTGTACGTAGCTACATGGCCTACATTACCAAAATCTCCATGACACTTATTCTCCATTAAAATTGCATTCACTTTAATACTAGACACTTCGCTTTTCACATGCTCATTAGCACCAAGCAGCTAACAAGACACATGTTAGCTTAATGCCTTAAACAGATTGTTGTGCCTAGCTAACCAGCTAGCATATCAAAATCAAAATATATATATCAGGCTAAACCTCGCTAGCATCACAAACATTAGCATTCTAAAATGAGTTATTAGCTCTCACAAAAACCTTTTACCGCATTTCACATTCACTTAACTGTTTTGCTCAAGTTGTTTATGACTTAACCCTTTTATATTTTATAACATCAGAGTGAATATGCAAGTTTTAACAGTTTATCCACCTGAGAACAATGACAGGAAGTCACACACATGTTAGTGTGTAGAATGTTCTGGCAATTTCTGTGCTTCCCCGCTCTTTTACCCAAACCAGAACGAAAGACCGCAAGTCGTAGAGCACCATCTACAGGACTAACTGTGTTATAGCATGTAAGATAGAATTTCAATAGGATTAATTCAGTGTTTTTAGTGAATATGAAATTGGCAAATACATGATTTTTTTTTTCTTCACTTATGGATTTTATGTGTCTGACTTTCATTCATATAATTTCATTCATTAGAATCTTTTACCTAGCTATATTTGGCAAAATATATTAGCTTAAAATGTGAACATATCCCTTCGGATTCTTGAGATCCATTTGTTTCAAATACGTTTTCAGTGGGGAATTGTGAAATGATAAATGTTTGTATGATGTGTATCCTGGTACACAGCAGTAGGACGTAGCTGGGCTGTGCTCACACTTGCCAACCTTGAGACCTCAAACATAGAGAGGTCCTCCCCCAGAAAAATTTGAGTTTCAGAGACTTTGTTTCCTGCATTCTGGTGACTTTTAAAGAATGAAAATAAGTAAAATAAGAAAATAAGTACTAGTACTAGCACTAGTAGTAATAATAATAAGTGTCTCAGGACTGTCTCAGGACAGAATACAGAATAATTCGCCCCTCTGGCGTAAACTAATATTCACCCCATCCCAGTGGGGCCCCACATTGGTGTGTGTGGAGGAGGTGCCCTTTTTTCATTTTTTGCCCCTGCCCCTTAGAGAGTCTGTGCACGCCACTACCCTCTGTGGCCATCTACAAATGCTTATTGTAGTTAAAAGTGCAATGCTTTGCAACCTGTAGCACCATCCTTGAGGGAGCATAGGTGCGGGCCAGACCTGTGAAATTCAATGTGCAGGAAAGGAGTGAGCAAAGGGTAGAGTTGTCCATCCTCATTCTATTCTCTGTCACTATCTTTCTGACCATGCTGAACACCCTCTCTGATGATGCATTTCTGTGTGGTATGCACAAAAGTGCCTTCATCAATTGAGCAAGATTCTTGAACCTTCCATCTCTTCCAATAATAGCCCAAAACCTGTCAATTCTTGCTTCCTCAGGAAGTTCTGCCCTGCCAACCACCTGGTACTCCACCACTTCTTCCCTAAGGCTATCCAGGTCCAACCTGAGCTGTGGTAGTCTTTTCTCTAGCTCTGTCACTGCAAATAAAAATGAACAAATTCAGCACAACTGAGCTGGATATTATGTTTTCTCTGTAACCAACCTCTGTAACTTCTGTAACCAATTATAAAAAAAAACAAACGAATGACATAAATATAAAAAAGTTTCATTACTGCGCCTGAGCTTGGGGAAAACTGATGCCGTGACTCTGGGTCCAACACGGTCAGATTTTGGAGGATGATGTTGTCCAGGGGAATGCTGTCATCATCTTTGTGGTCACAGCTACAAAGAAGCCTCTCACTGCCCTATGACACATGATCAGATGCACAATTACAGCCATTGTATGATGGACTTTCAGTTATTTCTTTATGAGGTAAGCTGATTACACATTTGGATTACACAATAAACTGCTTGGCAATCTCTGAGTCCGGAAACATGTCTTTCACTGACATTTATTTCATCGCTGAGGGTGAAGGGGATGTTCTGTTTGGCCACTAACACAGCCATCTTAGTCTCAACATATACTACTGCATCAGGTCTCCCTTTACCAAGCAGGCATACGATGCTTTGCTGGCCCTGGTGCACTGTCATCGCCTTCTTATGTTTCTCAGCCTCTCGATGGTGATTCACGTCGGTGCGACCCCCATGCTCGACGGAAAAATCGACGCGGCAGATTTTAAAAAACACAAGCCCCTTTCCTTTAAAACTTTCCATAAGAAACGGGAATTCTTCTTTCCAGGATGTCTGAAATTTACACAAGTATTTCTTTCTCTTCGAACTCTCCATTTCTCTCTCCGTCAAGAAGACAGTCACTCACTGAGGAGGACGAGGCGAGCAGCTCTCTTCACCATGGAAACGATACATTTGGTGTTGCTGCATTCTTGTCCGGGTGGAAACAGTAGAATTTTATACACGCTTATACACGCTGTACAGTGCCAGAAACAGGTTGTGATAACGAAAAGGAAAAAAAGGTGTGAAAATGTGTCATAAATCGGGAGAAATACGGGAGAATTGTGACCCCGGGAGGAAACCGGGAGAGGGCAATGAAAATCGGGAGTCTCCCGGGAAAATCGGGAGGGTTGGCAAGTATGGGCTGTACTCGCTCTTCCATGTAAAGCTTCCTGCCTCGGGTGTGACATGTTCATAATGGCCGCCGAGGGAATTAGGACTACGCCCCCTTTAAGGTTAGGAGTTACAGTATGGAATGAATGAAGTCAATTGAAAGCCCTCATAAGGATAGACATACAAGAATGTATGTGTGTGTGTGTGTGTGTGTGTGTGTGTGTGTGTGATGCCACCCAATTGTATTTTCACAGAGCTCCATCTGTGTAAATGGGGTTGATGGTCAACAGAAAGTCTGCAGTCAGCTCCTTCACCACAGGAGGATGGGGACACCAGTGATTTCCATGGAGACAGAGGGAGAGAGAGTGTGAGAGAGAGAGAGAGAGGGAGGGAGAGGGAGGTGTGTGTGTGTGTGTGTGTGTTTGGGGGGATGATAAATGAGTCTACACCATGCTGTCATTTGTTCTTTGGCATCCAGTCCAAAGCACAATTTAGTGTAAAATATTAGGCTGGCCCCTTCAGATGACAAAGTTTAATGCTGATGTATGAATAGCCACAGACTATCCCCAGCTGTTATTGAACAGAGGGAGGTAGCTATTCTTCTCAAAGGGCAATTAATTAGTGTACACACAGGCACTGCAGAGGATGGACACTGAGAAAGGGCAGCCATACTGTGGTCTTGTCTGCATTTTAAATAAAATACAGATAAGTCAATGCGGTGATTAGTGATGTTAGATGATCAGAAGAAGCAGAATGGGAGGTGGGAACCCATTGATGTTTTGTTTTTAGCTCTATCTGGAGCCACATGCATCTATATAAGAACTACTGTATGTGAACTATGTGTGTGTGAGAAGCATAAACGATAATTGTTTACTTTAACAGCTTGTGATAGTCTTTTTCAGATAAAATGTGGCATTTTACCTCTTCCATGAAATGTGTTATTAGAAGTCGTGGAAACATTGCACACTAAATTCACATCCAGCATTGTCTACTTTTCAGAAAATTACTAGCTGTGTTGAAATGGCTGGAACAATTGAAGTGTTGCATAAAGTCCCAGTGCATATTTACTGAGAACATACTGTATCTAGCCCCAGTGGACGCCCAAAACAGAAAAACAGTTAACCATGCTTGTTCCCAGTAAAAAAAAAAAAAAAAAAGGGTGGGGGGGCTACATCACACATGGTATTTAAGGACCACTATCCATCCAGTTATTCAGAGAGAGAGAAACGTCCCAATACATCTTTGGCAAAAACAGCGAAATCAAGCCTTTTTCATTCTTGGAGCAGGTATCTTTAAAACTGCTGTGCATTGACTAACTCATAATTTTAAATACCATTATGATAGAAGATGATGTATTAAATCATGTCTTTTGCCCTCAGGGTCAAAGTTTGAGATTTTCTGCAACCATGATTAGGCTGGTATGTTTCATTGACAGCCCAAACAGTTTAGAACATGCAATTTGAACTCATAGCATGGCCATAATTGGTGGGGTTTAATGCGTAAATGTCAATTTTCTCCAACAGCTGAGCTTCGTTACTGTTATCTAACGGTGCTTGTTGGTATATGAAAAGGGTCCATTCATATTTATAACCATTTTTTATAATTTGTCACTGACGAAGCATGTAGAAAGAGATTTGTTGTTGTTGTCCTTTGTTGTTCAGAACCAACTCACCTGCTGCCTAGTGCTGTTGATGAACAAGGTAAGTTCCTCTTATTTAATTGTGCACTTGTAAAATTTGATTCCATAAATCAAACAATGCAATATTTCCATTATGATTATTATTATACAATATTATTTTATAATTGTATATGCAGAATAACAAAATATCATTATAGATGGATATGCTGCAATAAATGTTGGGTTTACCTCAAAAGCTGAAGAAAATTGCTAAGGAATCACCACATTACTGTATATTACTGTTGCAATAGTTGCTATGGCAAAACTATCGTTGGATTTGATTTTATTTCTTTTTTAGTTTATTAGTATAAGCACTGATCTTGCTGTCCCTTTCTCTCTCTCTCCCTTCCTTTTTCCTATCATTCCTATCATTAGCAATTTAAATCTTTCTAGAGCTCTGGTATTATCCAACTAATATCAGTAAGTATCATTTTCCAGTAGTATTGCCATTATCTATTTTGTGAGAATAACTTGTTTTGAGAACTTTTCTTTCTAAAATTGTCACATGGTGATGGCTTGTTTAGAGTGCTGGACCGACTGGTTTGAGAACCCCTCTGGGATGGTAGACATGGAGACCATTGCCGAGCTTCATGAGAAGAACCCAGGAAAGATCTACCCAAAACCAGTTCAGATTGAACTCAACAAGAACATGAGTCTTGGTGTACCTGGGAATCAGGAAACTGTGTTAGTACCCACCTGCTAGTAAATACCTGAACTGTCCAAAACACCAAAGCTGTTAGCTTCCTCAAATAACCCTATTAGTACTATTAGTATGTAGGTGCTATACACTACTTCCTATCAGTCACTTTCACCTGACTTATCTTTTTTAAATTTCAGAGCTAACATGACAGCTGCTTTCATTCTTTTGCCCAGCGGATTGTACAAGCTGATGTAGCTTTGGATGAAAGCATCCATCAAATGTTATGTTATACAATAGTTTCAGCCAAGCAGTCTGAGTGGTCAAAGACGTGATCCAACTTTGCTGTGAATCCAATAAAGCACTCCTTTATTGGTTGTACTGTCAAACATTGCAGTACCCAGGGAGCTACTTAGTGATCTGTCTTGTCTTCTTGTGTTTTTTATTATGATGTATGCATAATACTTTGAAGAAAACTATTCACTCATTACACATTGGTAATCATTGTATTCAAGCTGTAATACCCTTAAAGCTGCGCAAGGCAAGATTTTTCTGTAAAATACACCTGTCTTATCCTTAATTACAAACTGGGGCCTGTCCCTGAGAGGCAGCATATTTATCCTATCTGCATAGAATTATGTCAGGTACGCACAGTAAGCGATGAATCAAAAGTTAAGAGTGAAATGGACCAGAGGTCATCCAGAGTCCTTCAAACTTTGAAAAAGTTAAGGTGTCAAAAATTCAAACAGATCTGTTGCTGCCAAAGTGAGAATTTGCTTAGTACAGCTTTGAGGACGCTCTTTACTTTGACTCTGGGTATTTTGTTGAGGCAATAGGTACAAGGTGCAGCCTTTTGGGTATTATTGCTAAAAGCCTTCGAAATCTAAGTCCGTTGGCCCATAAAAACTGATGTGTTTTGTTGATACAGAACTGTTTTTCCTTGGCCAAGTGTGCTGGACCAAGTGGTTCAACCGAGACAATCCCACTGCGTCAGGAGACTCGGAGACTCTCAGTGACCTGAAAAAAGAAATACCAGGTGCCATCTGTGACACTCCTCTCTACATAGAGAGTGTTACTGTAAACCAGCAGATCCCAGCCGTTAATACCAAGGAGAATTTCTTCGTGTTAGTTAATGTTATTGGCTGATGTTTTGAATTTTAGTTGATTTTCCTTAACCGGGCCCTTGTCAAGTTGTGGGAAAAAAATTTCAGTTTCCTTAAAATCATAGGCAGAGTTGACTGATCATCCTAATAATTTGCTTTTTAGATACAATCCAACTGAGGGGTTCGCCTGTCGCAATAAAGACCAGAGCGGTGAGGACTGCCGTAATTACAAAGTAAGGTTTGGATGCCCATGCAAACCCTGAACTCAGTGACAACATCAGCAACAGAACAGTCAGAGTTACATGTGCTCCTTCCCAGAGATGATGAACTGAGTAAGACCACTGCGCCTCTGCAACCCCTTGTAAGCTGCTGGCCTGGGACTGAATCCCAGCAGAACCTTTTCTACTATGTGTGCCATTACTCTGCTTCTCCCCCAGCTTCCCTTCTGTCTCAGTAAAGATAGCAAAAAACAATAAAAACCATAAGACATTCTTAAAAAAAGTAACATTATAGAGTATAGAGTAAGTTCTAGAGTTATATGTATCCTTATTTTACCTGTTCTGAAACCAGCAGTGTGGGCTTGCATGAACTGATCCTTCTACATACTGTACCACATAGTGTTGAAAAAAAAAAAAAAGTGACTTTTTCATAAATTATGTAGTCAAAGAAACAGGAGTTTGGTTTAGTGTCTTTGAAATGAATACACACTAACAAACAGCATGGAGCCATAGGGGCTGAGAACAGTCTTTCCCTTTTGTGTCACGGTTAACATTTTACTCCAGTTTCAACTCAAACTTTAAATGCAGTGCCTGAACTGATTGTTGTAACAAACAAAAAAATCAATTCAGTGAATAAAAGTATCTCCATCAAAATGGCTCACCTTTGTTTTATCGTTTTGTTGTTGTTGTGTTAATACAACTAACATCTGACAGAATATAACCAGCCCATTGTTGCCACATTTTTTAAATTCTCAGGATAAAACTAGAGAGGAATTCTTCTATTTTCACACCTAGTGAACACAGTTTTGTGGTTAATGTTCTTATTTTTTTGTCCTTTTTTTCAACAGCGGGGTTGCTGTTGCTTACAAAGTGTTAGTATGCTGCTAAGAGTAGGAAATGAAAAAGACTATTTTTTTAAGCAAACAAGTCATTGGCAATTAGTGATATGACGGAATCTGGGGGAGTAGACACGGGTGGAAGGGAGGGTCACACACACACATATGCACACACACATGAGTGCACAAAACCAGTAAGACCTGAGAACTTCCCCAATCAGAATCCTTTGTCCTGCTGGCTGCTGAGTAGCAGGTGAGGGGGAAGTGCCTTGCTCATGGGAACTTTGACAGTAGCTGTCGTGGAAGCATTACTTCCCCAGACCAGCAAAATCTGGGCTGATCTTGATCTGGTGTCCTTCCAGCCACAAGCCTGCTTCTCTAATCCACCCAAGTGCGCAGTTCTGTTTCACAATACAACACGTACTCCATGACCCGCTTTGCTCTCCAGTTCTTTTTAAAAGAGCTGAAATGCTGCAATTGTTTGCCTGCAATATGAGAATCTTGAAATGGGGTGTGTTTCGAGACTTTGCACGGACATGTCCGTGTTTAATACACATGGGAATAAAGTTGCTGCTAATTACAGAGGGAATATAAGACTGGACATCTAACCTCTGCGTGTCATTTTCCCATTTAATCGTTAGGAATTTCTATACTATTCTTTTGTTGAACAATATCCCTGGTGGACAAGTTCTAGAATTGCAAAATCTTTGAATGGGGAATTGTTTTGCTTTGGGTGTGTACTGCAACACAGATTCCCAAAAGACTGGATGCTTTACCTCTTTTCAGTAAATGGACATCTTCCAGATCTTGGTAAAGTATTTAAGGTGAGACCAGTCTCCCATTAGGACAGAGAGAGGGCAGCAGTGCACTATCCTGCTCTACTGGGGGAAACAGCAGCACACTGCACCTTTAACCTGTGGGTGAGTGTCTTGTGTTTTTGCCTACAAATGTCTCTTGTGAACTTATTTTTAGTTATATGAATTTATATCTACTAGTCTATAATTGATGTATTAGATAAATGAATGAGGGATTTTCTGCATCAGGATTTGATATCTTTGAAATGTAAATTAACTTTAAAATTAGAAACTTTAAAGAGTATCTGGCTAAAACAGTGAATTATGGTAAATATCCATCTAAATTAAGCAATTTTGTTTTCTTTCATTTCATGAAAGCTTTTTAACACTGTGCAAAATGATATTGTGTTCTCACGTTGAATTTATTTAAATGCATCCATGCCACAGGGTTAAAGTCCAAGATAATCTGCAATCATGATCAAGTTGGTACTGTATAACATTTTGTATTACTTTCAAATTTCTCAATATAAATGTGCTATATTGGCATTTGATGATTGATATACAGCACATTGATCTAACTTTATACTTCTTATCCTGTGTTTCATTTTCTATAATAGTTGAGTATTGCCGTTATTGCAGGATTGCTTGCTGGTAGGTTCATCTCAATAGCTGAAATGATCATAGTTACTATTTTCTCTGCATTCTATCGTCAATATACATCAGTGACCAAATTGTTCTTTTATTAACTTTTTGTTAACCAGAAAGCAACCAGCAGCTCGCCAATAACTCAGGTAAGACCATGCACTGTAGTTTGGTAAAGCCACATTGCATATCTGATATATATTTGCAGTTGCAGAAAAATCTTGTAACCCATTCAAAATCACTGTTAAAATTTCAACTGCATGGGTGTCAATTTCAAATCAGGCTTTCTATTAAAAGAAATAAATAGTTTACTTTTTGAAGTTGCAAGGCTTTCCTGTGACAGCACGGACATCCTTTCTCATTCCTGTTGCTTGAGATTGTTTCTTGCAAGGGGGTTATTGCAAAGACTCATTAACATTGTTGCAAAAATGTGTTTTTCATTTGTTAAACAGACAGTCGAATGATGTTCCCATATCCAATTCGCCCAATAAAACCAGGTCAGAGATTTCACTCAATGGCACTTTTGAACAAACTAAAACATACAGCGGCTCACTTTGAATGCTGAAGTCTGATATCCATTGTTTCTTTTTTTCCAGTATGCTACTATCCCACCCATATGCGTAAGCAGCCTATGCCTTTTCTTTTTACATTTATACATGTCAGACATTCAACACTTTCTTCTACACTAAGCACCTTGTCTAAATTCCTCCTACCTGGATGACTGGTCTAGAATGCTGGACAGACTGGTTTGACAGAGATGACCCCAGTGGAAGTGGGGACTGGGAAACTCTTTCCAGTCTTCGCAGTGAGAACCCAGGGAAGATCTGCAGTAATCCAGTTCAGATCGATGTCAGAACTACAACTGGGCTCACTGTGGCTGCAACAGGGAATGTAGTTTCGTAAGTATTGTGCCAAACAAAGTACAGGATAAGATGATCTATTTATGTATGCTGTGTGTTTTATTAATGCTTTAATATGAGTTTTATATACCCGGTGAGGCCAACAGTTTCCAATTTGTGTGTACAAGTTCTATTATATTGCTCCACCTCACCCATGTACTAGATAACAGATTAGCATAACAATGTAAGTGTGACCAGGTTTAACCCCGAGAATGCCACCTTGTGAGTTTCACCAAAGGAAACACCATGTTTAGTACCAATGAGTCTAAAAACACTGGTTCTTTAATTGTCTGAGAGAAATGCTGGAGCAGATATGAAGAGATGAATTTATTAAGAAAATAGTCTTAAAAATGTCTGCCAAGTGAAACACATTTGCTAAATAATAATTACATACCACCGCACCACGCTTGTACATCAGCCTGATATGTGCAGGAAGCCATCTGCTATTAGCTGATCTTTGGTCCAGGTGATGTCACTACCTGTTGTAGGTGACATCACCTGGCAAATGGCATTATGATTGGCATATTGGATGATTGGATATTTACCTAGCATACTTTTTACCATTAGATGTCAGGCCCTACACAGATTTGAGTTTGGGGTTTAGTTACTCTTTAAAAACCAAATGGAGTGTAATTCAAACACTAATTCAAAAACTAACACACAAATTCAAACACCTGGTGTGTCTGAATTAGTGGGTGTGAACCACACATCTTAAGGGGTACGTCTCCCTGCTACATGAGCAACTGGAGAACTGTTAAAATAGTATAGGAGGTACACATACCAGGGTCAAGTAGTAATTGGAAGTAATTCTTAGTGTTTTTAACCTGCTTGTAGTGCCAGGTGTGTGTGGTTTACTGCATCAGGCAGGCAGGTTGTCAGTCACAGAACAGTATGCTAAATAGACTTTCAAATGCTTTATCAAATTACTGTGATTGTCAAAACTTTCAGGCATTTGTTGTGTTGGACGCCACACCCATCTAGCACCTGAGCAGGCTAAAGCAAACCATGAAAAGAATTAGCAAATGCTATTTGACCCAGCTCTGGTGGTTATCAATCGGACGCATCCATTCAGTTCTTTCAATACTTAAATTGTCACGTTGTTCCCTTTTTCAGAGCTGACACAACCACAGGATTCGTCTGCAAAAACGTGGAGCAAACGACGACGCCCTGTCATGATTATCGTGTTCGCTTCAGCTGCAACCCGCCATTCTGCGGTGGAGGAGGTAACTATGAGTCCACTCCGAATCTGCACACTGTTATGCTGCCAGTTTACTGCGGGCCTTCTGTTTCATTGTTTGTGTGCACAAGCATTCAGTTTGAAGGGTGTATTGGTTACGCTGTTTCTCGTCAGGCATCCTGTTTCTCTTTTGTTGCTCTCTGGGCAGTGTGCTGGACCAAGTGGTTTGACAGGGACAATCCCAGTGGAACAGGAGACTGGGAGGTTTTGAGCTCCCTGAGGGCCGAGAACCCAGGAGACATTTGCGCTTACCCTCTGTTCATAGAGGCCGTTACCGCTGATGCTTCTATGACCCCAGCGATCATGACAGGGGACAACATATATGCGTAAGTTGACTTGTAGTGAAATAGTGCTGAATTTAAGTTTACATGTGGTATTTTGTATAGCCAAGGATCCCTCAATCAATCAATATTTCTCAACGCAAACAGCTCTCTTCCAAAGCTGGAAACCCGAGAACCTAGACTCTAATCTGTGATTTCATCAAGATGTACTGCCTGGAGCGACTCCTTGAACAGTGAATGGGAGACTGACTTTGTAGATGCACATTTAGATTAGATTAGATGAAATTTTAATGACCCCCGTGGGGAAACTGGGTAGTGCGCGCGTAATGTCTTAAACTTTTACACCTAGGCGAGGCTTATTTTATTCTTCTGATAACAGCTCAGAATCAGAAAATGTATGTGCGGACCCAGAATATCAACCGGGCCACTGTCACAATCACCTGTGCACCGTCTCTATCAGCTAATTTGAAATTGAGCTGTCAGTCAGTGTGTTGTCACAAATCAGTGCGCAGGACAAGCTTCTCTCTCATTCCTGGCGATAGGCGACAGCAGTGAATGTGAACAGGCCTTGGGCTGTGGGAAAACAAATATAAACACTGCAATTCAGCTTTATTCCCAATAATGTGTGCTTTCATCCATTCCTATTGGTGATATTGAAGAGTTTGATTCCAAAATGAGATACCCATCATTTGAAAAGAAGTGACATCTGCTCTAGTAAATGATCGATATCACAAAATTGAAACAAATTCTAGTACATGGATAATAGGTAACTTCTGTTCTTGTTTGACACAATACTTTTACAGACTAGATCATCTATGTTTTAAGTGAAGATTTGTTTTGAGGGATCCCTCTTCCCCAGAAATGGATATGTATCATTTTAGAAATGATTTTTTAATATACTGTATATCTAAAAAAAACATGAAAGAACTGCAAGTGTAAATCATTTAGTTTTGAATAGCATGCTGAATTACTAACTGGGTTGAATCATTTTTCAGCTACAATCCAACTACGGGATTCGTCTGCCGCAAGACGGACCAGGCATCAAACGTTTGCCGTGACTATAAAGTTAGGTTTGGATGCCCATGCAGTTATTAAGCCACCGGCTCCACACCGACACTGACACAGTGGAAGACAAGCCGATATGCAGATTCTCTTTCTGTCATTTTCTTCTCTTTATTGTTTCTGATTAATTGCCCCTGATGAATACTATAGTAAAAGGAAAATATGTGATTAATAACTAAAATTGATCTTCCTTTTCTTTTTCTATGATTAAGTACTTTGAAATTGTTGTGTCATATGACTCATGTATGAAACAACAACAGCGATTAAAAGTACTAATAAACAGCAAATCCTATGTTTTTTTCATTAACTCCCACTCACAACAGCTCCAACCAACGTTTATTCAGAACATACCACATTAGTATTCAAATAAAGTCTGACTTACAAGTTTACAGACTTACATAAGGTTATATTGCGGGGTGTGTAATGCAGAGATTCATGTGTTTCGACCACATGGTGGAGGTTGGTGTGATGTACTGACAGCAGGGGGAGCTGGACAGCAGTGTCATTCAATAGTAATGTGAGAATGTGGGAAAAAGAAACAGTATAGCTAAGTTCATCTGAATAACATTATATGTATATGCACACATACAAACTCTAACAAAGACCATTACAATAGGTACAATTGGCTTGTTTTGTGTGTAAATCAATCTCTCTCTCTCTCTCTCTCTCTCCCCCTTTCTCTTTGTAGCAGCAAAGCTTTGTGTCTTCGGTATCTTCAGGTTGGGTTTAGTGTCCTTGCAGCCTCGCTCTCCTCTCTCCGACCTAAATCACATCTCTATCATATTTCCCTCAAAGTCAGGATGTAAGCCTACACACAAACACGTATATGTGCACGTACAGTATATGTACACACACACACACACACACACACACACACACACACGTACACACTGAGGGGAGCAGGAAAGATACAAGGTGATTTCTGCTACCTCAACACTGTCAACATTTCCTCAGGAGATGAGCAGTGATAGATGCTGAAAAGAAACCGCAGTGTATAGTGCAGAATGTAAAACGAGGCGAGAAAACTTTTCCAACCGTCTGCCGTGGGAACAGATTCCGTTATTAGGATGTTTAGATAATGCTTGCACTGCGTCAATATTTCATTTTTGGTGGTATTTAGGTTGTGTGTGTGTGTGTGTGTGTGCGTGTGAGTGTGTTTGTGTTCTTGTTTGTGTGCTTGTGTGGATCTAGACGTACGCCTCGTGTCTGTACAATAAGCGTCTGGCATTGTTTGCTGTGAAGTTTCCGAAGAAGAATGAATTAGTGATTATCTCCGTCACCCAGCAGGAGTCCTTGGGGTCGAAGGAAGCAAGAAAGATGAGAAAAAGAGAGAGAGATGAAGAAGAGACGGGCGGCAGGGGTGGGGGGGGGAGTGAGTAAGCTGGATGCGATTTGAAAGACGGGAAGAAAATTGGGAAAGAAGTGGAGAGGGGAAGTCGGCCGCCATCGGTAGTGAAGTAAAAATCTGTATGTTTAAGTGCAGCAGAAGTGTTGGAGCTGCGGAGCATTACAGCGCTCCATTCTCTTCCATTAATCTTCTCCCAATATTCCATGGCTGTGAGGGCCTATTTATAGACCAGGGGATGATTAAGTGGTGAAGTACTGTGCCACAAAGGGAACCAAGCTCATTTTCTCCTTCCCTTCCCTCTCTCTCTCTCTCTCTCTCTGTCTGCTTCTCTCTCTCTTCCCTCTCTCTTTCACGCTATCTCCTTTTCGGACTTTCTGCCTTTTTCTCTCCCCACTCTCTTTCTCTCTTGTCTCCTGCTCTTTCTCATGAGCGTGTATTATACACCCGACGTCCCTATGCGGTTCAGTTCTCACTGAAATTATGTTTGACTCAAGGGGTGAGGATAAGTCATTCAATTCCGTTTTTTTTCCGTTAAGCAGTTGACAAAAGGCTTTATGGAAACGTTAATTGTTGTGAGGCCGCTTCAGGAGGAGCGAGAGCAGAGAGGCCGCCTTAACAAGAGTGAGGCTAGGTCAGGCTGGATCAAGATTGAATAGTGTCCACTAGTTAAGAATGGAGGACTAAATGCTTATGCACACGCACACAGATCCTACATATCCCTGCTATTGCAAGGTGTCCTTGACTGGAAGTAGAGCACTACACAGGAAAAAGGGTTAAGCTAATTTTCATGTGCACAGAAGTGATTTATGGGAGAAAAGAGGAGAGGAAGAAGAGAGCGAGATGAGAGGAAGAGGAGAGGACTGACCTCGCCATGCTCAAGATCGGCCTCATTTCTGCACCTTCAGAACAGTGGGAGTGCAAAGAGAGGAGATCAAACTCTTCTTTGTGTTTTTCCACACTCGCGCTCTCTCTCTATCTACTGGTTCCAATCCAGATTTGTTCCCTGGGTTTTAAAAGAGGCTTAGGTGGCAACATTTCCTGCAGGGTGGATTTTGTGCAGGGATTGGAGGTTGAGGACCTTTTGTAGCGAGTATTCAGCTATTTAAAACATTCGGAGGATTTGCGCAAGGAAAAGGAACCGCTGAAAGTCGCTCAGAAGGCAAAATGTTGCCATGGCCATGTTGAAGGTTTGTGTATGTAGTCAGAAGAAGCACTGAGATATGTGTAAGGGGGTGGGGTTACAATAGGCAGGGAGAATGCAGCCATTTACTTGTTATATAATGAATGTCATAGTGTTGCATAGTGCTGGGTTCTCTGTTAGGGGTTGGCTATGGAAGTTAGTCCTGTTATACACATCTCCTTTGTTCCTATGTTTGTATTCATGTAAAAGTACTCATTCTGAAGAACGGTCAGAGTGTTAAATTATTGATGCATTAACCTCTAAGAAGTATTTTAATGTTATAGGTAACTGCTCCATATACTGTTAGTTTAAACTCTAACAATGCATCATATTTTAGGAGCTTATTATATGTTTTGCATGTAAAACCTTATTCAGCAAAGTAACTAGTAACTACAATATTTCCCTCTGAAATGTAGTGGAGTAAAAGTATGAAGTCTCACAAAATGGAAATACTCAAGTTAGGTGCCAGTACCTCAAAATTGTACTTAAGTGCAGTACTTGAGTAAATGTACTTAGTTACTTCCCTCCTCTGGAAGGCACCGTGTTATTTTCAATGAAGTCCCAAGCTATGTAAACTGGATAATTCTCAGAACCTTGTGCCACATGCCATTTGATCTAAAGACATAAATCTACCACGCCCTTATACTTTACGATGCCTTCAGGGAGCGCATGCTAAATTGTGTATAAATGAATAGATCACTACCCACCACCACCCTCTCTGGATAGTGTAACACCAACTTTGGATTTCTTTTACCACGGCAATATGAGTCTGAAAAGCTATTAGAGCATGAATTCTGAGAGATGAAGGAGATAAACGCGTCACGCTTGCACTTTTCTGCAAGGTGAGAACAATACCGGGCTATTTTCACTCTGACAAGCTGTATTAGTCTTGCCAGCTTGTGCCTGCCGGCAACTCCAGCACGATCGCTGTCTGGGATATTTTGTTTCCAGTCACAGTAGCTGATCCCTTGATTGAAAACGCTGAATGCTGAGAAGCTGTTATCCCTGTTTGCAGTGTCTGATCCTGGATGTCTGAGGCTGCTGTTGGTCCCTCTCATCCCCAGTTGTTACAGCTCATCCCTGGATCTCGCTGGCAACATGGTGGATCCCATTACTAGGGCGGCAGCCTAAAGGTCAGAGATGTGGGCCTGCTGGATGCAGAAAATAAATAGGCAACTCTCTCCTCTCCCTCAGTAACTAACTGTCAAGGTGTCCTTGAGCAAGTCGCTCAACCTCCTGCTCCATTTGAGCTGCTGAATAGAAGACTGTGGAACCTTTCAGGTGTGAAGCAGGATGTTAGTGAAAAGAAAAAGATCAAACCTTCCCTGGAAAAATACAGGTTAAGAAAAATTTCTATATGGGAACTCAACCATCCTTGCAGTGGTGACAATAGGCAATTTTTGGGGCAATGCAGATGGGCAACGGTTCTGGCAACTGAAATAATGTTCTTGGCAAAAGGTGTTCCTGTGTGATCAAAACAACAATGATATGGCAATTATTTGGGTGGTTATCCTTGTCTGAGTTGCCCTGTGTATCACTGGGATCTCACTTCTCATTTATCTGGTTCTATCACTCATTTTGTACACACCATACAGTGTGTATCAGAGCCGTAGCCTCTGAAAGGCTTTGTGTGCTTGTTTTGGGAAACTAAGAGAAAAAGAATCTACAGATGGGGCTAAGCAGGACAGGCTACAGGAACACACACCCACTGCTCCCCATCCAAACCATGCATGTTGACATTTACATGTACAAGTTGTCCCCATTGTCAAGGGTCTGTAAAATGGTGAGAAGTAGACTAACTTAATAATACTAATGACATTGAGATAAACCAGTTATCTGAGTCCTACAATTACCCAAATCTGCCATGTGTATCTATTCTTCATTTGCTCTGCCATGTCTGGCTTTGAAAGGCCCCTCTTGATAATGTGGCTGTCTGTAATCCGAGTCGACTGTGACCCCGCTCTTACACTGTTCACACACACCAAAGATGGAGATGGGGCTGTCTTTACAGGGAGAGAAGTCTATTCAGGAGTTGTCTGTTGGAGGCTTTTCTGTGTGAGTATACACAGCCTTGTGAGTTCCTCTCCTTTTCTCCAGTCTCTTTCTCTGCAGGCAAGCCCTTGGCGTCTACTGTAGTCCAGTGGGAAGACTCATTTTTTGCAAGCATTGCCAAGATTTCTATTTGAGGTCTAAAATGTGTATGCAGACGGATGCATATGTCCTCTCTCTCTCTCTCTCTCTCTCTCTCACTCTCTCTTTCTCTCTCTCTCTCCCTCACACACACACACACAGGGGGCTGTTTCCTCATCGTTCACACTGAGAAATGCACTGTGAGGACGTCCTTATCCCGCAAACCAGACCCTGCTGGATGCTCTGTAATAACAACTCCAGCCGTCTGCTGTCCAATCAGCCTGGCTCTCCACTGTGTGCGTGTGTGTGTGTGTGTGTGTGTGTGTGTGTGCGCGTGCGCGTGCGCGTATGTATGATTTGCCCTAAGATCTGAAAGCACAAAGTGCAGAAAACAACTTTTTTTTCCCCCAGAAAATCAACAAAGGTACAAAGAACCCACACAACAAAAATAATTATAGTAATCCTAGAATACATTTTAGAAGGATACTATACACCCTGAAAAAGATGAGTTTTTGAAGGTGTGGGTACTGATTCTATATGGAACTGCACTGACTCAATGAACTCTAATTTGTTTTTTAAAAAAATGGCAAATCAGAGTAAATGACTCAGTGTGGTGCTTAAAGGTTGTGTTAATACTGCTGATTTGGAGCATTTTGCGCATTCATAAAGGCCAACAGAACCGTTTTCTGGTGCTGTTTTGAAGCGTAACACTGCAAAACGTTAAGTCCCTAAAGGAATATTATAAGTATATTATATTGTTGTAGATAAAAGCTTCCACTCTGCCTCTAAACTCACTACTGAGTCGGCCTACCGCAGACACAAAACAAGTCCTGATGGGAAAATTATAGCAACATTCCATGCCATGGGAGATAAACCCCCGCTGCAGAAGTTTCAGATGGCTGTCACATTTACAATGTGTGCGTGCAGCTGCAGAACTAAGTCCGCCTGGCTGCAAGTGCTGGGGGGGATTTGGTGGGCATCCGTCAGCGCTAACTGGAAGTGACAGTGTGCAGAGAGGTCCTAATTACTGTCTCAGCTGACTAATTGTCGTCTCTGAAGAACGTATTCCCACTGAGGTCCCGGGGATCTCATTGACAGCGCTGCTCAAGACGTACGGGCCGGTGCTGACATCGGCATGCTGTTATGTTCAAAGGCGTCGCTGGAGCCAAGCCACAAGTGGGAATTGTGAATATGAGCCGTTCAAAAACGGCAATCATCGCCGGCTGAAGTGGGGCGTGGTGGGGCTCGTTTGCGAGAGACGAGAGGTGTGATGCTGTTGCTGGGAAAGGGAAAGGGACCGTGTGTGTGTGTGTGTGCGTGCGTGTGTGCGCGCAAACTGGAACCGAAAATGAATCTTCGGGGTGATGCCATACAAGAACCATTTCTGATTCCACAAAGAACCTTTCATGAACATTTTAATAGCCTATCCCAAAGAATTCTTAGTTGATTAATTCTAAGTAATTCTTTGTTATTGGATGGTGGGTGATGGAATAAATGTAAAAAAAATAAAATAACCAAACCCCTCCATAGTATATATTGTGCAAGTGCAAATGAGGCTGTACAAGGGCAGATGAACAAAAACACAATGCAGGAGTCTGAGCAACGCAGTGCAGAAATGTTTCTTCTATGGCATCACTCTGAAGAATCATTTTCAGCACCTTTATTTTTCTGTGTGTGTGTGTGTGTGTGTAGGTGTGTGTGTGAGATGCTGTCCTATGCTTAAAGCTGCTCAACCTCTCGCAGCCCTTATCCAACTTGCCACGGTGTTAAGACATCCTCAGCTGTAGTCATCATGACATAATGGGCGGATGAAGTGAGACCGTTGTGTAGCTCTCTCTGAACACGCCGGAGCCATCAGCATTGAAAATAAACTGTACCAAACAGAATAATGCAGCAGAGACGGGCCTTTAGTACGGGGTGACTGAACTGAATGAGCGTCTTCTCTTTCAGGGTCTTACCATTCAAAGTGCATCAGCTTCTCGTTTCCATGGTTTCCTTGCCTCTGCCAATGCTATCTTTCCACCAGCCTGCCAGCGAGAGAGAGAGAGAGAGAAAGAGAGGGAGAGAATGACAGAGGGCTTTTAGCAGTGGTTATCTCTCCCTTTGCATAAAGTCCCCTTTGCATTACCCAGTGCATGAATGGCATCTGAATAAATACACCAGCCAGCTCGTATGGAAGCCTCCCCGGGTTACAAGCAAGTGGGTGTGTATAAACTCG
This sequence comes from Centroberyx affinis, assembly GCF_046629955.1. Lineage (NCBI taxonomy): Eukaryota > Metazoa > Chordata > Actinopteri > Beryciformes > Berycidae > Centroberyx > Centroberyx affinis. Next base: position 174,525 of record NW_027281544.1, on the reverse strand, counting down.
TCTAATTTGCGCTCCTCTTCAAAAAACGACATAGTTTTGATCATGGAATGGGGGGGGGGGGGGGGGGGGGTAGCGACATCTCCCAGAATGGCACAGGGGGTATTTTCCTATTAGACACAACGAGCTAAAGGAACAGGATGTCATGTTTAACATCACAAAAACACTATTTTCTCACTTCCATCAACCCCTAATCTTTCTTCTCCAGTCAATCCAGTGCTATAGCTGGTTGGGCGCAGACACTCATATCATCTAGGATGGCTTGTAACCAGTGATGTAGTGGAAAATTAAAAGGTGGGTAAACAATGATGATCAAGGCAAACAACCACCAACATAAAAAAATCAATCATACTTTCAGAAAAACATTATTATAACATTATTATATGCTTTTTATTCCTATAGCCTCAGTTTGATACTACTTTGATTTTGGTAATAATGATTTGTGTCACTCCGCCCACTCCCAAATTATTCCGCCCATGAAAAGGCAGCAGGTGGGTTCACCCTCCACTACTAAACCCAGGATGTAGTACCTCAGTTCGGGGCCAGAGGGCGCTGTGACAGCAGAAGAATAGCAGCGCGCCTGTCAGTCGGCGTCTCCTCCCCGGGCTCAATAAGCATTCCTTTCATGCTGTGCGCGAGGCTCTGCTGACTTATACGGAAACCCTGAATTTCTCCATAATTATGCTAATGGCCCAGATGGTAGCATGATGAGTGCCATTCTCTTTGATATTCTCACACTGCAGAGTGCTGGTGTGCAAGACCCACGCAACCCGACGCGCGTTGAGAGTCAATGTTCACACCACCTACTTGATCCCATGTAATTACTTCTTGTTTCCTTTAGCTCGATGCATGCGAACCTCTTCACTATTAAGTGACTTTGCTTTCATTTGTGAAAGGGATTTGACAGATCCGGTATAATATAAACGACGAAGTAGCACTCCAAAAAGCGAGGGTAGGTGTATGTAGATTTACTCTTTTACTTACCAGCACCCCTTAAACAACTGTGGCAATCCTGTAGCCTAATAGGAGGATTCAATACAAATATAACAAGAACACCACTGGAATATTATAATGGTACCAGAGGAGATGAAGAAAAAACGTCATAAATATTTAAGTACCACAAAACACTATAAGCCCCTATAGGAATATTATAGGGATATTATAGTGATTTTACTTTAGGGACAGTTCTGCGCAACACACACACACACACACACACACACACACACACACACACAGGCCGGCCATTCACACTTGAGCCATATACAATGACCGTCTTCATCCAGGGTTTGGATGCTGCCGGTGGCGATCAAAGAGCTCTTTCACATCCCCGTTGAGATTAAACGGGCCCTCCGCCCTCTCGTAGCAGGGGCCCACCACTGCACCTATAGCAGCAGCTGATGCATCGGCCCGTGTAGAGCTGCAGTGGGGGTGGACGCTGATAAGGTGCATGTAGTGTTAAATCAATAGCATGTTGGCCCACGCAGCAGCCGCAGATGCCCGTCCTATAGGAAGGAGCCTCGTTTGAACTCGCTAATCAGATAGAAACGCGATAGGCGCGCTTACAACCTCGAGAGATATTGCATATCTTTCCCCGTGAAATCTATCCAGCATTGGGGTCTCCGTGTGTGAAAGTCACACACACTTTCGCGTCGGAGGATGGTTCACACTCGAGAATAGTCGGTTGCTGGAAGGCTTTCAAGTCTAAAGTGGAGTTATTTGCATAGGTTAAATATTCGTGCCTTTCAGCGGCTTCTGTCGATATTACGGATTTGCTGTTCTGCCAATTTCAATTCCTTTCATCCCACTCCTCCCACATTTCTGGAATGAAGGTGGAAATTGTTGAAAAGGTTGCCGCTTGGAAATCCTGTAAAGGAGATTTGAGAACGGGAAGTTGTGAATGGCAAACACACAAAAGTAGGCCTGCAGAGCCTACTTGGCTCTATGGGAGAAGAATCAGTGCCGCGATATCCTGCAGCCATAATAACACCGCTCTGTGTACTGCAGTTGGCCAAGAGTAAACTGAGTGCTGACTGAATTATTTCTTCATGGACCTCATACAAGATGCCAATAAGCTTCAAAAATCCCCTCTGTGTGAAAATGAAGCATTTCTGGTAACACATACCTACTATGTAGTAATTGGTATAATCTCAAAGATACAGCAGCACAGTTTTCTGTGTCTCTGTCCATGGTGCTGAAGACCCCGCGCTGCCGAAAGGAGCTAATACACATAATGAATTAAGATAAAACATAAATTCGAGATAGCAATTTTCCTATTATGCCCCTTCAGTGTAGGTAATAACATCTGATGGATCACAAATTAACAAAAAAAACAAACATAATCAATGGGACGCTGATAAAGTAGCTTCCTTTTGGCCCTACAGTTCTAGGGGCAACTAATTCTTCAGCGTGATCCCATTCAAACTGTATGCAGTAGCCTGTTAATAAGTTTCGACGACATAGCTACCTTGCTTTTATGAATGGACCCGGATCTTGTGGTCATTTGGAAGGACTCCAGGTAAGATTTCACCCTCAAGTTACAGCATCAGAATGCATTGCAACGCTGCACTAAATGGATATTTACCTGCGCGTCTTAAAACGCGGGGGAACTTGACGCCAAGTTATATGATAAATTGGAGAAACGGAGAAACTACACCCTTAAGAAAGGTCGAGATTAAGTTTATCTCTCTCTCTCTCTCTCGCTCGCTCTCTCTCTCGCCCCCCTCCCTCCTCCCTCCTCCTCTCCCTCCCCTCTCTCTCTCTGGTGCGCGTTCACAACACTAACCTTGGCTCGACGTCAGAGCCTGTGCAGCAGTGCAGTATAATGGGAGCGCAGGCAACCCAGAGCGCCTCATAGGGGGCTGCATATCGCTGCTGTATCCTCTGCTCGGCGCTCTCCAGCCCCTCTCCAACCCTCTCCAACACCTCACCTATAGCCCATGCATGGGCTCCCCCCTCCCCACTGGATCTGTACCCCTCGACATGGACGTCCCGCCGTCCCTCGACCCGGAGGATTGTTGTTTCTTGGCGCAGTGAAGGAGGAGAAGGAGAAGGGGAAGGGGAAGGAATCATGCCGGGACTGCTAATGGATTTAGGGAAAGCGCAAGTGACCATGCCGTGATCTTGCGCATCCAGGGCCGCCGTCACCCTGCCTTGCCCAACGACCGTAGACGAATTACGGGGGAATCGAACCCGCGCACCGGGGGGATTAAACCACTGTGCATTTTTTACAAACAACATGAAGATTACCTCCCATCAGCTGATGATAAGCAGTCTCGTTTTCAGGTTCAACCTCAGGCTGATCCCGCTTCTGCTGCTGTTTCTTGGATACTCTCGCGGGATGCCGCACGTTTTAAGATTTGGTAAGATGCTACTTGTTGTTTATAGTACGATACAGTCTATTTCTACGGTGTCTATTCACACAAACTGCCCGGTGATTGTCCACATTGAAATGACATTCATAGGCTGCAGTAGCTGATGTGTTGAGACCTTTTCGTCCCACTCTTCGTGCTGTTTTGTGTCGTAGAGTAGAGAGTTGGAAAACAATTTATCCTGACCACTGAAACCATCTGATGCTTATCTGAGGAATGGTCTATAGGCTATGTGTAGCTTTATTTTATTTATGTCTCGTCACATTATTCTGAAATTATTTTTTATCATGTGGCTCATGCCATTCATCAAGAATCATTGGTTTCCACGAAGCTTGAAAACAGTGATAACTTTGAATGGAAATCAGCTGTAGCTAGCCCATGTACCAAGAAATAGTCCCGTGCAACAGCTCACGACTAAAGGCAGCAGATGAAACTAAAGAATAAGGGGCTTCTGCAAGTTGGGAATGCATAGACAGTTTTGACAAATGTTTTCCCTTTGATCCACGGATCTTTGTCCTGCTCATAATTAAGCTGCACAGCAATTAAGCTGGGTATCTGCCTTATCTTTGGCTCGCAGGTATTCATCAGGACGAGGAACATAACTGTCAGTGTTAATGCTCGGTTTCCCTCTCCGGCGCGGACACTTGATATCTCCATGGCTTTTTAAACTGCTGACACCCCAACATGTCCTCTGCAGTAAATGTTTACATGTAAACATTACCCCCGGAGTGCGGATCAATCACTCGGATCAGTCACAGCCTGGGCCAATCGATACGCCTGACAGTAGTTTTCAGCTTTCATCCCACTGAACCGCTATCGATCGGGATTTCCCGTGGTTTCAACTGATTTGATACCGTTATCTCAATTTATAACGTTGATAGTCGCGGTCCTCCGTTCTGATTGGCTGAGTCACGTTCGAAGCCGCTGTAACGTACCCGATAAACACACACCTGTAACCGCATAGCCGTTATTTTAAATATGCACTAAGCGAAAATCACCTCTCATACCGGTACTTATGCGTCGCTCAGCAACCACGTTGTTTAGCTGCTCTTCAAGAGACATATAGCCTAATATTAGCCTACAAAATATATTTCATGAACATGTTTTCCTGCTGTGCTGCGTTGCTTCCGTTTTATAGCCTAAAAACTTTACGTCGTGCCCACCAACGCCTCTGCTCTGTTCTAAAATCACTGTAAAGCGCGCGGCCTCTCGTGGCTTCGACTATCGCTTAATTAGATCCGTCTCAGGATGTTAGCCTAGCTGTGCTTTGCCACTTTTTCCTCCGTCGCATGTGTGCAGACAGAGCCTCGCGGAGTGACAGGGGAGCCCCTCCTGACAGCGGATGTCATCAAATGTTGACAACACATCCTTACAATCCCCCCCCCAATCCCCCCGAGGGTCCTGTTTGAGAGTCAGGCCGCGTCCGCACGCGCCGCCGCTATGGCAACGGGATGTGCTTGTCTTCCTGCTGCATCCTCCCACCGTCCTCGCCCGCGATCACCGATTTCCCGTCTCGCACGTTGTCTGACAGAGATGCCGCGGCGTCAATTCAGTAATCCCTACGGCAAGGCAAAGTCCCTGCGTCTGATAGAAATTGACACCAAAACTTCCAAACCCTCTCGTAATGACTACATTCCCGCGAGACAAAGTGGAGCAGTGAATGACAAGGTGATATTATTTGGTGGAAACTATCTTTACATATAGGAGCTGGTCCTGCATTCTCCTCTGATGTGTTTTGTTTTAGGTATGGCTTCCAAATTCTGGCAATTATCCCTTGATCATTGCTCTCCATTATAATGACAAAAACTACAAGATCTAATTCTGACTCACTTTAAGCCTGGTGCCACATATAGCCTAGAACCAATATGTCGCCCATGCAGCAGCTGGATTTGCAACGCATCTGGCATCAGTAGCACACCAGAGACGCCTCCTATCTCTCACCAATGCGAGATAGGAGGTGACTCATGGCAGTGAGATCTTTGGCTCTGGGCTAAAACCACATGCTTGATTTCTGCGTCGTTTGCCAGTGATAGGCTGGAGCGCAAGTGCTTGTTCAGGACCACGGACAGCGACCCGGCTTCTTGGCAGCGCGGCCTTGCGCCTGTTGCTATTTCTAACACAATCTCTTGTGTGCAAAAAAACAAAATGGACCATGACAAATACATCCTCGAGTTTGTTTTAATGACTGGGATATTCTGTGTCCTCTAAAGCTCACGATTTATAGTCTCTGAGGGTTTTTTTGCAGCATATTTTATCCCTGCTGGTGAAGAGCATCCACTTCTCATCTTTCTGTTGTAAGAATACATTACATATGACTCCATTTGGTGTAATTCATTCTTTTTAAATAGAGGGTATGCTTATCTGTCCGTGTTTGCTCACAAAGGAACTGGGGGTTTTTTCTCAAAAGAGAGAGATAGATAGGCCTTTCTTTCTGAAGATAATATGTGTATGGGTGATGATTTCAGAGAGGAAAATTGCCTGTGAGGGTGTGTGTGTGTGTGTGTGTGTTTTGTGAGTGAGTGTGCAGTAATGTGCACCACCAGAGAGAGACAGAAGAGAAATACAAAATGGGCAGATGTACCTAAAAAGCCCAGAGAGAAATTTGAGCCATTGCTCCGACTCCAGTGCGTTTCCCGTCCTGCAGGATGTGCTGGCTCAGCAGATGATCCCAGCTGCTCCTGCAGGAGGCCGGCTAAATGAGGAGGTCAGCTCCCCCGGGACGCCCTGTTCCCTTCCCACCCCAAGCTCCGCTCTCCCCGGACTCGCGGACTCGTCTTGTACAACCGCTGTTCCCCTGTCAGGCCGAGACCTTTACACACTATAACACTGACGCATATTCAGCCCTTTGTATTCCCAGCACTGCTCTCGCCGTGCGGAGCGACAAGTGTCAGGGAGAAAAAAGCGTCTCGGCAAGCGGCTGCAGGCGAATATGCTAAGCTCATTTCAGAATTGTATTTGCGTTGTGGCTAATTTATAGATCCTGCCTGTGATTGATTTACTTGGGTAATGAAATGGACCCACTGCAGGCGTTCAAAGGTGTAAACAACACACTTTAGACGCGTATTCAACGGCTACATTTGTGGCATAATTCCTTTTTTCTTTTTGGATTCTTTTTTTTTTTTTTTTTTTTACATCCAGTTCACACTTGTCACACTTAATGAAACTTTCTGGCTGCTGATACTGCTAGAGGTCTTGGGGAGACAGAGCAAAATGGATTTTTTTCACTCGGACTTTGCCAAATCCACACCCCTCGACTCACTTTGTTCCCTTCAACTTGCTCTCTTTCTACACTGTGCAGGTTAAACTAAAATATGCAAAATGTCAAAGCAACCTGAACTGAAATGAATTCCACCAGCCTCACTGTGTGGCAGGGAAAAGAGCTTGGAATTGGATTTGCAAGCGAAACTACAGTTTGTTAAACTACAGTGTAATATTAAAAAAGTTTTGCCTACCACCCATAGGTGCTCATAGGCTGACATGGACGTCTGTCAGGAGAGATTGCAGGAACATCTGACCTTCAGTATGATGTTTCAATATAGGATGCTGCTATTGGGGAAGTGCAGTTGTCTCCCTGTTGGCATGTTGGAATCTGAGGTTGCTTTACAGTCTATATGACAGCTAAATAGAAACATTAAGAGATCTCATTTTCCTTTAATACACAGAAATAGCATTCACATGCTTCCACAGACTCTACACACTGACATATGTGTATGATCTAATTCAGCCGTCCCCATAGCAAATGGTTAGCTACTACACAGAATGAGTCATCATATCTGCCATTCTATCACACTTGATTGAGTTTCACATACAGACAAGTTTCTTATTCATAAATTCCCTGAGGGAGAAACCCAACAACAACTCCACGACGACAGTGAGGTAATGTTTTAATTCTGATGACCACAGGGGGTCTGCGACTGCGGAGCCTGGGACTGATAGCATTATCAACACCATCTTCAAACAGCATTGGCAGCCACATGCAGCGTGTCCCTGGGCTGTCAACTGCTGCTCAAAGCATTGTTGACTCAGAGATGCTCATTTTGTTTGTTTATTTCCTGCTTATGTTTATATTTTTCCGCTGTACAGCGGTGCCTGGGAATACTTATGACTTAAAGCACAACAACAGTTTTCATTTTGGAAAGGAAATCAAGTCATTTCTCAGTCCTCTGGCAAAAAGACACATTCCCCTCCGGTGGAAGCTAAGTTTATCTAACTATTTCCACAATGCGGTGCCAGGATAAAGGTCCTTTATTGTTTCTCTAACATTTAACATTGTTTTCATCCCCTCGACTCTGTTCCGGCAGTGCAATTACAAGGCTGACGAGTACACGCAAAGGGTAGTGGGAACGAATTCAAGGGGAGTTTGTAGTTAATTGACTTTATTTGCTTTTGCTTTCCGCCAGTCGGAATTATCAGCGTGCTGGAGTTTAGTTTTGGATTGCAGGAATTATGGATAACACCCTGTGCCCTGGCCTGCTGCCAGTGCGTTCACAGCAAACACATTTAAATAGGCACAAAGCTGCTTAAAATATTCATGTGTCACTCTGCACCCGCCGTAGCTTATAGAAATACGAAACTATCTCCCCTCCGCTTGCAAATGATTTCCATGGTTTAAAAATACCCACCGTGGGTTTCAAGAACAAAGAGGAGATCTGTCTTACATTAGCATGCAGCACCACACATGGGCTTGAAGCAGGGAACTATCTAGATGGATTTCTAAAACATGTTTACGGACCTGAGTCTTTGAAGGTCTTGCTGCCATGCCTCAGTTACAAAAGGCTCGTTCGATGGTGATTAATTCACAGCTACATTTTCCTTGCCATTTTGAAATGGGAAATGTCTGTGAGGTGTGAAATTAGGAGATAAGAAGTCATCTTTCTGCGCTTAGCATTTAGTCTGTTTTCGAGGTTTATTAGCTACATCGCAGAGGGATTATTTGCATTGCATTGGGCTTTAGATGATTGACCATGTCCTTGTTTGCTTGGTGGCATCCCATAATATACAGTATATGCATCCCTAACCAGTTCCAACACAACTGTCCATAAGCCGTTGTCGCACATCAGAGTAAATCCTGAAGAGCTGCTGTTTGCCACTGTTCTTCCCCCGCCTTGTCCAAGACATGATTTCTGGGTCGGGCTTTCATTATTCACAGCCCATCGCTCTTTGTCATTGTCAATCAGGCATTTCCCAGGGTATCGGCAGGGTGAGTGGGTTATATTTGCGATTGCTCTGTGAAACTGTTCCTTCAGAAGAGCCCCGCAAGCCCGCCTCGCCTCGCCTCGCCTCGCCGCCCGGTGGCCGTGCTCAGAGAGTTGACTGAAGGTCAGAGATGAAAAAAACGCGCACAAGGAGTCATTTTCTGCTGCTTTTAACACATGTGGAGCGGTTCTTCTCACAATCCTGCCGAGGGGAGGTGGGGGAAATTTCGAAGCAACCGAGAGGTGTAAGAAAAACAGAGAGAGAGGGAGGGAGAGAGCGAGAGAGAGAGGAGTCTGTAAATAAGTGAGAGGAAAAACTGTGAGTGTTGTGGCCAGTAGATAGAGTAAAGATAGATTAGCTTGCCTCAGAGCAGTTCACTCTCAGACCACTCTCAGTTGTGGTCCACCCTCTTTAAGTCTTTTACTGTTTTGTGATGGCAGACAGGACAGCAGAGTATGTTCCGGCAGTATAGTGGGAAGCCAGGAGTTGAAGCCACACAGTATTAGCGAGTTGAAATGCAAAATTTGCCCCGGAACTATGGATATGCATGAAGAGGCAGCTTTTACAGGAAAGAAAAACATATACACACGCCTGGTACAGACTTGTTCCCATCCAAACCACATATTTTTAAAACCTCAGGGAATCCAAACATGTATTTTTATAAGGCAGTCATCCATGTAGATTACACATTTGGCTCGTTACATATTTGGCTGCCTCCACTGTCAACACACTCTAAGATGGTAGGAATCAATAAAATCAATATCTTTCTAACGCTGACAAGCATAGCAAGTTACATGTGCCAAATACCCGGATGGCCCCTGCATATCTATCACAGGTCACCATCTGTGAGAATACAAACAAGAAAACAAACAAAAAAAAAATTAAAAAAATAGAGCAAATGTGTACTATAAGTAGGATGTGTGTGGGATCGCATTAATAAAGCATGTCGGTGTGAATTAATGATGACTTCAAACAGCCGCGAGCTGCAGGGACGACAGTACACACTCTTGACGCCTCTTGTTGTTTTTTTCCCTTCTTTACCATGGATCTGTCAAAGCAGACGGCCTCGTTCTCAGCCCAGCTGGATCGGCTCATACAATATGAACATATTCACTACTACTTGATAGTCTGATCCAGCCCCAGAGATCCACCTGTATATGTTCTGTACTGTCCTGTGTTTTTAAGCAGCGTAATAAATAGATGTCTCATTTGCTCCAATATTATGCCATGCTGTACATCATTATGTGGGAGTAATGTGTGAGACCTTTAACTTCACAGGAGCTCAATTGGGCTAATTAGAAAATGGGATGTGATAGCTTTGGATAGGGAAACAAACATGGCTTGTCAATGGAGCTGATGATAGTGCTAATTGAGGGTCAGAGCGAATGTTTACTGTTTACTCTATTATTAATACATGTAGGAGGATCATTCGTGGCCTTTTGTCGGATTTGTTTGTTGCCGTGGCTCTGTTTTAATTATGCATTTATAATGTCATTCATTTGGTTCTGGGGGCAAATATATTGTAACGCAGTGTGTAAATCTATCCCGCAAACCAGATCAGCCGCCTGTAAATTCCAAGCACACAGGCCAAGTAAACACGTTCGAATGCACACACACTGCAACACATTGACGTCAAAACTACATGGGACTCAGGAGCCGATCGATTGCAGAAAGCCCTCCGGCTGTGTTGGCTCCGACGCGGGGCACCGATCAGGTTAGGATGCGGTACCTTTATCTCCAGCCAGCTGAATAGGGGAGGAAGAGGAAGAGGAGGAGCAGAGCGACTGACTGAAAGACAGAAAGCAGACTCTGGGCTCCCATTGACATCTATAGATGGATGTCTGAATGTTTCTCTGTGTGAACCAAGGACACGGGGGGGAATGTGTTCTGTGGGCGGAAGTATTGAGGACAGCTTACTTAAAATCATGCTCTTAGAGTCAGCATGACACTCTATTGTCCGCCATCCACTGGGGCTATATGCAAAACATCTCCTCCTGTGACAATGTTGAATTTCATTTTATAAGAGGAGAGGAGAGGAGAGGAGAAGGGAGAAGCGGGCGTGATTGTGTGTGCTTTGGCTAATGTAATAGACCAGACAGCCAGAAAGTTGGCTGCACAATGTGAGTCGCCCACACTGGAAATGACATGCTAGCTCCATTGGTTCGATGTGACCCATCCGCCCACCCCTATTCACCCAGCCACACACACACACACACACAACATTATGACAGACTGGGACAGACTTGGATTGATTTCCCATCTTGAGCCATCTGCCCGATGTGTTTTTAGATTTTCAGGAGCGATAATGAATCCAATAGCCTCTGCCTCCCTTTCACAGCCACCAATGAGAAGTGCCCACACTCAGCCGTTGCTTTTTAGACGCCACAAAAGACGCTGAATTTCTTACCCAGCGGGCCGTGAATGAATGTGAGAGAAGCTGAAAAGAACACTAGACTGCAGATTCAACAGGGCTCTTGATCTTTGCGCCAATTCTACAAGTCTCTTTTCACGTCTTTTGAGAAATGCTGCGTGATTGTGCATGCATATCGGAGGAACCGCGTTATTCAGTAAATTTTTTTTTTTTATTTGCACCACCACAAGCCTCTGTTTGGTTATTTGCCTTTCTGAAGTCTCTCTTTCATGTCTCTCTCTCTCTCTCTCTCTCCTGCGATCGTGTATGTGTGTGTGTGTGTGTGTGTGTGCGCGCATTCGTGGAACGAGAAACAGAATTGACACATTCTCGCAGCCAAGTGTACCTTATTGACTCGAACCTGTAGCTACGATTATCAGGTTGCTTGTGTACAGCGGTGGCTGATGGGAGACTGATGAACCCAAACCAGAAGCTGACATTTTCCTTTCCCGGAGCTGAGGGAGAGAGAGGGGAGGATGCAGGTGTCCGTTCAGGTCTAATGGGCCATCCATTCAGTCGTTTAATTGAGTGTCCTTTATCTGCCTCCAGTGACCTCTTTTATTCTCCATTTCTCCTTCTCCGTCTCTCGTTTTTTTTTTTCATCCCTCCCCACCCCGACTCCGACCTCTCCTCTTTTTTGGCTGTCTGACTGTACACCCGTTTGCCATCTGCGCCTTTTCTATCATTTACTGTGACTTTAGACGAACAAGGCCATCATCTGTTGTTTTCTAAACACATCTGACAGCCTGTAAGGAGGCGGCAGGCGTGATGGTGAGGTGAGGCGGGCCTTCAGCATCAAATCAATATCCAGAATCCTGAAAATGGGGTGTTTCTGTCGATGTTCTTTCTCCTGCTTTTCGTTCTCCTTCTTTGTTTCCCCCCCATTTCTCTTTTGTCCTCTCTCGTCCTTCCTCTCTCCGCCGTGCCGTCTTTGCCTCCCCTCGGCTCTCGGCTCGTCTCCCTCTCCACTCTGCTCTCTCTCTCCCTCTCATCATCCCCCTGGTCTCCGTGTCCTTGCAGACACAGGCGTGAATCCTCATTTGACATGCCCATGCCAAACCTCCATTTCCCATTGTACTTTCTGAGTCTGCCGTTTCAAATCAAAGAACACCTTCTCTGTCTCAGGTTTTGATTGAACTTTCCCATTCCCAGACTAGAGCGCTGTAGGTATTACCACCCTGGTTTGCTTTACACCGTGTCTAACAAAATATATGGAATCTATTCCTAATATTTAGTTGCGCCCGCTTTTGCACAATCCTCAATTGTCTCAATGCTGAAAAGTCCTTCTTTAACCTGTTTCCTCTCCATCCTCTGCATCTCCCTTTATGACTGAAATGGCTTCAATTTGTGAAATCAGTAAGGGATCATAGATTTTATGTGGATTCATCTGGTAAATCTACTTTGTACACACAGTGTATTGTAAACCACTAGGAATGATTCTTCTTGGGAGAAACTCTAATTGTCTAATAATTTTTTTGCATTAAGTATCACTGCATCTTAATGCCAAAATCTATCTCATTTACTTTGTACTTCCAATTAACTGTTTGCATATTAAAAGCAGAGATTAGCAGACAGCATTTCCCCTTCATTACCATTACCTAGCTGATAATATTAATCACCATCTATGCTGCTCTATTCTCCCCTGCTTCTCTGCGTGCATCTCATTGTTACAGATTACTCAGTAACATAATCCATTGGGATTCTCAAACTGAGAATGTCATTACTTGTCATTACTTTATGGATTTTGCCTCAAAAATCCCTTGACTATGATATTAAACTGTCAATTTATTCCAATTGAAAGGATATCATTCGAACATTATTTCAAGTTGTGTAAGGAATTGTTAGCGTTTGTAATCTAATAAAAAGCGAAGCGTAGAACCCGGCACACTATCCTCCAATGGTATTTAATACGATTACATAGACGGCGTTTCAACCCTACTGGGTCTGCGTCAGATGTCGATGTGAGTGAAACTCCAGCTGTATCCACTGATCATGGCCTTGAGGTGTTAACTAGTGGGAGGAGTGGTGATTGACACTCCCTCTAACCCTAAACAGTAAATGTAGAAAAAGTAGGGAAAAGTATAGGAAAAAACATTGTAATTGTGTAAGATGTAATAAAGATGTGATTGGAGCATAGTGTGTGGGTTCTACACTTTGTTTTTTATTGGATTTCATCTCAAACTGGCACCTAAAAGGATGATGTGCGTTTGACTAACAATTCTTTTTTAACGTCTGTAATCTAACCATCAAAATGACTTTTCTCCCCCTCAAAAAAGTTTCTGAGAAATCCCAAAAGTAATCAGCTGCAAGAATCTGCAAATTTATTAGTGTTTGCTTTTTTCCAGTAACTGTAAAGAATTAGAGTTTCCAATTTGTGTAATCAGATTACTGAAATCCTATTACATGTCATCTTTTCCTCCCTCACCCTGCCTCTTATACAACAGCTGAGCTGTGAACATTAAAGCGCCGTCTCCTGAATTAATTCTTGACCTTTGGCTCTGGCTGGAGATAACGTCTGCCCCTCTACAAGAAAGCAAGTCTAATTTTGCAGTCACTTTGTACAAAATGACAATGGAGGAGAGTGTAATACGGGGCCATTTTGATGAGCAAGGAGAACAGCGAGAATTAAAATGAGAGCGAAGGGAGCGAAGAGGGAGATAGACTCTCATATCATTTGCTGCGACCTAATTGCAACATAAATTGAACATTTTTTTTCACTTTACACCAAGGTCAACTGCATATAATGAATGTTAAATGCATGTTGAAGATGTAATATCAGCTCATTCTACTGTCAGGCTCATTTTAAGTCCTTCCAGATAGAGTTTTAAATAAACTGTAAATGTAACTAATGCTGGAAAACAGCTGGGAATCCCACTGTATAAGTTTCAGCGATGTTCTTTTTGAGACTAAAAGATTACACTGTTAGTCAAGTGCTCATCTATATTTATTTTGCTGACTGGTAATGCTTTAGGGCTGGAGACTCCAGGGAGCCTAGAGACACCCAGTCCATCCTGACTCACTCACACTCCTCAGCTACGATGCCATAGAGAGATGTAAAACGGACATAACGCCCTAATGGGTTTTATCGCACTAGGGGAAATGGTAGACACACACACACACACACATAAACACACACACACACACACACACAGGCACAGACACAGTCACATTCCTCTCTAGGCTGGACTCATGCCTCTCCTAGCCTGCAGTGGATAATTAGCATCTCTCACACGTGCTTAGGCTTGATTAAAACTCGGTTTACAGTGAGCAGCGCTGTGAGGTCGCCATCTGTCACCTGCCGAGGCCACCATGAGACGTACTCTAGTCATGAGGAGAGAGAAGCACTGTGTGTGTGTGTGTGGCCGTGTGTGTGTTTGACAGAGAAAAGGGAGAAAAGACAGAGAACAGACAGAAGGGAGCAGAGACAGAAAGAGAGAGAGAAGTGACAAAGACGAGTGAGGGATGGAGTATTAGAAAGCATTCTGTTCAATAACTGGGCCTGCTCAGTCCCCATGGCCTGTGTACCAGACCCAAAGCTCATATTTTCTTCTGTGGTGGAAAAACCTCCTGACAGCAGTTTTGGGGATTTTCGTGTATTTACTTGAACTTTACAACCTCCTGACTGCAGTTTTGCGGGATTTTCATGTTTTTTTGCTTAGAATTGATATGATCTTTTATAGGAATAGCAAGTGTCATGGCTCCAGGGCTTATGAAACCTATTCAAAAGCCATTGTATCAGCTCCAAAATGCATGGATGTCAATCTAATGATAAGATTGTTTTCTTTTTTCTTTCTTTCTTTCATTTCCTGAAATGATTATGTTTTGGAAATATGATGTTTCCATGCCACAGCAGCAATATACATTGTAAATAAATGGCAAATCTTCATTATGATGATTTATGTTAATGGTGAACTTGTCATGTGTGACTAACGTTTATGACAGTGCAGTGTTATTTCTCATATGCAAATGTCACATTCATTGATTACATTTACATCCTAACCCAGATCAGCCCATATTGCTATTGTGAGAAACTCGTATAGGTTAGCAGTGACATGCCAATATTATACTGAGGCATGCTTATCCCAATTGACTGTGTTTGTTATCTGTTTAAGTTCTGTTTCTATGGTAATATTCTGAATATTGTCTACACAGGGATATTTGCGATCAGGATATGAAGATGCATATAAATGTGGTCCTGTGTAGTTCAATGGGTAGATCATGGCACTAACTACCAGCACAACACTGCCTGCGTTTCCCATGCTATAAATATATGAATTCAAGGTGTTGTAAGGTGTTTTGGATGAAAGCATGCCCCAAATAGGATATGATAAATGGCGTATGAAGAATTTCATTCCAAAATGAGATATCCATCATTTTCAAAAACCGAAGCCTCCTCTTGAAAAATGATTGCTGGTATGAAAGAAAAGGATATTATTAAATACTTCAGCTACCTTAAGACCTTTGCTTAAGGTATGTTTTTGAGGATAGAATTATCTGTGTTTTTAAAATATTGATGCAGCATTTTGGAATGAAATCCATCTTATGTTGAAAAGCTTATCCTGAATATGTGTGTGTGTGTGTGTGTGTACTGATACTCCAAAACATCATAGTACTTCCATCTCACCGTGTTTCTATGTTTGTCTAAGTAGGTATGTTAGATTCAAGAGCAGTTTTTGTTTGTGTGTGTGTGTGTGTGTGTGTGTAAGTGTGTTTATACCTTACCTGTTATTACAGGATACATGGTAATGCTGTGAAATATGTCTTTCTCTGTGCACTAGCTCTTTCTAATACTCCAAAATATCATCATAGTTGACTCTAGCTGTGTTCCTATGTTTCTGTAAGTAGCTATTTTAATCTCAAGAGCAGGCCTTTATTTTTGTAGCGGATTCGTGCATGCTTGTGTGTGTGTGTGTGTGTGTGTGTGTGTGTGTGAGTGCGTGTGTGTGTGTAGGTGTGTGTGTAGGTGTGTGCGTGTGTGTGATGATACTCCAAAACATCATAGTCGTTGACTGTAGTTGTGCTCCTAAGTTTCTTTAAGTAGCTCTTCTAATCTCAAGAGCAAGAGCCTGTATGTCTGTGAAATTTGTGTTTGTGTGTGTGTGTGTGTGTGTGTGCACGTGTGTGCTTATACATCTTATTTCCACTGTAGTTGGTATTTCTTTTCAGTTGCATTAGCAATTTGAGAGCAGCGGAGAGGTAGGAAACTGCGAGGAGACACAACTCACTTGGGACTTCAGCAATTCAAGGCCTGTGGAAGCGTACTCACAGTTTGGCACAATTAGTACCAAAAGGGGTCCCTGCTTGACAAATTAGCACACAAAATGTCAGCCGGTAGTTTAGCACATCCACAATGAGTCCTAGCAAATTAGCACATATTCTGAGGAGAGGAGCCTGGCACATTATTATGAATAGCGAGAGCCTGGCAAATTAGCACATCTGTTGCCAGCGCTCAGTATTAATGCATGTTGTATGATCGCTGGTTTGCCGTTTTGGAGCTGGGTCAGAGTCAGGGGTTGGCGACACACATTTCTAACTGAGGACTGTGTGTGTGTGTGTGTGTGTGTGAGCTCATTATAAGAGATTGATGAGATTAATCTTTTGGCAGTGGTAGAGCTAATTATTACCCTGAGTGTAAGTGAACTTATGTGTCTCTGAATGCCACAGGCGTGGGTTTTAAATTCTCACAACAGTCACAGTTTCCCTGGACTCAGTTGTCTCTTACCTGACAGGCTTGTTTAGGCTCAATCTCTGTGCATGCGTGTGTGTGTGTGTGTGTGTGTGTGTGTGTGTGTGTGTGTGTGTGTGTGTGTGTGAGTCCGCCTGAGGCTTAGCGTCCAGCACTGGCAGGTGACACTCCAGTCCACTGTCAAGAGGCTTTAGAATGACAATGTAGACTGATTCTATTCTAAGGAAACAAACAACAAGCCTGGTCAAATAAATAGCTGCTTAACAGTGGTTCACATTATAGGCCGCTTTCATTTTGATTCACAGAAATAGTGAGTGAATCCTTCGTCATGTGACACCTTGGACATTTCATGCTGTATGACAACTAAATTTCCCTTCAGTGATTTCATCTCTATTCTATTCTACAGCATCTTTATCCGTATCTTTCAGGTGAATTTCGGTTTATTTATGACGGCTTGTTTGTGTGATATCATACCACTGACTAGCATCCCGGTCAGTTGATGTATCCCATGCCTGGGTCAGCTCCCCGGGGGGCTTCAGGCAGAGTGAGGATTGGCCCTCGCTCAGTGCAGGAAGGTCAGTCCACCGCGAGGGGAGCCTCAGATTAATGACCAGGGGCGGTGCCTCTCCGCGGGCCGTCATGCATCAAGTCCCATTCACCGGCAAACATGTCAGGGAGCGCTCCCGTCGGGAATTTCGGGGATATTTACGGAGCGCTTCCATCACCGCCGGCCGTTCCTCACTCCTAATGGCTCCGAGCGGTGATCCCCACCGGTTCAAGGAGAAGGAGGGAGACAAAAAAACAGGCCAAGGGGGGGGGAGGGGAGGGGGGGAGGGGGGGATCGGGGTGCAGTGCGGTGGGTGGAGCCCCTCAAAGCCTGAGCGACTGCGTGTGCGTACCTGGGCCACCTGCCCTAACGACAGGGTTTGCTCAGCTGTTGCCATGGCACCCACCCTACAGCCCCGCCGCCATCCTGCAGCTGCACCGCTGGCCATTAGTCACAGAGACAGGCCGCCCGTACTATCACAACGCCCTCCCTCCACCAATCAGCCGCTCCGACTCCAAAACTGCCGATGCCTCACAACCATAGCATAGATGCACGAGTCGCCATGGCAACGTATCTGACTCCCATCTCCCTTGCTACAAGTGCATCCTTGAGTGGATAGAGCTAATTGTATTTTCGTTCATCGTCCGGTAATTAACCCTCGTTTCTCTTAGTAGTAAAGAGAGAATCCCTGCTGGCACACACACTGAATGAAAAATGACTGTCAAAACAAACATGAAAGCATAGAAACACTAAATACTAAATTATTGAATCTATATTCAGTGCAGTGTGTGAGCAGTTTTCATGCACATGAAATAGAATCCATTGAAACTGATTCACATTTTGCTCACCTACACTTTAATTTCAAATTAGATAAAGATCTGCTTCGCCCGCTGCCGTTGTTTGAAATGTAGCTTCTTAGAGAGAGATGATTTCTATTTATAGAAAGTGTCACAATCGGCGACTGGTGCACTATTTCAAATTGCCTTAATTTCTACAGGAGATTAAGCTGATGACCAAGCTACTGTATAATGTTCAATCCAATATGCACTTGATTAATTGTGAATAAACATTAAAAGGGACTGCAATTTGCATAGAGGAGCCAACCCTCCCACACTGCACTTTCATTTTCACTTTCTGCTCAATCACACACACACACACATACACACACACACACATACAGACACTCAGATCAGCGAGCCTGTTTTCTCCTCATAGTGATTATCCAGCCCATAACTCACTCAGAGCTTTCATTCGCGCTATAATTCACACCGGTCCCGATGATGGGGGCTCTATAATTCACACACACACTGATTATCTCAGCTGTAACTCATGCACCTGCAATCAGTCGGACCACAACACCATGTAGAGACAGGAGGCTGGGTACATGGATGGCAGAAGAAAAGGCTCTATTTAGCAAAATTTTAATTATATCTTGCGCATGTTCATGCAAGTCTTAAGCCTCAACATGTGAGGAGTTCATTTCCAAAATGATACATGTCCAGTTTGGGAAGAAATGTTTACCTGAGGTTCATCGTTCAGCATCTACAACACTGAGGATCCAGTTTGTCAAAGTGTAAACTTATAATCCACTTAGTTTTAACATGGGAGTTATTTGGCACTTGACCGCCATTAAAACCAGAATATAATCTACTCACCAAAATCAGATGCAGCTGGACAAATCTGTAGCGTGCAGATTTTTAGTGCCCATTCATTTGAATGAGGTCACCAAAATAGCCTGAAAACTGACATTTAACACGTTTGTGAACAGATTCAACAACAGATCCTGCTACTGTGATATTCAATTGACTGTTGGTCCAACATTTTACAACATAATTTTGCCGAATAGCATTTATATTGATGGATGAAAGCGGAGGAATACCATTTAGGAGAGATACTTCCTGTTTGGGAGATCGGATCTACTCTTATTTTTAAAGACTAATTTCAGTGTAAACCAAGAATAGAAATGCAGAATGCGGATGGACCCAATATGCTTTGTTGTCTTAAACGCAGGATCTGTAGTTGAATCTATAAATGTCAGTTTTCAGTCTATTTTCGTGGCCTCATTCAAATGAATGGGAAGGGAAAATCAGAACGTTACAAACTCGTCCAGCTGCATCCAACCTTGATGAGTACTTTATGTTCTGGTTTTCATGGTAGTCAAGTGACAAATAACCATGTTAAAACTGTGGAATATTGCTTTAAGTCACCTGCTACCCTCTAAAAAGCATAAAAAAAACCATTTGTTCTATTTTGTGCTATCATTTTGTAAGAATAGGAGTCACTTTTTTCAAATGCTTGACATCTCACTGTGGAACAAAACCCTTCAATATGACCCTTTGTGGGCTTATTCCAATATGCTTCTGCTCTTCAGTGTCCTTAAAGGTGTGTGATTTTTTTAAAGCCACCATATCTAAGCCATACACTGATGAGCATAGGTTAATTCCCTCATGCTCATTTTCAGACTCACTCAGCAGGCCAGCGGCGCTCGGCCCGCTCCCTCGGGGCAACGGTGTAATAATTATCTATTAGGTCAGACTGACATGATTTCTATCATCTTTTACGGTGATTCTCGGGTATCTGTTCTTTTGACGATTAATGTGGCGTTTGGGTAATATGAAACGCCATGAACAGCAACATGTTTTAATCGCATTAGGGTACAAGCAGGAGGACTAACCCACTGAAACCTCATTTACTATAGGTCACAAACTATGTGCTCGTGCCTCGGTGAGTTGGAGCAGATCTCTCATCTTACGCTGCAGACAACCATCGCTCATTCCCTGCTGTATTATATCGTAAAGCAGAAATACCATGGAGTCAAGTATGAAAACAAAACATGTTGCTGTGCCATGGTGACAGTGATAAAGCTTGCTTCGCTAAGCTGGTGACATCTTCCTCGCCCTCCTGCACCAGTCCCCGCTCCGGCCAGACACTATTTATAGCTACTGTGTCTGTTACTGTACCGCTCTCTCTCCACTCTTTTTCAATGCTTCACTCTCTCTGTCCCCCCCCCACTCCCCCCCTTCAGTCTCACTTTCTCTCGCTCTCTGTAATTGAATCAATAAACAGGCTTTAAACTTTTTCTCAGTTCGGATTTCGCCAAACTGACTCGGTCCTTCGAGATGATGGGAGCCGTGCGGATGGACTCCTGAACTCGGCTCGCATCTCGGAGTGTTTCTCAGAGCTGCTCTCAGCACTCTTTCATCTTCTTTTTTTTTCCCCCCCTCCCTCATTCATTCTCTTTTAAGTTTGATTCTGTAAAGCTTTCTCAGGATTTAGTCCATCCTCAGAGGTGTACTAGGTTTTGGAATGTGGGTTTGCTGGGTTTTTTTTTATTTGTTTATTTTCAGAGTATCTGCCTGACTCTAGAGCGGTTTCAACTGTTTGACAAAGAAATATTCTTTGTGAACATTCACTGTACTACATACTACAGTATACTGCAGCAAGGAACATTGTATTTGGATAGAGCAAAAACACATAAATTCTCCAAAGATGCATTAAAAATCTGATCATACAAACCATCTCAGGAGGTGGTCAGACACATTTGTCCACATTAACAACAAAATGGAAATGCCTCCCATTTACATGTGTGTAGATGTAGAATGTAAGTGGAAATAAATCAGGTAGCAGGCAGCTTGGATAGCAACGTAGCTGCTTGTCAAAAATGGATTGTCACGCAATGCAACGTGTGGATGGGAAACAAACAAAACGAGGTGTTCCCTGTCAATCTTTGCCATGTAAATTTTATGAGAAGAAGCGATGTGCATGGCAATCTGCGCTTTGCGAGGCAAGGAGGAATCAAATTTCACTGACATGCATTTTTTTTCTGACATGCAGGTGTAAATGTAATTCAGCTAAATCACGTCTAGACATATCCTGGAAACGAGGCGGTGTGGCAGCGGTAGATTTAAGCGGCGGCCTTTCTTCCTCCTTCATTTCGGATTCTGAGCACCATAGGTGGAACATCTGGAACCTTAATCAGTTTTGTTCAGAGCTAAATAATTAACAAGTCCGAAGGGGGTTGTTCTAAGCTGACAACACCTTAGATCGTGGTGGTAACTATGTTGTCTGGCTTCAGTGTGGCAGTGAAACAGCGTGGATTATCTGTATTCGTGGTGTTTGTACTTTTAAGTTTTTACTTTGTAACTTGTGACGTGTGACTCATATAGCTGAAAGGTAACGATCTCCCAGGCAGGCACAACATGCTACTCAAGGATGCCCTCCCATTAAAAATCAGACAAACAAACAAAGACATAACGCTGCAGTAGGATGCAGAAATAAAAGGGGAGAATTTGAGCTTTCAAGAGCTTTTGTTTTTGAGAGTGACAAATAATTTCCCAGAGAATTGGTGTTTTGTTCATGATGTTCTCTTCTTAATTTCTAACTTGATTGGCTTACTGCTCAAATGAATGAGAATGCCCACCCATCCTTTCCTTCCCTTTCACTGCCTCTATCTCTCTCTTGCTCTCTTTTGCCCTCTCCCTTTATCTTTTTCTGTTTTCTCCTCTTGCTCTCTCTCTCTCTCTCCCTTCCCTTGCTCGCCTTATGGTCTTTTCTCCATTCTTGTTTGCTTTTTCTCGCCCTCCTCTCATTTGAACCTCGCTGAAATCAATGGGACAAAATGGAGGAGCGGACCTTCGTGTCAAGGCTGAGCGAGGGAGTTAGAGAAGGGCAGCCACCCCTGAACTCACCTCACTACCCAACTAATTGCCTGTAATTACACAGACGACTACCACGGAATGCAAATCAGCTGAGATACGCGCGCCCAATCCACACTGTGAATCAATTTCATGTCATATGACTGAGCTGTATGAAGCGAAAAAGCACAATAGTGTCCTGAGAGTGCAATACTGAATGTGTTTAAAATGATAGCACTGCCTGAGCTGTGATTGCCCGCATCATATCGATCATCCAGCTGCTTGAATGTCACCTGTGTTGAGGAATCTATTGCAATTACAGGAGGAGGAAGCGACTATTAAAAGCTCTTATTCTCTGCTGCTTCTTTTCTCTCGACCCGCAGGGGGAATATTCGAATCCATTGAGAGCGGCCCCTCCGGAGCAGAGGAACTAGCCTTTAAATTTGCCTTGAACACAATCAACAGGAACCGCACCCTGCTCCCCAACACCACACTTACCTATGACATCCAGAGAATAAACATCTTTGACAGCTTTGAGGCCTCCAGGAAAGGTGAGTCAGGCGGTGCGGAGGGGGGAGTTCAGCGCCACCTCAGCCTCCCTGTTAGATCTCGCTGAGTGTTTTCTTCATACTTCATCAGACCCGGGTCAAATAGTGTTTCGCTGTCACATGAAATCCGTTTAGTTTGGTAGGAAAAAAACTGTTTTTCAGGAATGAAGAAAAGAATGTATTTGCCATTGACACCCATATTTTTGGGACATTTTACAATGGGATTTTAACAGGTTTCAAGGATACAGTGCTCATGAAACCTACTCAACATATAAATCACTATGTAAGCTTACAATACAAGTAAGAAAATCTAAAAAAAACACCAAAATTCAGTTACAAGGTGTTTCCGCAATCTGCAAAAAATTCTTAGTGTTTATTTTAAACTGTGGAGTACAGGATTTGTGAGTCACATTGATCAATTCAAAGTGCCAGAGGTTTGAGATAATCATGGAAAAGTAGCTGAGTGTCAATTTAGTATACTTTTCTGTGACTGACACTATCTGAACACACACCTCTATGAAGGTTAAACAAATGCCAAATAGGCTACTAACTGACCCATTCAATTGCTATAATGTCACTTGAGGAGTTTGTAAGAAATTCAATGACTCGTGATGGCAAAGCCTTCAAACAAAGCTTTAATTGACAAATGCCTTACATTGTGTCCACACCATAACAATAGCATTTATTCTGATTATCTGTTGGGTTGTGATCATTATAGAGTATCTGTTGTTTTGGTTACTTATTGTTGGTTTTAGGGTGGCATACTGTGCGTGGGTGGGTGTTTTTGAACTGTAAAAATCTCTACTCTCCCTCGCTGTCCCACCAGCGTGTGACCAGCTCTCCCTGGGGGTGGCGGCCATCTTCGGCCCCTCGCACAGCTCGTCGGCCAACGCGGTCCAGTCCATCTGCAATGCCCTGGGCGTGCCGCACGTCCAGACCAAGTGGAAGCATCAGGTGTCCGACAACCGGGACTCGTACTACGTCAGCCTGTACCCCGACTTCTCCTCCCTCAGCAGAGCCATCCTCGACCTGGTGCACTTCTTCAAGTGGCGGACGGTCACCGTGGTCTATGACGACAGCACAGGTACAGGTACAGTCGCTGTCTGTCTTCATCTTACAGTGGTGGTGGGTTGGAGTAGTTGGTTTTTTTTTTTTTATAGTGAATTGCAAGCGCTACACCCTAAAATGTGCAGAAAGAGAGGAGGCGTCTGGTGAACTTGAAAAAAACAGCAATTTTTCCTCAGCGAGTTCAGTGAGAGCTTTGTAACCTGTCAACTTAATTCAGAAATCAATAGCTTAGTGTTCTGCGTCAGTCCTCCAGGTGCTGCCCATGTCAGTCTTCCATGAGACCGAGCAAGAGCGTCGAGAAAAAAAGAGAGGACCACATTACCCAGAATGACCCGGTGTCTCTTCAGATTAATGCCATGCAGAATTATTGTATGTGGGGGCTGACAACCGCCATTAATAACAGAGACACTGAGACAGAGACACTCGATCTCTGAGGGTGGCTATCAAATGTGTCTGTGTGCCACGCTGGTCTATCCTGTGACTTTGCGGAGAGGCTCATGATATGCATTTTAAAAAGAGGAGTGATATTTCAGCCGGAGTGCTGTGATATTTTTATGAGGTGGAGTGGAATGGCTCAAGAGAAAAGATAACAGTATTCAAATGCTCTTCCACCATTTATGAGCTATTTGGCAATGATGTGGTTGACAACTTAATGTAAGTAAATTAGACAGAGTTGAAAGGGGGTTTAAATGTCTGACAAGTCACATAATGAATTCACTCCCCACTCTGAACAAATTAATTTTTGTCTTTCAGTTGATATGCTAAATTGTGGCTCTGACTGCTGATCTGAACCCTCTTAAGGTGTTCCTTTTGTCAACTAGCGGACGTTTTAGACGTTTTTTGAGGCTTTCGGTTCCTCAGAAAATTCTCACTCTCTATTCACATGTCTGCTGCTAACATCTCAGCGGACCGCCGCTCCCGCGAAACGCTGGTGACCGCGCATTAACCTTGGCTGAGATCGCGGATGACTCGTCCCGCTCGTCCTTTTATTCTGACTCATGTCCTTGACCTCTGCACCCCCCACCCCACGCCTTCCGACTCGGCACCTCGACGCTCTGATTTCCCAGCAGCTGTCCTGATGAGAAGCCAGAGGTCCTCTTAAAAGGCGACCTCTCACCTCGCTCTGTCAGACAGGGAGCCACCTCTGGGGAGCGTTTCCGCCGTAACACACCTGACTCCATGAAAGTGTGACAGTCGGTGTGAGAAGTAGCTGCGTATACCCCCCCACCACCACCCCCTCCCCCCGCCCACCTTCCCTCCCACCCTGGCTGTAATCACACAGCTTCATGCTCCAGGGCCCCGTGCCACTGATTGGAGCCTATCTGACGGCTGGCAGGAAAAACTATCGGAGGGGATAAAATATTCACACACAGCCGTTAGAGGATCCGGGGGGGAAAGTCTGAAGGCATTAGCCAGAGCCCACAAACATCTACGCTGACAGTGTTTCCCAAACGCTGAGCTCCCCTGACAGAATCTCCTTTTTTTTTTCTTTTTTTTTTTTTTCGCTTAACACCTCCCAAAGTGTCAGCGCGAACAAAAACAGGGAGACGTGGCCCCGGAGTGGGGATCTATTGGGATTACCTGAGGGAAGCTGTAGGAGCTTCAGAATGCCTCCCCACAATGGTACTTTCCACAACAAGACCCACACATTCCTATTTCACACCAATCTTTCTACAGGCCTCGGGGAGACCCAGACCCACTCACAGTAAGACCATTAAACTGCTCACACAGCACTTCATTTCAAAATAAAAAAAAAAAAATGAAAAAAATAGGCTGAGCCATCTTAAAGTGGTTCTACAAAAAAAAAAAGAAGAAAAAAATCCTATCTGTCTCCAGCTCCCTCTCAACCCGCCCTCGCTCCATCCATTTTTATACCCATGACAAGTAATCATCTCTCCCATCAATCCAGCCTCTTTCATCCCTGGACTCTGAAGTTCTCCGCTGAGGGAGAAACTCATTGTAATCTCATCACAGCATCTCCCGGAGAGCTTTCTACCTGAGCGCGTGGTCGAGAAATGAAAGGTGAAGATTGTAGCTCAATATGCGACGGCGGCGGCGGGCTCCCCGGGGGGAAGTACAAGCCGGGCAAACAGAGCCTTTCTCATCAGAGCACATCTGAAGTGTGTGAGGGAGAGACAGGAGAGGCAGGATTGACCTCGGCTTTCCATCACGATAAAATGAACCTATTCCGCGCTACTGTGCGGCGCAGCGAAGACTGGAGTGAATCAACATTTTGGAGGCATCTGTGGGATGTGAAGTTTCTGTAGGAGGGTGCTGAGGTTCTTGCTTTTTCGTGCTTTCGGTATCAAAGAATGCACTGTGTTGGGTTGGTGTTAAATTCGGCTTGATGGGTCTGTAGCGCTCTATGTTCACTTGCCAAGCGTGAGTAGGAGGATCAATAGACTATGGATTAGGAAGCCATGCATATGAGGCTTTTTCTGCTGAGAAAACCTGAATCCAGTTTGGTTTCATGGCCTCCTCAGCATCACGGATGCTTGAAAATGGTGATAGATGAAACCCTCCCTGTCGCTGCATCTTTAAAATTCCTCTTCACTGTTTCGTCATCTCTGTCCGCAGGTCTCATCCGGCTGCAGGAGCTGATCAAGGCTCCGTCGCGATACAACATTCGTTTGAAGATCCGGCAGCTGCCCGCAGAGACCAAGGACGCCAAGCCACTTCTGAAGGAGATGAAGAAGGCAAAAGAGTTCCATGTGATCTTTGATTGCGGACATGAGATGGCCGCCTGGATACTGAAACAGGTTTGAACCCACCTGAGTCTCTCTTACCAGCCATGATAGCTTGTTAGATTTCTTTGCAAGTACCAAAGTTGGGGGATAATTCACTTCAATCTGTTCATTACGTGAACAGCAACTGCAGCATTCATCTCCATTATTTATCAACAGGATGGATGGGTGACCTTATCATTCCAGATGTTTTGCAGTATTTGAATTTAAATCCACTCCCTGAATTAAAAATGAATTGACTGCAGTCCCAGAATTTCCATAATTCCACGTTATAGAATCACAGACTCAATACTTAGTTCATGTATTATGTATACATACTAAAACAATAAGCTCATTACCTTCCCTTTATTACTCCCTCTTTAAGCACCAATCCATCTGACTCGGATACCTAATTTCTACCGTGTGCATCTTTTATCTCTTTACAGAATATTAGATCTCTATTACTGACCCGTCATAATGGATGCTCTCCATTGCACAATAAAGGTTTTTTAATTAGAAAGTCTAATTCTGCTCACAGGCATGTTAAATTCATTTAACAGAAGCACATTATTTATGAGAAATGTGGGGGATCCTATTGAATTTCAGGTCTTTTCACAAGTGTATCGCAGCTTTTCAATAGTCTATACAGCTTTGCCTGTGGAAAATAACAAGAATGGTTACTGATGGTGAATACCTGGTATAACAAGATCTTATATATGTCAGTAGCTCCATTGGGCGCTCATTCCAGCACATTCCTGAAGACTACTGCCAAAACACTGGGTGTGTAGATCATTGTGCTGGCTCAAGCTTTGGAATAAAATAATAATTTCAACATTGTTCTGGCATTACTGACTGCAAAGACTCCCGATAGAAAATAACACAAAGAATTTGGAAATCTTTTTTTTTTCTGTTTACTTTGTGTGCCTGTTCACATACAGAGGGAGCTGTGAAATAAAATCATATCAAGACAAACAACACATTTTGTGTGAAAAATACCTATTTAAAACATCCCTTTCAAAACAGGCAAATAAGGCTCCTGCTTCTCTTTTCAGCTCTTGTAAGAATTTGCCGTATTGCTTTTATTAATGCAAATTTTACATTCATTTGTCAGGTTTTAATGTGAAATATTAAACTTTTTTGTCTGCTGCCTTCCTGACCAGGAGAGAGATGTCAGTATCAGTGTGGCCACCCAGGTTAAACTAAGGATAAATAAAGAAATAGAATGAATAAAAAATAAGCATGTTAAGTTATTTATCCCTGTTTGTGTTTGTTTGTTTGTTTGAGTTATCACTTGTCTATAGCTGCTGTTCTTTTCTCCCTGTAGGCTTTGGCCATGGGGATGATGACAGAATACTACCATTATATTTTCACTACACTGGTGAGTAACCTACCACTTGTATGGCATGTTGACTTATAATGCAACATTTGATTATACAGTATGCTTTGTATTACATTGTTTGTTCAGCATTATCCAGTCAGTTGACAATGTGCGCAGTTTGAAAAGATTTTTTTTTTAAGTCAGGCTATCTTAATTCACACCTCTTCTGCTTGTTGCAAGACAAACATTCAGTTATTCCCATCTATCAAAGCATGGTACTGAGGTTCTTTAAATGTTTCTGCTCTGAAAATAAATTTGAATAAGTCTCACCCAGGGCCCAGTCTAAGGAAAATATACTATTGCTCTCATCGTGTTTTGAAACAGACCTGCAGCCCAACTTTGTGCTGACAGTTTGAGAAACACTGGCATATAAAGCTGACTGTTTTTCATGTCAATAATGAATTGAGTCCATATATTCTGTACTCTGAAGTATTTTGAAGTATCAGCTGAGAAAGTTTAACTTAGTGCTTATTTTCCGAATTCTGCACCACCCTTTTTGCCCCAATTGGCTGTCCGTAAGCCTAAGTATACATCATAGGAAAACAAAAGCAGTTGGATATATTTTATTCTGACTCTGGCAGCGATTGAAGTTCTCCAAAGTTCTTTGATCTAGCCACTACAAAGATTGCTTGCCGTACACTCTGGGTGAAAAGCATCACATCTTCACCGAGCCCGGAGGAAAGAAGACTGAGAGCTGGGATAATAGCCCTGAGCAGATGAGGCTGTCACCCATTTGGTCCATTATGGCCCTAACAAACAAATGGCACGCTGTGTTGTTTGGAGCACAAAGGAAGAGGCTGAGGGAAAGGTTGGAGAAAACTGACCTGAAAAAAACAAGACATTTACCAATACGCAGGGTGTGATGCAGCTATCCGTTGTGCGCCCAACATAGAGACCTGGCTTGGGTGTGAGAGGAAAGGGGAGCGGGTGACAGCGGGTATGTCATTGCGAAAGGAAGGAGAATAGTGATTACAGGCCTGTTTCAGTGGCATGCTGCTGCTCGCCACGCTGGAAACATGCCTACTTTAACATCAGCCAGTGTTTGGCAGCACAGAGGCCGCCGTACCGGCCAAAGCTGCTGTATACTGGTACCAAGCCATGTTGCCTTCAGAGCGCGGCGGCAAACATTGACCATGGCACCCCCGTCCCTCTGTCAACAGAATAGTTGCATCCCAGAGACGTGTGCCTGGTCAGACGCCAGACGGGCTGCACGCAGGACAATCGGGGTGTCCTTTCACTTCCAGATGATAGATGGCAGTCCACCAAAAGCCTGCCTGTAACCTTGAGAGCCTCGCCTTAATCAAGGCCACTGCCTCAGCACGAGATAAAATGACTCCTGAAATACTTTCAAATGTACCCTTCCGCTCGCACTTCTCTTGCTCAATCTGCCCCTCAAATGCCACCCTAATTTATTACAGGCGAGGGCAGGTGCAAAGTAAGCAGTCTAAGCAATGATGGGCAATTCATTATTTCCTCCTAGCTCAAGCATGGTTAGACTTCCATCAGGGTAAATCTGACTATAAAACACTCATTGTTTTCTTAATAAATAACTTACAAAGGATTAATAAATGTGTCTTTATACTTGCAGGACCTCTTTGCCCTGGACATGGAACCGTATCGCTACAGTGGAGTCAACATGACCGGCTTCCGCATCCTCAACACAGAAAACTCTCAGGTGTCGTCCATCATTGAGAAGTGGTCCATGGAGCGGCTACAAGCCCCGCCCAAACCAGACTCAGGCCTGCTGGATGGATTCATGACGGTAGGCCTGAACCACTTATGCTGCTAATGTTATGCTGTGCATGCAAAAACACGTTTATAGCGGTGCTTCGCTCCCGCGTGTCTCAATGACCAAATCAATCGGAAGCCATACATTATACAACAGCACCTGCGGCGCTGTTTTTTTGTGCCGCAGGCACTTTCGCTAAGTGTTTATATAGAATGACCTTTATAAAGGTAGATGACAGTGAGTAAATAAATAGTGAGTAAATAAGTCAATGCTTTGATATATGCGGTAGTTTAAGAGTAGTGTGTGTGAGTACCAGTTGCCCATCACGAGTGCTGTTGGGGTGGGCATGGGAGCGGTGCGGCAGCCCTCTGTGTGGAGCTTTGGGGTTGTAGCTCCTGGGTCTAAACGCTCAGTAATGAGCCGGTGTGAATGGTAATGGCCGTTTATCTGCCCTCCCGCCTCTCGCAGCTCTCCTCTGGGAGCATGGCCAAAATATGACAATCTGTCAGCGTGCATGCAGAGAGAGGGAGAAAATTGGATGGAAATTATGGCCTTGGTTTTTTAGGATGCCGTCCAAAAAAGCATGCGATGAGGTGATTTGAAAGTGAAAAAAGGATTTTGAGCTCGGCATGGTCATTCAAGGTCCCTCTCTGGATCTGTTGTTGCAAACAACCAATTTAATCCACCCCCACCCCCCCCCACATACACACACACAAACACACACACAACACTTTCCTGCCGACAAACGCCTTTGCTCCCCTCTTTCATTTGGTCTGTCTTTCTTGTTGCTGGGTTTAAAATCTTAGAGCATATCAAGAGTCTGAGAAGTGTGTAATGAGAGAAGTGTCTTTACATCAAAGACTGGAAGATAAGCCTTTGAATTAGACATGCCTTTCACAAACCCAGTGCATTGTCCCTATTTGCATGTCAATCACTGCCTTCATCCATTCTTAAACATGATCAAAAGTTAAAACACACAATCAATTATGGAATTCAAAGTATTTGGCTATATTTACCTAAATGAAGCCATGTGTATATATATATCTTACAGTTTTCTCTGATGTCTTGCCTGAAATATACACATTGCTGTAAACTGAAGAATGTCATGTCTTATTTCCCTCAAGCAATAGTATGTTTATTCTCCCCCCCCATGGTGCTTATAATGAGCACAAAAACAAGCAAAGCAGTTATGTATGTAAAAGGATTAATTCAATGCACAAAGAGGTTAAACGTCACTTGATGATTTTTTTTTTCTCTTCCAGAAATAATAAGTAATGGATATGGATATGGAGGATGTTGAATTGATTAATTAGCATGGCATGAATCATTTTGTCAGATCCTCATACTACATATTGACATATCTCACTGGACTAGAACCATCGTTAAATAATAAATAATATGTCCAAAGGCTCATGCGAGCTTGATAAACTACTTCATTAGCGCGCTCTATTTATAAATCCCAGCAGTGATGTATTTTCCTCTTTAGAGTGTTCCACATTAAGAGGATTCCTTATAATGACTGAAGTGAAAAGATAGGAAGATGAAAATAAATATATCATGATTAGAATGGTATGATGATGGCATGAGTGCATAGCAGAAAAACAATTCTACTGGTGATTGAAAAACATCCTGTATCAACTTTTTCTTTTTTTTTTTTTTAAACAAATGGCTTAGAATAATATTTGTTTTTCTTGTAGCTCAAATATGTTTAGGGGGTAACGGATTTGTGTAGATTTGCGACACATTTGCCCTACACCGCTCTGGGCTGAAATCATTAAATTAAACGGAGGAAGGTGTTATGACCTTCCAACCCCCCCTCCTCTTTTTCTCTCTCTCCCTCTCTCACACCTTGTTCTTATTCTCCGCAGCACAGAAGCCTCACTGGGCTCTGGGGCTTGTTTGCACTCGGTGACCAGGCAACAGTTGTGTATAGTGATGGTTACCAGGACAACGCCGGCCGTGTCACCTTGTGGTGTCATGAAGGATTGATTGACTGAGATAGGAGGAGGGAGGAGGAGGAGGAGGAGGGTGGGAGGGTGAAAAGGGGGTGGCAGGAGGGAGGGGGATGAAGAGGACGGGCGGGAGAGACGGGGGGAGGAGGAGGAGGAGGAGTAACGAGCATTCAGAGGAACATGTGATGTTTCCTTCACGCTACCGGGCTTGCATTAATGCAGGGGCACTGTATAATCACAGTGACACTTGGTGCCCCGGGTGAGGCCGAGTGTTGTCTCGGGGAACGCCGCATAATGAGAAGCCCCTCGCTCGAGCCCAGGCGGCCCAGCAGCCGCAAACACGCTCCGTCCCTGCCTCTTAGCTCTGTTTGTCTGAGGTATCTCTGACAGGGGGAGGATGCATAATAAGAGCAGGGATGCAATTAGTCTGGTTCGTTTGTTTGTGTGTTTGTATGTGTGCGGGATCTCATCTCGGTGTGTTTGTTTGTGTCGCCGCACTAACCTTATCTCCAGAGTAATTATAAGTTCAAATTGTTGTCAACCTTCCATCCCCAGGTGGCTCAACGGCACATAGAGACCACCATGGTGACCTAAATCCCTTAACAAGCTAAATAATGTCTGAATAATAATCTCCTTCACTAATGTGCAGTGAGAACATTGTGGTTGTTTATATCACACATATCCTTAGATACACACACTTTTTTTTACTCTTCCCGTGTCTTAGAGACAGAGAGACAGACAGATAGATAGATAGATAGATAGATAGATAGATAGATAGATAGATAGGAAGGCATTGTGTTTATAATCTAAGCACCATTTCCCCTCCATTTGTATGTAATTGTAGCCTGCAGCTAATGAGATATTTGGCTGTAATGCTTTGTTGTGATTTGAATTCTTTTACATCCCCATTCCCTCAGCTAAGTATATACTTAGACTTAATTGAAAAAACTACACTTTCCCAGTTGTATCCCTCACTGAGACTTCAGGCCAAGCATTTTTACATCTACATCATTTCACTGAGCTATAATTACCATAACACAGGGCTCAGTGTCCTCCGATGACACCAACAAAATAAAAATACAGGCACAATGTCTCTCAGTAATAATTCTCATACAAGATTCACTGATGAGCAGTTTGGATAATTTGTATGATACGATAATATGATGGAAAAATGCTTCTTTAGCTCACATGGCGCACCATGAAAACAGGTTAGCGAAACACAAACAGACAAATGAAGAACTTAATATTAACCATAACAATTTGGGGCAGTAGTAATTAAAGAATCTCTTCCAGTGAGGAAAATCAGGCCGGCAAATGTGAATGAGTAATTGTCTGACTGCTGTTGAGAAGCCCTTGAGCAAGACATTGCTTCGGCGGCGAGAGAACATGCACGCTCAGCAAACTTGCCCTTGGTAAATAATGGTTAATAATAAAAGAAAAAAACACACATGCAAAAAAAACCAAAAAAAAACAAAATGCAGCTGTAAACCACTTTTGTTCTCCCTCCTCAAACGCGGTGCAGCAGTAAAAACACACTGCGCTCGGCCACACAGAGAACACAGGGAAAGGCTGGAGCCGGCTTTGGAGAGACGCAGATGGTGAGAGAGAGAGAGCGAGAGAGAGGCGGATGAGAGTTGAGGGAGAGAGATTAAGAGAGAAAGGAAGGGAGAGAGAGGGAGAGATACAGAGGCAGAGGGGGGGGGGTTAGCGAGAGAGATTTACAGAGAAACAGAGAATGGATGGAGGAACCTCTGAGGTGGCAGCTACGCACTGGGTGCAGCCGTTTTACCATGGAATGGAGCTGTTTACATCTCAGTGTGTGTGTGTGTGTGTGTGTGTGTGTGTGTGCTGGCGGGGGGTGAGTCGATGCAGGGACTGGAAGCACGCTGAGCAGCAGAGGAGATGTCTGAATCCGTTCCCCAGGCCCAGTGGCTCCTCAGAAGGGGAAGACTTGGCTCCGGTTCGGCCTCTCCGGCGGGGTTTGTTGGTGGGTGGCACATGGCTGCCTGGCATCTCCAATAAAGGAAAGAAAATACCGGCGCATCTCTCTCTCTCCCTGCGAGCTAGATCCATGCACCCTTTCAACCAATCACGCGTCTTTAATGTGGCAGGCCAATGTGGGTGTTCGTCAGTCAATAGGATATCGAATAAAGGAAATAGAATTTTGCCTGACGAACGCTGTCAGTGGGATGTAAAAGTTACTGGGAGCAAGATTCTGCATTCCATTGTACAAAAGTACAATATACTGTAAATACAACAACAACAAATCTTCAAAAATAGGATGAAATATACATAAACTACAACAAACATTACATCAAATTACAAGGCAGTGTGTACAAAACCACAGGAAATTTATAACAGCAGTCTAATGCGTTCCATTAAAATTCCCTACATCTCACCCTGCACTTTAAAAAATGTTCTACGTTGGAAGTGTTCATACAATTTCAACGCCCTCCAAGTACCACACACACACATATCAATAATTACTTCAGCAAAAAATGTTTCCATCAGGTGCCATGGCAACCTGCTCCCCAGCACTTTGACCACCCACCCGCCTTCCATTTTACGGCGTCATAGGACTGCGTTTGGATGTGTGGGACGGACGGGGCTAACGGGATCCACGCGGGACGAGCTGCACACAGGTTGGTTTGCGTCCATTAGGGCTCTGTGATCGCTCTCCCTCTGATCCCGCTTGGCAGAGGAGAGCCTTTTAAAGACGGCGGCTGTGGAGAGCAGACACTCGGTGCCCTGTGCCGGGCACCACCAGCTGGGCTTGGCACAGCGTCAACGTTATTAGCACCAGCGCACCCTCGGCCCACAGAAGCCTTTTGTGTGCGAGAACAGGCAGAGGGAGCGAGAGAGTAAAAAAAAAAAAAGAGCAATATTTTATTATCGTTTTATTATTCTTTCTTTTTTTTTTTTTTGTTCTTTTCGCCAAAAAGCCACTCAATGAGCCCTTTGGGGTTCCTTTGGTTCCTCTAGCACGTTATTTTTTAATGTCTCATTTAATTCTTGTTTCATTTTTTCTACACTAAGAGAGAGAATTCAGAGCAAAAGGCAAACAGCAGAGCACAAATAGGTTAGAAAGACAAAATGCTGTGTTGAAGTGACTCCCTAATGACACCCTCTGACAAGCCACACACACACACACACACACACACCAGACATTCTTCGACAGTGACGCGAGCCGGCGCCTGCTGATGTTATATAGCTCTATAAAAGCCTGTGCAATCAGCAGCTACAACCATCATCTGATCACTATCATGCAATCAGCCCCCGGAGGCCGCCGCAGGCAGCAGGAGCAGTGTGTGTCATGGTCACGCTCATGCTCATGGATATTGGCTGGCCTTGGGGTCCCTTGGGATCAGCTGTCGTCCCCTGAGAGCCTCACACCCCCCAACACACACACACACACACACACATATGTATACATATATATTATATATAAGGCACATACACACACAGGCACAGGCACAGGCAAACGTACATGCACAGGCATAGGTATGAGTCTACACACACATTCACACAGGCAGACACATTCATGTACACACACATATACACATAACCACACAGGCATACACACACATACAAAACACATTCCTACACAGTCAAGCTGGAATACACATAGCGATACATATAGATGCTCTCTCTCTCTTTCTCTCTCTCTCTCTCTCTCTCCCTCCCTCACTCACTCACACACACACAAACACACACACACAGGCGTACTCACAAACAGACAAACACAACAGCAGAGCAACACGTGCAGGAAAGCAGGTCGGTTGTACGCACACATGCAGAAGGGCAACAGAGAGAAACCCGTGCAAACACTCAAACTGCCCACTGTTCAGCGGCAACCCAGATGTAATTATCTCCGCCTAGGTTGTTTACAGTATGAATTGGGTATGGACTCCCTGCTGCCTGCTTCCTCTCTC
Organism: Centroberyx affinis; assembly: GCF_046629955.1. Lineage (NCBI taxonomy): Eukaryota > Metazoa > Chordata > Actinopteri > Beryciformes > Berycidae > Centroberyx > Centroberyx affinis. The sequence goes on along the minus strand of NW_027281544.1, from coordinate 139,357 downwards.
TCTCTCTCTCTCTCTCTCTCTCTCTCTCTCTCTCTCTCTCTCCCTCCACAGTAGAGACCACCAGATGGTAGAGAAATGCGAAGAACTGTTTAGCCATCCAACGGCCCTCCTCTCCTCCTCCACTCTGTAGTCTTGGGTCCAGCTCTGGTATATGGATGACGCCAGTGACACCCAGCAGTTGAGGGACTTACCCTCTAATCACGACCCATGCCTTGGCTTCTTTTCGAAAGGCTTTTAATTGCGAATGTACAAACAGCGGCAGTAGTTTTGGAAAGTGAGCTTATAGGCGGTGTGCCGAGGGAGAAGAGCCTGTGGTGAGTGGGCACCTACTAGCCTCTTTAGCTAATCCTGGCAGGAGGCTGATTAAATATGGGGGGGGGGAGGCCATCATGTTAAATGGCCACTTAATCAGATGCAGGCTAGGCAGCGTGGTGCTAATTAGGTCGCGGCCTCAGAAGTGGACGCCGCTGCCAATGGCACGCTGTCGCTTGAAGGGTCTGGTGGGACGCCACCGCTCTGAGGCTCGCCCGACCTCTTTTGTCGGACTGGATAAACTATTAGAGACATGTCGTTTTGGATGTACAGTGCTGGACACACTGTTTGATTGACAGGTGATCTCTGGGAAGTGCAGTGCAGAAACACCACAGCAATGAGCGCTGAGCAGCAAACATGGAGACAAATTTCCGCATCATCATCTTCAAATTTTTGAAAACCCTCTAAAAATCCCGCTGCATCTCAAAAAGTATCTCCAGTGATGATCGCAGTCAAAATGAGGTTCAAGTGGGGAGTGCTGTGCCTGTTTCCGTTGCTTCTCCCATTTTGCCATGTAAAGCAATGATTTGCTTTCAAAGTCTGTTTGAAATAGTTGATGAGGTCATTAACTCTCTCTCTCTCTCTTCTTCTGAAATACATCACATAGATTTTTAGTCTCCCTCTCTGTCTTTCTCTCTCTCTCTCTTTATTCCCCTCCCCCAGGACCATCTCTCCTAAACAAAAAATTCCTCAGCGTAGAGCTTTATCCCCCCTTTAAACTGTGCTTAAATCTACAATGAAACTGTGACTGCGCCTTCGCATAAATCCAACACCATCAAGCAATCCGTTACCCAGGGGTACTCGTCGCAAGAACCCACTCTTAGTTCCCTGTGACAAAAATAATTTCAGGAAAATTGAAGCAACGCGGCTGCTCTGTTGCCTCAGCATGTGGAAATGCAATGTGAGAAAGGGATTAAACCTCCAACGCTCTAAAGAAAAAGAGAAAAATGACAGAGACAGCAATGGCAAAGCCCCCCCCCCCATATACCCACGCTCTGCGCAACGCTCACGCACAGCTCAGTGAAATACTGTAGAGAGCAACGAGGGAAAGGCAGAAAGACAACTGAAAGAAAGACAAAGGGGATGAAAGGAAGGGAGAGATATATACGCAGTGAAGGGAGGAGTGACTGTGGCAGAGTGTAGGGGGACAGAGAGAGAGAGAGAGAGAGAGAGAGAGAGAGAGCTAAGCAAAGAGACAGATAGAGCAAATGGGATAGTGGGATAGAGAGAGGGAGAGAGAGAGACGGAGAGAGAGAGAGAGAGAGATGGCTGGCATTACATTGAGTTGCTGTCACCCGAGGGCTTCTTCCCGCCAAAATGATCTGACACAGCCAACGGGAGCAAACTCTCGCCTGCTCCCCTTTATCTGCTAGGATGCCTGAAACAGCTGTAACATCCCCCATAAATCACGCTCGTCACATTTCGGCATTTCGCGCGGAAAAAACCTCGTAACTCCAACTTTTCAGTTGCTCGCTCGAAATCGAAAGTTTGCACAGTTCTCAATGCGCTGGCTCAGTGTCATCACCCGGCGCCTCATGAAACCCGTTCAAAGCACATTCTGCAATTTCAGAAAGTCATGGTTTCATCTTACACCACTAATGACTGTCTTATCTTCACAATGATAATAATAATGTTTCAGAAGGAAGGCAATATAAGAGCTGTGCTGTGGAGTGCTTTGTAGGTGGTGAGGAGGACTTTGAAGGGGTTGGATATTGGAGTTTGTTGAGGAGTTGCTGAGGAGTTTAGTTCTTGAATGACTTGAGTAAGCACAACAGCAGAATAGGCTGAATTCCTGATTTGCCATTATTACAGGCAGTGAATAACAGGGAGTCAAGGTCAAAAAAACGGTGCTCTACAGATAAATAAAACCAGCGGAACTAACAGCAAAAAAGTAGCAGAAGTAAAACAGAACAACAGCAGAAGTCTTTTTCCCCGCAGCAGGTAGTCCCGCTAAGGGCTAGGCGCTACTTTCACAGATTTAATTGGAAATCTTATGTCGGTTATCCAATTCCATGGTTTTGCCAATTCCAGTTTATTTGCTCTCGCGTTACTGCTTTCCCTTATTTCAATGAGGGTTCAATTGACAATCTCGTGCCATTTTTCCAAATACCTGGTCGCTCATTTGGTCTAAGGACAAACATTTTGCTTGCAGTGTTTCCGCAAAAGTAGGTCCGTTTACCTCAGTTGTTAAACTACGATGACAGAATACTGTAAGTCATTCAAGAACTAAACTCCTCAACAAATCCAATAGGAAGCCAAAGAGGAAGTGTACGCCACAGCTTCCCGTGGTTAGCGGCTAAGTGGCTAACAGGATTTTCCATTGATTGCAAAGTAGTATGTCTTCTGCAACTAAACAAAGCAACGAATGGTGTTGAGATTCATCTCTTGGCACACTATGTAGCAAAAACTTTTAGACGATTTGCACATTTGTTATTTTAGTGTGTAGAAACATACAGAAAAGACTACAAGAAGAGAACTGCAAGAATGTACCAACTGTTGATAGCGGGCTGATCTCAAGAGTACAAGAGTGCAAGTGTGGAGTTGGAGGACAGGGGGTTCTATACAAGGTATATCCATCTGACAGCAACGTTTTGTAACCCAAAATAGCAACAGTGTGTATATGAATCAACACAGATGCACAGAAATTCATGGAATGAAACGAATAATTACCTCATCACATCATCAGCCCACACAGGTCTGTCTGTGATCTGTGGGCAGAGTGACTTCAGCTCCAAGAAAACAATGAGCTTCTCTCTCTCTCTCTCTCTATCTCTCCCGCTGACATTGTGACTGTGGTGCTGATAGCGATGCCCATGGTGTGCGTGTGTGTGTGTGTGTATGTGTGTGTGTCTGAGCGAAGGCATGCATGCATGTCTGTGTGTATATGTGTGTGTATTTGCTCTATGCCTGGCAGCTGCAGCCTAGTGATACTGGGTGAATAACAGGTCAGCACTGATCTCATTAGGCCTAATCAGATGTATATGATATGTATAAACAGTGGAGTGCCACTGCACACTAGCCGCTGGAATACACTCCCTTCACTGAGGGAGGGGGGTATATGTGTGTGTTGATGTGTGTTTGGAGGAATGTTTGGAATAGCTAGGCCGATGGAGAAGAGGTGGAAAGAGAGAGAGAGAGAGGGGTGGCATGTCGTTTTTCAGCGTGCTACATTATCAGAGGAATTATGGAATTATGCACAGGTGGAGAGCTGGTGCGAATACTGATGCAGTGAAAAGGAATGTATTTGTATAAACACACACACACACACACACACACACGGCAGCCAGCTCAGTAGGGTTTGCGGTTCACCTGTTCTAAATGAGGAAACTGCATGCAACTACGACAAATGAGGCATGCCTCTGGGAAGTGGGGTTAGCTTGCAAGATGAGGTTTGTCACTGTCTGTGTGTGTGTGTGTGTGTGTTCATCAGTGCATGCAAGTGTGCATTTACATGTGTGTGCTTGTGAGGGAGAGCGCTAATATGAACTCAGACATCAAGGGCTGAAAGGGAAGATCTAAGGTGCTGTAGAGGGTGAGTCATTAAATTTAGAAAGTGCTATCTGTACTGGTGCTATTATGAAAGCATGAGGGTGGGGATCGATTCTGTGATGTGTTGCGCACATTTGTGTGGTTTTTTTTTTCAGGGATAAAAGCAGAGACAGAGACAAAAGCAGAGAGAGAGAGAAAGAGAGACAAGGGGAGGTGAGGAAGATTTGTGATAGAGAACAAAGGTTTGGGGCGCCTTGTTTGAAAGCCTCTCCCCTCCCTGTTTACGTGTCCCGGGGGTTTGGGATCAGTTTCACTTAAAGCACTTAAAACGCCCCACAGGACCGGCGCTTTGGCGCTGTAATAAATATCAAGATCGCTCCTGGATTGTTTTTAAATTGAATGCAATCTGCCAGAGCTGTGAGCCATCATTTCACCATTTTTTTTTCTTCCTCCCTTGATCTCTCCTTCTCCATCTTGATGTCAGCTCCTCTTTGTTTCCATCAGAGAGGGATTTTTAGGAATTGTTCTGCTCCAAAGGCAAGTAGAGATAGATCTGCGCCATATGAAAGCGTTTGAGCCAGACAATATTTGATATATCATGGCAATCAAAAGTTAACAGATGGAGGAAATGTTTCCAGGGATGGCTGTTAAGTCAGAGGAGAGGCTAATAGAATGACATAAATCATTCAAACAAAGAGGCTGATGGGAGATTGAATGGGATATTTTGGCCTCAGAGTGTACACACAGTGGCACACACCCCCACATACACTGTGAAACCTCTAATAGACTCCCGTTCTCAAATAAATTGCTGTCTCTTGTAATAGCCGGGAAGCTCTTCATGTTATAATAAACAAACGCCCCTCTCTAATGTCACAAGATTCCTCATATTGCTGTTGATGAAGCATGCATATATTATTATCACCGTATAATATTATCACTGTAACCTGCTGACAGACGTTTTGTCAGTCTTGATGTTGAAACAACAAACTCCATGCATATTATTTCAGCATAAATTTGTCTGGTATTTACAAAATTCATTTTTGGCATCTTCGTTTTGTGAGCTGTACGAATGGAATAAAAGCTTGTATTGGTTATTTTGGTTCGTGCAATGAAGGTAAACACTTCAGGTGCTATTGGACATTTATTGTACCTGCATTATGCACACACTGCAAAAAATCTTTCTTTACTTCTCTACCACAACAGGTCAGAACATTTTGCCAGTGGGGTGAGATAATTCAAATGCAGTTTCACTTGTCAGGGATATTTTCTAGAAACAAGTTGCAGTATCTTCTAATAAGGCAGAATAAGGCAGATCACTCCACTAGTCTCAAGAAAATGACTTTTGATTCAAGAAAATTCTAGAAAAGGTTGATTTGTATTCAAAACAACTGAAATGATTTCACCCTGTTCTCTGTTTTCTTTTCATTTGTTTTAAGAACATTTAAGACTACTAGATAGAACTAAACTTTTTGCAGTGCATGCAAGCAGGCTCGAAATAGTTCAGCACTTTAACACATGAAGTGAAAGACAGTAGTTAGAGATGCTCTCATTAAGACTGGAGAAAGAAGAACATAAGGTATAATAAAAATGTAAAGCTTCTGCCAACTCTTTGGCTCTGATGGAGCGAGGGAATCAGCCCTCTATCGCAGATCAAGGTTGTGCTACAACATCCCAGCTGGGTTGTATAGTTTTATACTGTAGTATAAAAAAGTTGAATAATACACTTCCAGTCAGAACTTCCAAAATGAAACTGAACATTATTAACGAACATGTCTTGTAAGATTTTTTTGAGTATTATAAAGTATCAGAGTGAAAATAAACAATACATCTAAGGGGCAATCTGTAGTGAAATGAAAAAAACAATTGTTGGTTTTCCTAAAATGTCCTGTTTACAACATATATTCATAACCATAAAGTCTTATGCCATACATAGTTTGGCCTAAAATACATACAGAAAGACAATAGAAAGAAAGAGGTAATATTGATATACAGTAATTTGGAGGAGAATGAAGAGGTTGTGGAAGGAAAACCAAAAGCTGAGCAAAGAAAAGAGTTTAGTGCCAGCAGAGATTGTATTTGAATTGCAGAAATTTGACCTTGTCATGCTCCTATTACCACTGAATTAATAAAATGAGTTTGTGGCATGAATGAATTAAAATATTTCTTGTGAAAGCTCAATTTTGGAATGGAATGCAACGGCTTGAAACTGAATGTGATTATGAGTGAATTTAAATTTAAACTATAATTTTGAATGCAGCTTTCTCAATTCAGATTCAGCTCTCTGAGGCAGGCATGCAGGGAATTAGGGAAAGCAAATAAGCAAAGATTCAATCCGACAACGTCTCTTTCCATATGTGTAGCTGATAATTTATCCAGCACAGTGATTGGATGATTGGAAATTACCAACTTTGGATGAGCTGTGTGTAAAAGTCCTCCTCGCTATTCGGCAAATAGATTAATAAAATGTGAGACTCTCTCCTCCTGAGCATTTGGCATGAACATCAAGTACACACACACACACACATGCACACACGGTGCCTTCACCGGTAGAGCAGAGATGACACTAGCTGTTCCCTCTCCCGTGGGAGCAGTGGGGATGAAAGAGTGCAGAGATGGGTCTCCCATCCTCTGATCTGCTTCTGCCGCTGACACCAGAGGCCTCCAGCTCCAAAAGCACAGGGGACCTGGGGGAGAATCTAAAAACCAACACCACCACCACCACAACCACCCAACACACACACACACACACAACACAAACTCACTCTCTCTCCCTCTCGAATTTCCTCTTGCCACGCTGTCCTTGTAAATAAGAATTCTTTCTTAATTGACCTGCCACAATAAATAAAGGTTGAATAAACAGGAGCATAAAAATCTTTTCCTCGCTCCTTTCAAACCCTTCATGTGTGCCTGCATGTATTAAGGCTTCCTCCACTTGAATAACATAGATGCTCTATAGAGACAAACATAGAGAGCTGATAGGAATGGAGCAGTGGCTCAGCGGTGTCCCGCTGTGTGCCTGGCGGTACTGAAGCCCGGCTCATTCTCCCTGACAGGCGGCACATCCACAAAGACCCTATAGCTGCAGACACACTGTGGTCTCAAAGTCGTTTTTCATACTCCCTCGCAGGTTGGTCATCCAGGACTTGTCAAATAAGATCACCGCAGTGTGCTTCAGCCTCTGCGGGACCATGGAAAGTGGATCTGAGCTGAGCTGATATAATGTGTTGACCCGGGTAAATGTAGAGCTTCTCCAAAAACCTTTCCGGAGAGACGGCTTGAAAGGAATTCATGCGGGCCAGAGCGGCAACGATAAATCTCGGTATGTCAGGGTGAGAAATCTCAGCTTGAGCATTTGCCTCCTTTTGCTGACTACTTACTGGGATTATAAGAAAGGCTATTTTACTTGCCTTTCAAAGCAATTCACTGTGTATTTGCACTATGCTTTGTGTCGCGTACTTAGCATGTTATACCAAGTCTGTGTGGCAGAGGTGCCAACGTCCCATCTGCACTGGTGCCTGCTCTGCCCTCTCTCTCTCTGGGGAGCAGACACACCCATCAGGATCCATTAGTCTCCACGGTGACAGGCCAGCCATCCACTGAGAGGCTCTCCGCAGCTGAGCCTTCTCATTGGCCGAGACAGTGTTCGGGCATTTTTTTTTTGCTAACAGGCTCTGTCATTTGAGCCGGGCATCTACAGCTGGCATTATTCTCTTATATTCATTATTCACTATTTTCTGTTTCCGGCCTGAGTCTTTTGAGGACTGAGGAGTAATAAAGCAAGCACTCCCAGACCTTTCCAGTTTGCTTTCTGTTCCCAGATGGGTGAACGGGGGGATGGATGACAGTTGGACAAACAGACAGATAAATGGAGGGACAGGTGTTGTAAGAATGTCTAATAATGTTACCGTCACCCCTTCCTCCCCCCTGCTCTTCCCCGTGTGTGTGCAGACGGACGCGGCGCTGATGTACGACGCCGTGCACGTGGTGGCGGTGGCGGTGCAGCAGTCGCAGCAGATCACCGTCAGCTCGCTGCAGTGCAACCGCCACAAGCCCTGGCGCTTCGGGGGACGCTTCATCAGCCTCATCAAGGAGGTACTGGGCCAACACTGTTCACCCTGTCCTGACCCCTGATCTGTGTACTCTGTCGAACTGTACTATTTTCCACATTTTAGAATAATAGCAAAGACATCAAAACTATGAAATAACACAAATGGAATTATGCAGTGACCAAAAAAGTGTTAAACAAATCAAAACTATCTTATATTTTAGATTATTTAAAGGCTCTGGAAAGAAATTCATACATAACCATCAACTTCACAGTTTATATTTGCCTAAGAGACAGCATTTAAGCATAAGCCTTTAGATCAAAATGGCTTTAAGAGAATGAATAACATAGTACATTCAATCAGGTGGGTCCAAACTTTTGACTGGTAGTGTATACGAAATTGTAATAATCATGATGAAATACATCAAAATTCTACTCAAATATTGCTAAAAACATTAGAAATGTGTTAAACATCCTTATCATATCTTAAACAAGTTTATTATAACCACACTTAATCTTAACACAATGAATAATCCTCATGAACACGTACTTCATAGAAAGTGTCTGAATCATCATTCTTACCTACAGTGAGTACATGGTTTGTGTGATGTTTCATTACTTTCTCATCTCCATCCTCTGCATGCATATCCATACCAGTGTTTATATCAGAGCGTCTGTGTCTCTCCCTATCGCCAGTCAGGGTCAGCCATTTGCTTTGTTCTACAAAGCACTTTCATTCTGTGGATGGTATCATTGCAGGTAATTTGCAGAATGAACCACTGTAGTACCTGCCGCTCCCCCCCCCCCCCCCCCCCCCCCCCCTCCTGTGTCTGCTATCGCTCTCCTTGCCCGTCTGTTCCTCCAATGGCTTTGAAGTGAAACTTCAAGCACAATGAACTACATGCATAATGAACTCTTACCTGTCAAACCTGCCTCTATCCTCGGCGCTTTATTGTTCCTTGTTGTGCTGTTGCGATAGACAGCGAGGGGAGAGCCAGACGGAATTCATAATTGGGAAAGAAAAAGTTTTGCAGTCGGAGATTGGATTGAAGTAGAGTCGAGAGAGAGCGTACCTTGGGGTTAATAGAATGATGTGCAGAGAGCTGGAAATGTCATGGATCTTGGTTTGTTATTACTGGGAAATGCTGTATGTGTGGTTATCGCTGTCTCTCTGTCTGTCTGCAGGCCCACTGGGACGGTTTAACTGGACGTGTTCTCTTCAACAAGACCAATGGACTGAGGACTGATTTTGACCTGGATGTCATCAGTCTGAAGGAGGAGGGGCTGGAAAAGGTGTGTGTATGTGTGTGTGTTATTGGGTAACATATGGGTCCGGATGCTTTTAAGAATTTTAGCTCATTTTGACAGCTAAGACAAGGTGACATAAGGCTGAAATTGAATTTTTTTCGACAGATTGGAACATGGGACCCTCCCAGCGGCCTGAATATGACAGAGAGTCACAAGAGCAAGACGTCCAACATCACCGACTCTCTGGCTAACAAATCCCTGCGCGTCTCCACCATACTGGTAGACACAGCCGCATGCAAGCACACACACACACACACAGCCCCCGAGACTAAATACACAGAAACACACTCTCTCTCTCTCTCCTTATGCAGGAGGAGCCGTATGTGATGTTTAAGAAGTCAGACAAGCCTCTGTACGGGAACGACCGGTTCGAGGGCTACTGCATCGACCTGCTGAGGGAGCTGTCCGGCATCCTGGGCTTCCGCTACGAGGTGCGACTGGTGGAGGACGGCAAGTACGGCGCGCTGGAGGAGAGCACGGGCCAGTGGAACGGCATGGTGCGCGAGCTCATGGACCACGTGAGTCACCTCTCCGCAGGGTCGTCATTATAAGCCGCGGCCCCACTCAGGGAGATGCAACGTGACAGGGCATTAAAGCAGCCAGCGTCATATGTTTTGCAGAAGCAATAGTATATCCCCTTTTTATGCTGACAGGTAATTAGACGTTTTACTGTCAACGGGGGCAAAAGGTTCCCGGGTAACATAGAACATTTTATGCTTCTGGGAGACTGTGTCAGTTTTCAGTTCCGATAACAAGTGCAGATTGATACGTTTTACATTTCAAACAGCAAGAACAGTGGTTTGTTTGGAATCAATAGAAGAAGAATTGGGTAGTTAGCATGAGCAGCGATAGCCACCATGGCTGAACAGACACAGAACAGAGTGCCACCTACAGAAACTCAAACTGCATCAACAGAAAATCCAAGGAAAAAGACAAAGTCACAGTACTGGACACACTGTTTGATTGACAGGTGAACTCTGGGATGAGCAGTGCAGAAACACCACAGCAATGAGCGCTGAGCACCAAAGATGCTGCCAACATAAAAAAAATTTAAAAATGAGAATCTTGAGGATTACCGCTTTAATTAACAGTTTATCTTAATGTTATTTCAGCTGACTGGCTCATTAGTTGACCAGCTGCCTTCATCTCTTCGATGGAGAATTCAGTATCACTGGGCTACTTGGCTTGCCAGTTAGTTTGTGATTAGTTTGCAATACTCATACAACAATCTGATATTAAAATGCTCATGTGACAACATCGAAATTCATTTGATTAAGAGAAGAGGATTATGGGTGTTGTATGAAAAATAGCCACCAAGATGTAAAGATTTATAGTTAATTTACACAATAATACAACCTTTATTTACTTTTATTAGTTAGATACTGCTCTATAAAGGACAGACATGATTTTTGGAAAATATTTTTTTCCACAATGCTGAAGAAGTTTGATAGCACCCAGATACAGAGGAGTGAAGTGTCTCCCCGTGTCTAACCAACCTGAATTCTACACTGTGATGACTTCACTGTGGTAAAAAAAAGCAAAAATCTGAGTTTTTCTCAGTATAATAATGATGATGTAGCATGAAAAGTAGAAAATGTCTACCTCCAACCCCATAAATATATTGAGAGGCTAATCTCACACTTGGAGGATACTATTCGTGGGGTTAATTCTTCACAGATGCATCTAATCCGAAAATTATGGCTTTAGTGACTCACCATTGATACTGGATAAGAGGGATCAGACAGATAACCTATAATTTCCAGCAAAACTCGCCTTCCTACCTGATAATCTAGCTGAACTAATGACCCTGGTGATTCTCTCTCCTCCGTTGCGTTCTCTCCCTCTCCCTGCGTATTGACCTGACCAGCTGTTGACAGAAAATAGATCTTAATTCGATTGGTTCTAGTGTGGCACCTCAGCTTTTTTGATTGGTGGATTCTACCCCCCCCCCCCCCCCCGCACCCCTCCCACTTATCTCGCTGCAGAAAGCGGACTTGGCGGTCGCTCCCCTGGCCATCACCTACGTCCGGGAGAAGGTCATCGACTTCTCCAAGCCCTTCATGACGCTGGGGATAAGTATCCTGTACCGCAAGCCCAACGGCACCAACCCCGGGGTCTTCTCCTTCCTCAACCCGCTCTCGCCCGATATCTGGATGTATATTCTGCTGGCTTGCTTGGGTGTCAGTTGTGTGCTGTTTGTCATAGCCAGGTAACATGCCAGCCCTCCCTGCCTCTCCTTCCCCGCCTCCTCCCCCTTGCATCTTCCCCTCCACCCGTTTGCCTGCTTTCACTGACACACAGCGGTTGCTCCTTATAGGGCCCAAAGTGGGGAAACCGTTCATTGAAAAACATCAGGAGCTTTGACGGGCGGTGTGTGTGCCTCAAGATGGCTTCCGTGATGTAGACATGGCCAACACCAAGAGAAAAGTGAAATCTAAATATGTTCCCTTAAGGCAGCTGAGTCTCCACTATGTCGATTCCAGGCATATTTGAGCATGCACCAGCCACTGTATGGCCACTGTATAGCCAGGTACCTGCTATATCGCTCAAGTTATTGTAAGTATTGCATGAGTACAATGCTTACAATATCTTGATAAAACCCCCTAAAGTCCTATGCATGACTTATATAGAAAGGTGCATGTTAACCCCAGAGCTCCGGTTCCTCTGCTTTGATCCGGAGAGGTTTGGGTTTAATGCACTTTTCAGCCAGATGTTACCGGCAAAATGATCACGTGAGAGAAAAGCAGCAACTGTCACCTAAGTTAGTTCAGAATATGCAAATTGTACCCATAGTCCTTTGTTCCACAGTTGGTTGGGGTAAGTGATTAGCATGCAATACACTGATATTTCTCTCCTTCTCACATAATGGCCTCAGAGCTTTTATTGCGTTGGAAGGTTTCTGTTTGTGTGCATGCGTTGTGCCTTTTTTGCACATCAAGGCAATAAATAGTGCTTGCTCTCACACTGTGAGACCAATAATATTCAGCAGAGTAACAATCTGAAATACAGTACCCTCTACAGTTTGCTGAGCTGAGTTCTCTCATAATTATAGTATTGATCGCATGGCCACTGATTGATTGGTCAGTCCCCTAAATGCAGAGTATATTATTTTCTTTAATCCTCTGCAAATAGAGTGAGTGGAGAGAGGCTTATGGAGTCCTGGTTTCACACAATAAAACACTAAACACCTCAATCTCACCAGGGATTCAAACTTAATTGACCCCCCCCTCCCTCTCCCCCACCACACACACACACACACACACAGGCACGCACGCTTTCTGACTAAATGAGCTATCTCATTTTAAGCTCCACAGAAATACATTTTCTTTATTTAGTCAATGATTCCTTTCAGCTCTGTTTGTGGAAGAATTGATTTCTGCATCTCTCTCTTTATTAAGAAAACAAATGGAACTCCCTCAGCACACATTTACCCACCTAAAACAGTTTCAAGACTAGAAAAAATTGCTACCCGCCAAGAAGAATAGAGGATTTATATACTGCATTATAAGATGTTTACATGTAATTACATGCTATTGTGTTTTTGCTGATAAGTCCACGTCCTGGTCGCCTCTGATTTTCATACCCCCCCTACCCAGTCTCCTCACTTGGCCTGAGAGAAGAAAGGCAACAGATCTATAAAGCCAGCCAGAGTAATTGAATCCAACAGACAGTTAATGGAGGGAGCGCATTGTGTTATTGTGGCTGGGGACAGGCGAAGGGGAAGGCGAGGCAAGAGTGGGGGGTGGGGAGAGACGAGGAATCTTTTTATTATTCTGTGTGCTATTCGACATGTCCCTCGTGCTCGGTGTGAGGAGGTGACCTTACGTCCGCATGTTCCACATCCCCTTCTTCCCGGTGATCGGTGTGCAGAACACGGCCTGCAGGAATACGGGCCGGCGGCAGGCAAAAGGTCGTGCAGAGGAGCCACCGGGCTGGATGCATACAAAATACACATGTAGACACTGACACGAACACAACCTGTGCACCAGTGCATGTTGTATGGATTTACATGTTCACACTTATAGCCTCAGGCTGCAGCCCACCGTTTGTGTGTCTAACGTATGTGCACACCAACATAAATAAACATGATCACGGAAAGTATTTGACTTTTAGATGGATTTGATTGAGCCAATTGAAATGCAGGCTTGCTACCACACAGTCACAAGACACAGACACACACACAAGCACACACACACACACAGACAAATACACACCCACATACATGCACAGACAGAGACACAAAGACACACGCACCAACATACACACACAGGCACACACACACATACACATGCAGGCACACATGCAGGCACACAGCCATAAACATAGATACACGCACACACACACACATGCACACACACCCACACACTGCATTTCACACAGCACCACAAGGCCATTGTGCAGTAACAGTCGCCTGTGGTTCCAAGGAGACAGAGCTCATTGACATTCCAGCAAATCAGGCATCCTGATGGGGTTGACAGGAAGAATTATAGTGTGTCATCACAGCCATGTCCACGTAAATGATTCTCAAGGGGACGGCATAGAAAATAGCTGTAAAGGAAAGGCAATCTGACAGAGATGTTGCTCCATTCATGATGCCTGTAAAAGAAGACCCTTAATTAGGATGCTGCAACAACAAAGAAAGATCAAACACAGATTGCGCTGATGTGATGCCACATATCTGTATGTAGATCCACACCAGTCATGCAGACCCTGTGGCAAATACTGATGCCATAAAGCAGCCGTCGTATAGCAATCGATTTGGGAATATTGAAATATAGCTGGTAAACATATGGGTATGTCTCTAAAAGCTGTAGCTCGCATGCTAGACAGGCTAAAGATAGTCTAAACCCTTACGACTCACAGGCTTATTAGCATGCAGCATGTTGGGGCGAAGCTCCTGAGCTGAGCAGCCTCACCTGACGGGGCCCCTCAACTCCGCCAATGTTCCCTCCCTCATCCACTTCAGCACAAACTCAATCAGTTCCTGATGCTTAATGCTAACCCAATCACCCTGTGCTAATGCCGTGCCACTCTCGCTTAAGATAATAAATGAGAAATGTCCGTGGCTGACCCTGCAGACGCTGACAATCAGCCAAGAGGGGGGCGGCGAGAGATTGAGGGGAAAAGGGGGAGGTTCACAGGGGAGGCAAGAGGCATTAAGAGAGAAATGAGGGGAAGGTTGTTGGGCAGGGAGGGGGGGGGGGGAGAGAACAGGAGGGGAAGAGCAGAGAGGGATGCTGGAAGCGCAGAAGAAAAACAGAGGAGAGCAGAAGTCCTGTATTGGGGGTTTAGGAGGATGTGTGTCGGCACGGCAACAGTGGGTGATTTGTGGAGATAAGGTTGGTGGGTTGCCGGGGGGGGGAAACACTAAGGCTCCTGATTCAGTGAATCCCAATGAGCTCCAAAGATCATCAGGCATCGGGACATTATCACCAGTGACAGTGTTATTCCAGCCTATTGATCTGCCCTCACAATAAACTGAAGGCATTTGAATATGCCAATAAGTTGATCTCGGCGAAAGCGTGAATGATTTGTTTTAGTTCCCGCAGAAGCTCCAACCCCGAGGCCACAACACAACATTGCACACATTTACATTCTCTTCGTTCTCCTCAACAATCAGCTTCTCACATTGTTTTAAAATGTTTTATTAGCGATCTGCACCAAGGAATAAACTGTACTGTGCCTGTTGCGCTGATGTATCTGTCTTTGTGCTCTCTCCTTTACAGGTTTAGCCCGTACGAGTGGTACAACCCGCATCCATGCAACCCGGACTCGGACGTAGTGGAAAACAATTTTACACTGCTCAATAGTTTCTGGTTTGGAGTTGGGGCTCTCATGCAGCAAGGTAGTTGCCTCAGCCTGTGGCTGCTGTTGCTCTGTGGAGCTGGAGTGCTCTGCATCCCACTGTCTCTGAGGGTTGGGCGGTTTTAGCCGAGCCAGCGGCAACAGAGAGAGACCTCTGGGGTCCACTGCTAGGAAGGCAGAGGAAATGTGCATGTCATGGCTTTTTAGTTTAATCATTGTTGTAAAAATAACTCACGCTCACAGTAACAAAAAAATACAACTATATTAGTGCAAGTTAATATAATACAGTGGTTGATGATAGAGTCTGAACAGTTCACATACCACTTAAAAACATAATAGCAGAATTATAACATGTATACAAATATGAGGCAAATTAGACAGTTACATCAATGTTGCTATCAACCATAGCACACATGTACTGATACCATCACAAAATAAAGTACTAGTGACATTTTCTAATGTCAACTATATATTCCAACATGCAGTTTATGACAGTAATTACAGTCCATTCATCTTACAGTGCCACTCTACCCAGTGTCCTCTCCTCTTGCCCTCGGCCTATCAGCACCTAGAGATCAGTGGGGTGTGGAGTCAGGATGTGAGGTTACCTTGGGTACATGACTCTCTGGCCCAACCAGCCTGTCACTTCTCCAGACTGTTGTTGATGAATGATATTGAATGTGTCTGATTTGGTATGATTGATTTGTAGAGATGGTAAGTCGAACGAGTGAAACGTGATCCTATAGTCAAGCAGACGAAATGTCTGTGCTAGAGCTTTGATCTATCTCCTGTGTGTATTAATGGAGTAGACTGTGACTGAGGCAAGATGATTTCACTTGAACAATCATCTTGTTTTGAGAGTTTTTCTCAAATAACACGATCTTGAAATAAGTGGAGTAATCTTCCTCATTTCAAGATATTAAAAAAGTTCTTGAAACAGGTTCAGCTACTTTCAAAAGAAGTGAAACTATCTCATCCATTCCACAGTGTTTTTTTTTACTCGGTTCAATAAAAATCGTATTTTACAACTGAATTACCACTTGCTAGGATGAATATTTTTTGCAGTGTAATGTTCACTCCTTCCACCTCCCTCGCCCCAGGCTCAGAGCTCATGCCCAAGGCCCTGTCGACTCGGATAGTGGGAGGCATCTGGTGGTTCTTCACCCTCATCATCATTTCCTCCTATACGGCCAACCTGGCCGCCTTCCTCACTGTGGAGAGGATGGAGTCGCCCATAGACTCAGCCGACGACCTGGCCAAGCAAACCAAGATCCTCTATGGCGTGGTGGAGGATGGTTCCACCATGACCTTCTTCAAGGTAGCTCCCTGTAGCTGGTGGTACAGCTGGTGGTTTATAAAATTTCTTCCTGTTTCTTTGGTCCTTTTCATAGAGATAGTAATGTGTGTGGGTGTTCCTGTGCCTTTTTTGTTTCGCAAATCAATTTTATATCAACCAAATGGCCTGCAGAGTTAAAAATCAGATGCTGAAGCACTGTTACCATAACAGCAGCGAACTTGGAGTTTACCAGCATCTCTATAGTGCATGTCTCAGTCTCAGTTCCTCTATTCTCCGGTTGCTTGCAGAAGACCAAGATCTCCACCTATGACAAGATGTGGGAGTTCATGAACAGCAGGAGGCACTCGGTGATGGTCAAGAACGTGGACGAGGGCATCCAGCGCGTCCTGACCTCCGACTACGCTTTCCTCATGGAGTCCACCACCATCGAGTTCGTCACCCAGCGCAACTGCAACCTCACGCAAATCGGGGGCCTCATGGACTCCAAGGCCTACGGAGTGGGAACTCCGATGGGTAAACGACCTCGAACCTCTATGTTGCCGGCTGTGTTATGAAGCGTATGAACTGCTACAGGGGGGAGGGGGATGGATATTATGTGAGGGATAAAGGCATGTAGTGTGGATGATGGAGAGGCTGCAGGAACGAAAGAGTTAACCTTTATTGATGGGGTCACGTAACGGTAACGGTGGGACAGAATGAGCCGTAAAGGATCCAGCTTAATGACAAGAGAATGGCTGAAGAGGCTGAATTTATGGATAAGGTTAAAGTGCGCCCTAGGCTCAAGAAACAGGCGCCATTTGAGCTCTGCAGTAGCAAGAAGGAAGACCCATTTCTTCTCCCTAATGATCTCCTTATGGGAGTATTTTCAGTGTTAAGAGGCAGACCTTTTAAGACGCAGAAGCAGAACTTTTAATGCTATGTTTTAACTTCCTCCCATCAGACAATAATGAGTGCAAAACAGTGAAACAATAACATAAAGCAAGTTGAAAGTCAATTTAGCGCAATTCCCCGTGACTTACACCTTACCTGACACTGTCTGAATTGTGCTTATGCGTTAAACCACACAAATCCAGGAGTATTAAACCAGCACCAAGAATTGTTTACAACTACTTATTTGACCTAGGTCTTCTCAGGAGTTAGTATTGTGATGTTTGACATTTCAAAGCAATATTATCCTATGATGAGGCAGAAGAGATAAAAACATCAACAGCACTGTTTAGCTTTGGGTTTTGTTTTGTTTTTTTCATTTGGCATTTCAGCAAACAGTATCGTACATTACACATTCCCTGCATGATGGTAACAATTTTGCGGCATATAAAGCAGTCTGGTGCCAGGGAAATGAATGTGCGGCTCGCATCGCTGGCACTCCAGGGGAGCCTGACTGAAAGCTGCTGATGGTTCCAATCCCGGTGTCACGGAGGTTAGCGCGGCCGTGACGAGGCCGCGGAGACCACTGCAACCCGCTGTAATGGCCGCATCTATCATCAGTGATACGAAGGCCATCAAAATATGGCGGATTAATTCTCGCCATCCACATCTGGACCTGCCTATCGCTGATGAGGACGGGGCAGTTATGGATCTGCGGGGATGCCATGATTGCCACGGCTGTAACAAAGTTGAGGCGATGCTCTGAAATATAGCCCCGCTGCGGTTCCATAATGACCTTGAAATGGACACAGAGAGCCGGAACGTGGATCAGGTCTTCTTTTTCATTCCGACGGTGACATAAACAGCACCAAATATATGACCAAATATATCCCAAATAGCTTTAATTAGGCAGTGGGCGTTCAGTGATAAATGATAAAAAAATCGGTGTTCTCAAAGTTCTTGTTGCTCACTAAATCATTTAAATCTATAATCCTGATGTTCATTGCTCAGTATTTCAGAAATTGAGCTGATTACATCCTCTAAAATGTCACTACTGTGAGAGGAAAAGGTCTTAAGATAGCTAATTACTTCATGAATTCATAATGAGTTCTATTTTCATGCCAGCAATCCTCTCGGAAGAATAGGTGTCTTTTTTTTCAGAGGGTGGCTTTTGTCATTTTGGATTCCCTCTCCTCCCGTGTCCTTGTCCCAAACACTATGGAAACTAAGTGTGAACTTCAATCATTTAGTAAACCTTTAACCCATACCTTTTGGCCCGCTAAACAGTGTTTAGCTGCTCATTCCCCACAGGGCAGTTACAGCAATAAACCAGAGCGAGCCATATAATAAGTCCTAACCTTTTAGTGCCTGTCGGCTTTCACACAGCCTATTCCCAAAACGCATATGCGTCATCTGTACAGCTATCGACTTAAACAGTGATCACATTAATATTTGAAGCCAGACAGTGTGGGAGTGATGGATGTCCTCTGGTGTTGAACATCTGTCAGGTAGTTGTGTATGCACAGTGTGTCAAGCACAGCGCTTTTCCCTTCGCCCGGGCCCCTCTCTCCATATCCTCCTCTCTAAGGACCCATCCTATTAGCATTTATCCAAGGCCTGCTTTGTTAGGCCATCATTAATCATTTGAAATATGAGCGGAGCGAGGATCAGGGGACTCAGATACTTGATAGATCCCTCATCTTCAAATGAAGCATGCATATGCCCCGCACGTGCACGTGCACGTGCACATGGACATGCACATGCATATACACGACTATGTGTGCAGAGCAGTACTGTACATGCACATATGCACATACATATGTCCTTTAGGTCATTGTCTTTAGTTCAACACACTCACAAATGAACATGCACATACTCACATACATGCACACACAGACACACACACACATGCACCATACAGACAGGTACACTTTAAAAAAGAAAAACCCTAGGTCACACAGTTTATGAACAAAGAAACAAACACAGATGTGCTGTGCAAGAATCAGCGGCAGACGCTGTAATTTTCAATTCTGGATTAATGTCTCCTTTGTCAATCTAAATATGTACAGACACGAAGATGAAAGGATGATGGATGGCAATAGATAAATGATAGATGAGAGAGAGACAGAGAGTAAAGCAAAGGAACTGACAGGGAATACTTGAGGAGAACAACAGGCTTAGTGATTCCCCCTGCTACCTAGAGCCATATTCAGTGCTTTTACCATTTCCACCCAGAGTCAAAGTACAAAATACCCCTGTGCTCATAAAATGTTTTCTATTATAAACAAACATTCTAGGGACACAGAATGTTCCCTATGTATGTCTTGGGGTTGTGGCTTTGGCCCTTGCACTCCTTACTAGTCCTCACATGTAATGTTGGCAAACTAAGAATTTAACCTCATCCTACTGTTGCATCTATTTGAATTTATCAGCTAAGTGCCTAAAATGTAAATGTAAAAGCACAGGCAAGCCGCACTACGCACATAATCACATAAATACACTAACAAGCTTTTAAAGCAGCCTTCTATAAATGAAACATGAACGCTCGCAGTAAGCATTAATCTTTCTCGGCTTGGTCGGGGGGCAGAGTGTGTGTGCGGCGGCCCGGCCTTGTGTTGTGTGTGTCACACTGTGGATGGGAGAAGAACGCGAACCCCGCTCAGGCACTCCGCGACGATTACTCCTCCTTTGATCATGACGGCACCCGCTGTGTCCTAATGCGCTGTCGCTAATTCTAGCGTCCTCCCACTGTCTGTGGATTTGGGGACTTTTACTCATCATGGCATTAACATGAATAAACACACACTGATAGAACAACCCTATCTCACGCAGATATGCGCACATAATCCCAAATACATGAACACACTACACACACATGTACACCCACACAATGTGCACCCCACTGGGCCTCCCTGTTTATATGCACACTATTTGTGGCATATGCAAGCACGCGCACGCACTCTGCTAATTCGTCAGAATCAACAGCAGCACTGATTCTACATTCACACAGCCAAGTCTTTGTTGCCAGCTCCCTGTGCATTGTAATTCACGCTGCAGAGAGGAGTGAGAATTTTGGAATCAGTCTCTGAATATAGGGATTAGTGGGATCTGAAAAAGGACTTACAAAAAAGTCCTTCTAAGCGGCTGACAATAACATGACAGGTTATGATCACATGCAAGCCCGCAACTTGTTTCATACACCCACCAGCACCGGCTATATATATCCACTCAACAATGACTTGTGCCAGGCATAATCCGTTTATCCATATTTGGCTATTATCCACGGGTCTCGTGTCCTGTTTTGGTCCCCGCAGGCTCCCCATACAGGGACAAGATCACCATAGCCATTCTGCAGCTGCAGGAGGA
This sequence comes from Centroberyx affinis, assembly GCF_046629955.1. Classification (NCBI taxonomy): domain Eukaryota; kingdom Metazoa; phylum Chordata; class Actinopteri; order Beryciformes; family Berycidae; genus Centroberyx; species Centroberyx affinis. Next base: position 118,868 of record NW_027281544.1, on the reverse strand, counting down.
GGGGAAGCTGCACATGATGAAGGAGAAGTGGTGGAGAGGCAACGGCTGTCCAGAGGAGGAGAGCAAGGAGGCCAGCGCTCTGGGGGTGCAGAACATCGGGGGGATCTTCATCGTGCTGGCTGCGGGACTGGTGCTGTCTGTGTTTGTGGCCGTCGGGGAGGTGCTTTACAAGTCCAAACAGAACGCCCAGCTGGAGAAGGTACAGCAGCTAGTTTGCTTTGTGATGCATGCTTTCATTCACTTGAGGCTTGATGTTTCTATTTATCATTTTCAGCTTTTTTCTTTTATTTTGGAGCATCTCAACTGGGTTTCTTTGACTCCTCCAGCACATTTGACCTTCTATGTCTAATTTTCTTAAAACAAACTTCTAAACTAAAACTAAACTAAACACAAGTATACCACTGTACAGCTCATACATAATGTAGTACATCTTTGCATATATATATTTTTGTATACCTGTGTATTTCTTTTTCTTTTTGCAGGTGCAGGAATTTAATTAGGTGATTTGTCTGAAAAATGAAAACATTCACCATGCATACAACGCAGCATATTTGCAGCCTCTGTTTAGTTATGTTTCTTCATCGCCAGGAGTGAATATATTTCATACTGTTCTTTCAGGGTTCTATTTTTGAACTGATTGCAGTATGATTCATCACACAGCATGGAGTATGCATGCATTCTAGTGTACTTATTCCTGCAATTATGTTTCCAGATAATTGCAAAAGTCCTTTTGATAATGCGTTTTAATTATTTACATCTACACAATTAGCGCAGCGTAGTGCCGTGTTACTTTTTGTAACAGTAATTAATTTCTGGCTTTTTTTGCCGGCTGCAGACGTCGCCCAGCACATCTTAGCTATCATTAATCAAGAACCGCTAGACTGGGTCACAACATTCGAATAATTTGCAAATGAGAAAAATGCCACGTCCTCTAGACTGCCAAGGTGTTTGTAATTTACATCCTGACAACAAGCCTCTCCCTCTCCATTTTCTCTTCCTCCCAGCCTCCTCCACCCTATCATCTCCATCTTTTCACTCCCCCCCCTTTCCCCGCCACCCTCATCCATATCCTTTCTTTCACCCTTCCTGCCTCTCTCTTCTTTTATTTTGCAAATTGTAATTATTCTTTTTTTTCCCCCTGCGTCTACAAAACATCTCATTCATGTCAGAGAAATGCGTGTAAAAGGGGAGAAAAAAAACACAAGTACCTGGTACATAAGCCACCTACACATATTTGTCTATGTGTAACACACCTACACACTTACACAAACATGTAGGAAAATAATAGATTAATGCTCTGCCCCTCTCTGCACCTCCCTCCTCTTTCCATATCTTTTACCCTCCCACCTTCTCTAAGAATTTGAATCTGAATTACCATAATCAGCAAGTACAAGTATAGGAATTTGTCTTGGTGACGTTGCTGCAGAAACATACTGACAGTTTACAGGATTTCACAGTACATACATCGTGCAAAAACAACACAACCTCATATACAGTGCAAGACATACTATGGAAATTAGACTACACATATCACTGTACTTGGGTTTGACCGATATGAGTTTTTGAAGGCCGATACGATACTGATAAATTTCTACTGAAGCTGATAGCCAATGTTTTGTGTCAGTATTCAATATCTTCTATGTCCATACATTTTTTCCCCATTTTCATGCCAAAAAAATACAAATATTCAGTGTTCCTCCCAGTATTTTATCCTTGGCAGCATGGAAAAGCCTCTGAAACAGCATTCAGACCACAAAGAGACACTAAAACTCTCAATTGAAACCCAGACTAATAAAATTCTTTTAGTGTTAACACTTCCTTAAGGCAGTGTGACCCACCACACCTATTCAATAGTGGAGGAAACTAGGATAAATTAAGCCATTAAATGAAGGGTTTGTTTTCAAAAACATTCTTGAACAATTAAATGAATGAATAAAATCTGTCATTGCAGGTTTCCCAGATTGTTTTTATGCAGCTGTGGTCAGAGAGGAAGCTCCATTATATCCATCCGATATTAAATAAAAGGCCAATATCGGCTATATTCAGCACTACAGTTGTGCAGGTTTGAGCAGCGTGACATACAGCAGTGGTTCTCACCGTGGGGTCCGGGGACCACCAGGGGTCCTTGAGGGGGTTCCAGGGGGTCTCCAGCAAATTAAGTGTTAAACTTCACCATTCATTACTTCATTTACAAGAAGTGAACACAATTAGAGAATGCAGAAGAATTACTATTTTGATCATTGTTTCACTGTTATCTCTCTACCTGCAATACAGATAGTCATGGAATTCTGGACAACATCATATCTAACAATAAAAATATTCTCAGATTTGGGTCTGAGAGGCAAAAATCTCATCAAATGTGGGTCCGTGGCCCTGATGCGGACTAAATTAGGGGTCCTTGATATGAAAAAGGTTGGGAATCACTGGCGTGCAGCGTGGTCACAGCTAAACGCTCTGCCTCTCTCCCCCCTGTCCTCTGCAGCGGTCGTTCTGCAGCGCCATGGTGGACGAGCTGCGGGTGTCTCTGAAGTGCCAGCGCCGGCTCAAGCAGAAGCCTCAGCCGCCCGTCATCGTTAAGACGGAGGAGGTCATTAACATGCACACGTTCAACGACAGGAGACTCCCGGGAAAGGAGACCATGGCCTGAGCGCTGAACGCACCCTGAAACAACGCCCCTCTCAGCAACACCGGGGGAGAGGGAGAGGGGGGTCAAACTCACGCTGACTTAACCACGGACATAGGTTAGCGGTCAAAACAGTATTCCTTTTGCCCCCACTTGCTTTTGTAGACAGATGTTTCCTGTGGAAATATAGATACCTTGGCAGTGTCACCTCACTGTGACGTTCACTTTTTGAAAGGAGTTTCATGGTGACGGGAGGGATCTGAAAAAAAGGAGGAGGACTCGTGGGTTGGGTCGGTCTGTGTGTGAACTCAAAGGGGACTCGAGCGGGTTTGGGAGGAAACATAGGTCTATTCCTCACTGGCAGTGGATTTACACACACATACATACACACACACACATATATACACGCACCCACACACTCATCTTACACACTTGACAATTGCGCAGAACGGAAAACTCTATTGTGACAGTAACACCTCGAGATAAGTTTGATGTAGTCTCTTCTGTTGATGTCAATACACTTTTGTCTTATCTCCATGTGTGTGACCCCATTGGTACCTCCCTTCAATTTCTTTCCAATGATTTGAGCAAACACTAATCTCACAACGGGAAAGGGAGTGTTAGTCAGTGCCAAATGGTTTACTATGATCCGATGTATAAAAGAGCTATTTAGTTTGGAATCATCAATGCTGACCTTGTACTCATCATTTTCTTCTGTAATGCCTTTATCGTGCCAAAGTTCTGCCATTGTAAGGAACTTTCTGCCATGCCTATTACGTTCAATGCCTCTACAAGCAATGTAAACTGTCGAAATTCTCATTCATGTCCGTCCTTACACACGGTCTGCAGTTTTCAGTCTGTATCAGTTGTTGTTTAAATGCAGGATTTCTACAAAAAATGTTTGTTTTTTGTACAAGAACAAGTTTTGTAGTACTTTGTATCATGGTAGCCCTATCCTGTGGACATAATATGTAGCAGATAACCAACTCAGCCCTCAAACTGACAACTGGTGGCTATGGGGCTTCAAATTCTGCTGTGTAGGGTTCATCTCTCTCATTTTTCAGAGCTTCAGTCTCTCGTCTGTCGGCTCTGTTCCATGCTGTGAGATGACAAGCATACTTGGTAGGTTACCTTAGGTTACTTTATCACTGCCCCTGTCTCCCTTCTCTCTCTAGTTTAGTCATTCAAGATGTCATTTCCAGGGATTTAAGAGACAGAAACCACACACACACACACACACAAGGGCCAACGCTACTGATAACATCTCTGCTACATGAGTGGATAAAGTTAATGAGTTATTTCTCACACACACACAAATACACTTTATGAAAAGTGACAGGGAAGACACAGTCCTGAAACTATTTGGTGTTCTACCAGTATTGCTTGTCATTTTCCACCCAGCTAGACCTAGTGGTACAAGTGTAAATGATTGAATAACTGGAAACATTTATCGGGAAAAGATTCCAAAAGGCTGTCTTGTTGAAAACAAATATGAGCTCATGGAATTTGTTTGACATTGATGCAAGGTTTTACAAATAATGTCATTAAAAAAGAAGTCATGATTGTTTATTTGCCTGATATTATTGACAAAACATTTTCATATTATTCCGCTATCATAGGAAACTCCAGGCCATAAAATGGGAGATATATTGGTAACTCATTTTGGAGTGCATCAACTGCGCCATCAAGCATCATTATGAGTATTATGCCTTGCAATTTTTGCAAATGTCAGGCTCCTTGAATTGATTACATATCCAAAGACAGATTTGTATCATCTCAAAAAATGACTACATTAGGTAATTGCTAAATTGCTAATCGAATTGAGATTGTAATTATGTTGGGCAGCTATCTTTCTGAATGGCTGGCCGGCTGTTTGTCCATCCGTCCGTCCGTCTGTCTGCACGCCTGGCTTTGCACCACTGTTTGTGTGCCAACTGGAAGAAATCTCTTTAATGTGGCCACAGAGTTTCCAGCGTTTGTTATTTCCCTCTGAAATCACAGAAATCCAGATGACTGTAAATATATAATTCACAGTGATTCACGGTAGCCTGCACAACCTGACAAAAGGGCCCGTGAATGTTCGACGCCTTCTGACTCGCTCGCTCTCTTTTCATTGTTCATTGTTATTTGCCTCCCACAGGCAGTGGTCAGACAGCCCTGCATTTTCTGACAAGGTTTTCTGGGAGTAATGATGAAAACCGTTTCTGCAGCCCGAGCTCAGCCTGCCACAACACAAATGGCCACCCTGTTTGCCCTCCAGATTGACAGGGAAGGTCAGAGCATGCGTCAGTACATTCAACAGGGACCGTTTAGTCTGTCACACTTATTTCCATCATATTAAGACCTCTTCTTCCTCCTCCTAAGTGGTCATTGGAAAGGTATCCTTGGATAACATCTTGTTCATTAGGCAATTAATGGGTGAAATTGTGTTGTGGACAGAAAATTGCTTTCTGAATGTGACTTTGGTGTGTCATAGAGACATTATAGGCTAATAGCACTTGCCAAGGAAGGTTTTGTCAAGAACAAAATGTATTCCTCTGCTCCTTTCCCAATGATTTTAATAATTCAAGATCCCAGACCAAGAACCAGCATACATGCACTTTTATAGTCAGTACAAATACTTTGGAACTTGAATGTTGAAACACCTGAAAGTACACAACCAAGATTGCAGTTATTTCACTATGAGTGTACACAGCATTGCAACTTGCATAAAGATAATAATGTTTGAAAATATCACTCATCTGAAAACTTACAATTGACATAGATGGGTCTTTGTCTTGGGGCTTAAATTGGGAAAATAAACCTGAACGTTCCTCTCAACAACAAGGGATGCCTTGTGGATCTCAGAGTGTAGTTTCAGAGTAGATCGTTAAAAAGTGCTCGCTACAAAAGTACTCGAAACAAAAATCATTAGGCAATAACAATCGTTTTGTGCATGTACCTTCTCCCTCCAATATAAACCAATTACCCATTTCTGGCATGGTTCGTGTAAATCATTTAATGGCTTGTCATCACGAGGCCCAGATCCCTTTGTAATCATATCAACAAAGCTAGTAGCAATTTGTGGTACAGTATTCAGCCCTGGGGTAGACCAATCCCCCTCTGCAGCTTCGCGTCTCCCAGACATTTCAGAGCTTCCACAGGTCTAGAAATGAGCTTTGACTCCTTTCTGTGGAGTTCAGCATGTATAATATGAAATCCTGGGGAAATGCAATAAAAAGGGAATTGCAGTAGCTGGCTGAGCCGGGCGGGCGTTGTTGGTTGAAATGTGATGATTTGGTACGCATTAGGAGCTTTCCCAGCAGTGGCATGTGTCTGCACAGAGATAGCATGGGGAGCATATTGGAAGAGCCATTGGCCCCACACAAAGGAATCAAATGGACTTACTGGAACTAGGTGTATGCATGTGTCTGTGTGAGTGTGTGTGTGTGTGTGTGTGTGTGTGTGCTTGCATATGTCCATTCTGTTTGTGTGTGTGTGTGTGTGCGAATGTACAGCCTTCACCGTTTGCCACCTGTACGTGGGTTTGCACAGCTACACGTATGCTCAGGGGAAGAACCCGGCTTTCGATCGCAAATGAATTCCAATTTGAAGAAGTGATCTTTGTGTCATGCAGCAATTCATTTGGACGTGGCTTTCTACCGGAGTGCTTTTCCCAGTGGCAGATGTGTTGTGGTGGGTGGCAGCTGCAGAATGGAAGAGCACAGCCCGCTAAGTGATTCATACCCCACGAGTCTTTCATTGACAATGTTTTCATTTCTATTTGTTTTATGTGTAACTGGGATGGCGGGCGAGACGCTTTGACAGCTCTGTCTGCAGGATGACAGAGCTAGTTAGGTTTGTCTCTTGGAGTATAGGGCGAGACAAACTAATGGGGAGTTTGGAGGCGATTGGATTTTCTCTCGACTTGCTCACTTGTTTTAAGGAAAATAAGACTGTAAGACTGAATGTGAGACAAAATGACTAGTTAAGATTCGGTGCTGGTCACCCTGATGACATCAGACTGACAAATCAACCCACTCCTTTCTGTCATGACTGATGAAATCTGTCATGGCATCTTTTATGCACACCGGGAATAATTGAGTGTTGCGTGTTGAACCAGACACATCACCTCACAAGGGAAACATTGTTTTGTTCACAGTTGTCAAATGGCACTCTTGTTCCTCACCAAAATCCCCCTTTAAGCCCCCCCCCCCCCCTCCCCACCTCTCTCGCTCTCTCTCTCTCCCCCTCCTCCTCCTCCTCAGTCATTCATACTGTTGATTCCAGCTCTGGAGGAATACATCAGGCATAACTCCCTTTCTTTCATCCTGCCAGCAGCTTTAAAGTAATTTTCCTCCTCTCATAGGCAGCCAAATGGAGATGGGAAGATGTCGATTCTCTCATCTCTTTGTCTGTCCCCTTTGATCTCTTTCAACATGATTTCTGAATGCACAGAATGCAAATGGGACTTCTTCTGTTTTTTTTTTTTTCTACCTCTGGAGCATGGCTGATCATACAAAATTGACCAGAAATGACTCCTAATGACCGCGGTGTTTCACTCAAAAAGAATACACATAGCCCAAAAACACACTCCTGGCTGTCATTACTCATAGTGCATTTTAATGAAGAATGAAGAATAAATTATTCAGGGTGCACTTGTAGATATAATAGCCCAGTGTGCTGATGCCATGGACATGATGTGTCGTTATGGATGCATGGCCATCTGCGTGCGTGGGTGTGTGTGTGTGTGTGTAGGCCTATGTGCATGCAAGAGAGAGCGAGAGAGAGAGAGAGAGAGAGAGAGAGGGAGAGAGAGGGGGGAAAGATTTGTGAGAAAGGACAAAGGTTTCAAAGGGCGTATGGAGCCTGCGTGCCCGGTGTCTGTTGTTGTCTGTCGCGTTAACAGACAGCAGTTGTGATTTATCTTGTATTCCCTGTGCAGGGGCCCCCTCTATCTCACTGGAAAGGTTAAAGCATACAGCCTGGAGGCGGGACTACAAAGGTCAACAAGCTGTTTAGGAATGAGGAATAGGACGATGGAGGGGAAGACAGCGGAGAGAAGACGGAGTAATCTGCTCCGCTCATCTCCTCCTCCTCCTCTTCCTCCCCCTCCCCAAATCCACTCCTCTCCTCTCCTCTGCACTCCTCTCCTCGGCCTGCGCATCTCCTCTGACACCCCGATAACGCGCACTGTACTGGCGCAGCAAAGGCCCAGCAGTATTTATCCCTTAGTTCTCTCCTATCTCCTCCTCCCCGTCTTCCCTTCTTATCGCCCGCTCCCCACACCTCCAATATCCTGCGCCGTAAAAATAGCTGACCTTGACAAAACTATCTCCAGAGATGGTATATGAATAAGGGCGGCTGTACAGGAAAATGATGTGTGGAGTAACAAAGGGAAACGGTAAACAAAGACCGTCCATTTAATGTGCCCCCTCAAGCCTCATGTGCTTAGAGGGAGAGTGAGACAGCTGGTTATAAAAAGCGAAGGCGCTGTAGGCCATTAAAGAGGAGCAGAGCGGCATGAACACGGGCGCGGGGAATAGAGAGGGCTATGAAGAAACACCAGCGTCTTTGGTGAGTCAGATGTGTCGGGGTGATTAATCTGCTTTGGCTGTGTCCTTCAGAGGCCTGAGGGGGGAAATGGGATACAGCGACACAAGGTTGCCCCCTAGTGGAGGGAAAGGAGAACTGAGAGGAGCGGAGCAGAGTCCAACCAGGAGGGAGGAGGAAGAGGTTTGTCAAGGTTCAAGTGTTTCCTTCAGCTCCAACCCAGTCTGTCCTCATTTATTTTGATTTCACTGACATATACTGTATATCATAGCCTAAAGCAAGTGTTGTCATTGATATATCTTACTGTGTCTGTTGTCAGACAACTGCACAATCATAAAAAAATGACTTTAGCCAAGGTCACACAATGCTAAGTGGCCAGGAATTATGTGGCGTAGTTGAGAAAACAAAATGATAGCTAACAAGCTAACGCTAGCACCTGGTAACATCCTGTGAGGATTTGTCTCCATTGTGCAGCCAATGTTAATAATACTGACGTGTTGCTAGGCCTTTCTACATTACAAATACAAGCTACATAGGGTACAACATACACAAAAGTCTCCAAATTAAAATAATATATGTATATGTAAAATGTAAGTTTACATCACAGTATGCGACCGACTTTCGTTAGCCGTGGTTAGCCAGTTAGCATTTTAGTGGTTTAAGAGAAAAGTGGATTTTAATGGTCATTTGTTTCTCAAAAATAACAAAATATGTCACAGAGGACAACAATATGACGTATTTATTGTCAGAATACAGAAAAAGTTGTAAAAGCTTCAGTAGGGAGACAGAAAATGTAAATTGTAACATAAGGAGAGAAGAGACTCTTTATGTCTTCCTTCCCCTTCTTTGCTGCCATCTCCTTCATAGCTCTGAAAGTGTATGTATGTGTGTGTGTGTGTGTGTGTGTGTGTGTGTAGATGGGGCTCCACTTCAAGCCACTTCACCATCTGAATTATGAGGAAAAGAATATCCAAGCAAGCATCAAAGCACTCCCACATCTACTAGGAAATCATAGGCTATACATACTTTAATGCCAATATAATAAGTTTATTTTCCAATCAAGTAAAACATTTAAGACATATTTAAAAATCCAATCCAAGATTCACAGAAATAAAAAAGGCAGTACACTTATATTGGGGCTAAAATAATGAGTGATATGCACATAAAAGAACATTTTTTTTATTTCCATTCAAAAGCAATCAGTGCTTGGCTCTCAGCGCACGCCAGAGAGAGAGACCACAGAACGCTCCCTCCAGTCACGATGTAGAGAATAAAAACAAAGCATACACGAACATGAGAAATGTGAGGTTACTAGTCAATACAAGGAGGTATCTGCACTTTAATGCCTTGGTTGGATTTAGGTCCTCAGAGGTCTAACGTTCCAGTATGATTTCATGTACATAAACACAACGTGAATCATGATAAGAGTTGAGTTTAAAAAAAAAAAATAGACATCATAAATGTTCCCCCCAAAAATACATTGTTTCTCCAGTCAAGGCAAAGCACAGAGCAGCCAACAAGGCAGCAATTGAGGTAATGTGAAGTTCAGTCCGTCTGCAGTCATCTCCTGTTCGACCACATGAGGGAGCAGTGAAGAGGGACTGGTGAGGTTCCCTGTCTGGGATCATGGCATAGTACATCCTGTCTGTCTGTCTCCAAAGGCTTTTCATACGTTTTTAATGATAATTCGCTTTTTTGTCATGTATTTATATAATATTCATATGATTCTTGGGCCTTAGAGAAGTCTTTGGACCATGTGACTGGTGTGCACGGTTTAATTTTAGCCAGTTTATCACCACTCAAGCAAAACTTTAGACACTGCTAATGCTACATGAAGGGGACATATAGGGGTATTCACAATTTGTTGCATAATATTTGGCCAAATTAACTTAAATCAGCACCAACACTTTTTATGATGAATGTGTACAGTTTACAACTTAAACAATTTGTAGTTAATATTAATCCAATTCATTTAGCATTAAGAATAGCTTAATTTTGTAATATGGCTGTATAGCAAATTTCCACAGAACTAAACCATGCATTCCAGTTTCAAGTAGCTCTTAGACTAAGCTGAGGCAAAAGAACCATACTGTATATATATATAAACCAGGAATTATCCTTTCAACTCCCACCACCCAACACCTACACGTATCTTGTGAACTTAAAGAAATGGATTTAAGCAGAAGCCATACAGTATAAAAAAATCCAGAGAGTTCTTATGATGTATCTCAGCCTCACAGCAGATATCATCATCTTAGTTATCATGGTGTCAACCGAGTGATACAATCTTCTCTACAATGCCTTGAGGCCAATAGACCATTCGTACATTTTATGGTGCATATTTCCAACGACCAGGTGAAACCATCTGAGTCGGACATGTTATCTCATTTTTACCAACACTAAGGGGCGGAAATGCACCAGTGTTGACTCTCCAGCTGGGATAAGTTTCAAATGAAGAAGCCACAGCGCAGCATTTTGGATTGGGGTTGAACAGATAAGACACTACTCTCTAGATTTTTTTTCCTTTGTACTCTGTGGCAGCAGCCTGCCTGTGAGAATACCACCTTCCCTTTTTCAGGCCTGAAACTCAGAACTGAGCAACGAGCCTTCTGCTGAGACATCTGGTGCATTCAGGATCACAAATGGCCTCGAGTAATATTTAAACTTAAATCTTAGGTGAAATCTTTGACGATTGTGTTGATTAGACTCTTGTGTATCAATTCAATTCAAAACTTAATGATAAAATCTTAATCATACCATTCTACCAATTGCACTATTTGTGATCCTACATGCAGCCATGACAAATCTCTAAAATCAACATTTGATTATTATTACCTTTAAGGAGATCATTTTCGTGTACAATCACTGACGCTGTATGAGAGGTGTTCTTGGCTGAGTCAAATACTGAACGGGATGATAAACAAGAGATCAATCAGTAGTTACATTGATTGGAAGAAAATATAAAGCTACTAACAACAATAATATCACTATCTTTTACTGTGGTCATGTATTTTGTTCATAACTGGCATAAACAGGTACTTAGTTCCATACGTAGGCCCACTGCAATACATAGTGACTGTCTCAGCTGAGTGTTAACTGTAATACTGCGGTCATATCCAAAATCAATCTTTAATCTCATGAGTTAGTTTCCGTTTAAAAAAAGTACTGATAACAATATTCATCTTCATAAACATTTTTTAGAATGACCTCTATGCAATGTCACTATTAGTACAAAATCTACTCATTTCATGTTAAGTGTTAATAATGCCACTCAAAACTACAAATGTAGTTCACAACAACAAGGGGCATCGTCTCCAGACCCTACAACTTCTGATTATCTGAGGTTGTCAAAATGGCTGACAAAGGCCATTACCATGGAGCCCGAAGAGAGGAAAATATCTATTTGGTAATAGGGTCAGACAAACAAAACATATAGATAGGCACTCCTTGTGCGTATGCGTAGTACAATCCTATTCTTGTCCACCTCATGCCCGTCATATCAAGTGGTTACAAAAAATGGTTATGATAAAATACTTACAAACTAAAAACAACAGTCCATGTCTTTTCAAAATGTGTTCATACGGAAATGTAAAATATTTCATATTCAACATGTCTATAGCTAGCCCGACAAACTGAGGTAAATTCACTGGCTGTCTGCAGCTGAGTGATGAGTGTGTACTGACAAACAGGCTGGCAGACACGCTTCATTCACCCTGGATGTGTGAGACAAACACGCCCATTCTCAAAACTTGGGTAAAAGCCTTTAAAAAGGGCTTTGATTGTAAGATATATTTGGAGTCACAAGTGATGAGCCATTTCAAGGGCTGTGATTGGTTGAAAATGCCATGTGACTCTAGTGCGACCAGTGGCAAGTAACAAACTGCATGGAGGAGGTACGGGGGTCTGGGAGGAGGTAAGGGGTTCGTGGAGGAACAGCGCGTATGAGGTAGGCTTTTGCTGTAAACAAAAAGGAAGAGTTTTGCAGTAAAGGAAAAAAAAAAAAAAAAGTAACTCATCAAATCTGGGAAGTAAGACCAGGGAGTCTGTGGCAACACTAGGGAACTTCACACACAACACCTCAGTACAATAGAGACCTACAGTTAATCATACAAGCTCATCAAAAAATATACAAAACAAAAAGAAATGCACAACTATGTATAACTCAAGAGGTAGTTGCTAATATCAGTACATGAATCGGTTACATACGTTCCTTTCAACATTGCTGAGCAGAGTTTGTTGAGTCAGTCGGTGGATGATTCCCAAAAGAATAAAATACACTTTTTTGGTTAATTCCCTGAGAACAGTTCATCATCCTGAGAGGAATTGTGGGTAAAAATGTAAAAATACATCATACAAAAAGATGTTATTTCCATAGAGATTTGAGCATGGGCTGTGCTCCTTGTGTGGTTTGGTCATTCACTTTTTTTTTTTTTGTACTCTCTGTCATGGTGCATTGTTGAGATTTGATTTTAACGCACGCACACATTCAAAAAGCTGTACATAAAAAACAACCGCAGTGTTGCACTTTCCGCAATAAGTCCCTCTTATTCCGGAAGAGCAGGTACAGCAAGCACTTCAGCAAATCTTACTTTAAATGCCTTCAAAAAATAAAGCCAAACTCTTTGGTATAGAAATATACCACAAAAAGTTGGTTGTCTACTTATAGAGCTTTAAAAACACACAAGCTAGTTTGATATCGTCATACAAAGTCATTTGATTTGTCAGAACATTAAGATACAACTCCAAAGTGACCCGACTTGAACTTTGTGAGGAGTCAACTTCAGATAAGCTCTTTTCACATTCAATATGGTCAGAGAAGAGTCGTTAGGTCACAAAATAAGCGCCACTAAAGCCATGCTTGGGATTCAAGTTATACCAAAAGCAGCACTTTCTCTCTCTCTCTCTCTCTCTCTCTCTCTCTCACTCCCTCTCACTCTCTCTCTCGGTGAATCAGTTTGAAGCACGAGCAGCAGTGACGGCGGCGTCCCGAAGAGGGGCGGCGCGTTTTAAACTCGCTGGCGCTCACAAACAAATGGTAGGCACGGATGGAAGAGGAACAGGCCGGTGAGATCTTACGAACACGGCCGGGACGCCGGAGAGGGCGAGCGGGTTGCTCATTCTGCGACGTTCATCTCCAACTGGGAAGAATGGGAGAGAGACGCTGGGCAGAGCGGCCGCACCGGTACCGCGATATCGAGACGGTCTGATGCCGCACCTTTAATGAAACAAGTCGGGTTGTTTTTGTGCTGTGTCAGCGCCGGCTGACCGTTACGACTGACGAAAGAGAGAGGATGGGGAGTAAAATGAGGAATGAACAAAGCGAGAGTGGGAATGTCACTGGTGTCACAGTCGAATGGAGAGAGAGGTATAATGGGCGCTTCATCTTAACGCCTGTTTCTGAGTGACAATAAAGTATCCCATGCAATATACAGGGCTATCCACCTATGTCAGAACTAACTCCTTATATATGCATTACTTAAAGTTAATATAATTTCAATTATATCTTGTAGCTTTACACATATATTAATGACTTATAGTGTGACTTATAAAGTGTAATGTTATTTTTTTTAACTAATCAAAATGGAAGCCTATATGCTAATAGTCCATACTGAAATACTGGTCAGTTTATTATCTTGGATCTAAACTATGATCTAGCTGGATAATATGATTTCTTACCTAAGGCATATCTATCTATGATTATAGGAAACAGAAAGGTTAATAGTGTCGACCCCCAGAGAAGAGGCGCTCTAGTTGTTGTTGTCTGCCACTGTTGTTTGTCTTTCTTTCAGCATGCGCAGCACACACACACACACACACACACACATTCTCTCTCTCTCTCTCGCAAAAACACACATGCTCACTCTTTGAAACGTTTAGCAACAATCAGTTGGTCCAGTCTACGTTGTGTAAGAGAGAGGGATGCAGTGGGCGTGAGTATTTTTGAGGCCGTCAAGATTATACAGAATCTATTTAGCAGCTCACCTTCTTTAACCCTTTCCCTCTGGAATCCATGGAAATTTTCCCTGCTAAAAAAATCAATAGGCCAAGCTAACAATCCTTTGGTTCTGAATTGTTGTCGCTTAGAGGGTCTGGGGCTTTTGGAAGTCTTCTTCTAATCCTTCTTACAATGAGCTGAATGTGCTGAAAAAGATGCATCGTGATTTTCGGAATGATTAGGCCTACGGAATATAAATTTGTGGCCTTAAATCCGGCCGGCCCTATAACTACAGACAACAACTGTGAGGAAAAAGCATTCAAAATGGCCGACACTTAGGTCCAGGGGGAAAAAAAACAATCATGAAACCGAGATTCATACCACGTTGTTTCACTCTTGAGCTGCACTGATTGAAACAAGAAACACACAGTCATTCCCTGCAGTCACTTTTCCAGCGGTGGTTGCCATAGCTGCACCAGATGACTGCAAGTCAGTCGGTCACACACATTCACGCACGTCCGTACCCCGTTGATCGTTGCCATAGCTGCGCTGGTCAAAGGAATATAAAAAAAAAAGAAAACAGAAAAAAAAGAAAAGTAAAGAAATTAAGACCTCCCATTTTTTCACAGGTGTGAGGTAGATGAGGGGGGCTTCAGGTATCCTTGGTTGAGGGGAGACAGGAGGGTCTGGGGTCAGCGGTGAAGGGTGCACCTCTACGGGCCGCTTCAGGATTTCCTCCACCTCTGGGTCCGGGGGCCGTGATGCGTGTGGGGCTCCTCCGGGGAGGAGGAGGAGCCGTCCAGGGGAGACGAGCCGGAGCGCTCCTCCTCCTCCGGGGGGTAGAGGTAGGGCCCGGTCCCCGGGCTGGAGGCCGAGGTAGAGGCGTGTTGGTCCTGAGAGCCTGTGGCAGGCGCCAGCGCCTTGTGGGGACACTGAGCCACCATGTGCGTGATGCTCTGGCAGTAGTGGCATTTCTTTGGCTGAGGGGGCAGGCCACACTCCTTGGCATGGTGATCCAGACCTCCACAGTTATAACAGCTGCAGGACAGAAGAGACAAGGGACAAGGAGGGAGTTCATTGGATGACGATGTGCAAACAATGCAAAACAAACAAAAATTGGAGACATTCATCACAGCTGGAAACATCCTCAACCTTCTATTAGTAACTTTGTAACATTCACCTATTCATTTTGTTAGCCCTCCAATGTAACCTTTTATATATTACTCCTATGATGTAATTCAAGATCAGATCACAAGCAGGAATTATATATTCTCTGTTACCTCTGTCTTTCACACAGTATAGGACATAGTTTATGGGATTTTTAAGATTGGATAAATATCTTAATATAATAGCACGTACATGTATTAACAAATACGGCAGTGACATGGTGAATTTACTTGTGGATGTCCATTATATTCCTGTCATATTGAATTGAACCCATAGATTGAACCCCACACTGCTGAGCTGAAAAATCAGCACTAACTAGCATTCACCACTAGATGGGAGTATGACACATACAATTGCTCCAGATCAAATCTGGGTGGCACTCTATGAGGCAAACCAATATATCTTATTTAATTTGACAGGGTGCAAAAAGGTGCCCAAAAAAGCTGCTCAACAGTAAGAAAGTAAAGAAGTGAAGACAAAGGCAGCAAACATTTCAACCCATCAGGCTGTCATCAGTTGTTTTTGCACAATGTAAAATTAAACATACTTTTACTATCTTTACTGTCCTTTTAATGCTCTTTTTTATGGCTTGATGCCATAAACAAGTCACAGTTCAGGATTGTTCCTTTTTAATTGGAGGTGAATTGAGCAATGTTCCTGGACTAACACACCCGAGGTCACCAGAACTGCGGTGTCAAATGTTTTGGAATTTCATGCTTACCAATATAAGACATCACTGTGTTACACGGTGATTGTAATTGAATGATATGGCTCAACAACTGGTTTGACAAGACAGCAGCAGCAGCGGCTCATCATTATGAAACAATGGTCATGGTACTTGCTATTTTAAGATGGGACCAATTTGACGGCCACAAAACAAAACAAGAGCAACCACAATAAATTCAGGCATGAGCACAAATAACAGCCATTAGCAAATTGCTACCACTACATAAGAAGAAAAGACGTGAAAGGTTCTGCAGAGGAAGGACAAGGTCTGTTTCAGCTCTGTCTTAATTGCCTCTGAGGAGGTTCTGATTCATCTGCAGGGAGCATTAAAGGTTCATGCTTCCATCCAATTTACAGTAACCACACTGAGATGGAATTAAAAATGAAATGGAATTGACCTGGGTTCATATTTACTACATATCAAAGCACATTTCTTTGGAGTGTTTTAAAAGGGATTTTATATAATCGTAGTTAACTTGTTGGTAACGGAATTGTTACCTAGGTAGTGCCTAGGTAATACAGCAGGCAATAGGTATGAAGGCAGGTTTAAGGACGCTATTAGCAACTATAAAGCCTCACATCCACCTGACTGGCTGAGGCTCTCATGTGGCCAGTGCTTGTGAAAAGAACAGCCTCCAATACACTGATTCTCCAGCTAGATTTATGTCATAAAATCGAATTATATTCACTTAATTTATTTAGCGCTTTTCAAAACTTTGTTGTAAAATGCTTCGCAAACCATAAAGCAACAATAAATCAAAGCAAATCGGATAAACAGGAATTTATGATTTTATAGTAGTATTACAGTTATTTTATTAGTTTATTGATTCAAAAATGCATTTGAAATCACAGATTAAGCAGTAAGTAAATACATTACAAGGCATATATTATTTAATTTCTAAATTTAGTTCAACTGATTTAAATTTAGAGCAGCGTAGATACATTCCCAGAGAACAAAGTGAGACATGGACTCAAAAAATTTAATAAAAAATGTCTTTGCAACAACAAACTTCTTGTGTAATCAAGAATCAGCAATAATGAGGCACCTCCTTGGGTGTTGCTGCTCATCAACATTGCCCAATTAGTTGTCATGTGTATCAATTTTTAGCAGCATTTAAGAATAACTTGCTTCAGAGACATTCTGCTTTAGGGAAAAGCAGTGTGTTTTTTTAACAGGATGGTGACTGATGAATACTTGAACTAAGGAAAAATTCAGCTACACTTGGTGAACTATTCATGAATATACTTTAATTATAAAACCAATACATTCCGCCGAACACAGCCTTCATCAAGATGTGATGAAGACCCTGCGGGAGTCTGTGTTAGACAAAATGCATTGCTTTTATAATTGAAGTTTCTTCATTAATTGTTCACCATGAGCAGCTGAATCTTTCAGTTCACTACTTGATTCAAACACCTTGGGAGAGCCGTGAATTTGCAGCAGATTTTCTTCCCTCCTTAACTGATGAGCACTTGTGAAGGGAATGGACCGCACAATGGTTGGTTACGTAACAGTGTGACCAGCAGGGGTCAGAACAGCGTAACAGCCACAGGAGCCGCTCACACTGCGCGCTCACAAAGAAAGAGATGACATCACAGGGAAGTACCTGCCATCTCTAAATCCAATACTGCCTTACTACCACCTTACTGGAAGGTGGAGACACTTGACCTAACACTGGATCAATTATCCCAAATAACCTGAATAATTCAGCTGTGTAAAACAATCAGGGAGCCTTCTCTCTCAGATACGGTTTCCTCTCTAAGGAAAGGATTTCTTTTCACACCTTAAAATACTGGATGGAAGGAGCTGCGATCTGTGCAACGCAGGCAGCTCCTATATATTTGAAGGAGCAACGTAAAGCAGGGCAGAGTTGGACTTTCTGATGTTCTAATGCTATGTAGGCATGCGATGGCTTCCTACAACAGACACAGATGCAGTATATACTCCACTTGGGAGTCCGCCTGGCAGGGTTTGCTAATACATGAAATGAAGGCATTCTCTGTCTGCGGGCAGCAGGAGAAGGACGGGGAACACAGCCTCCTCTGCTTCAACCATCAGGCGTTTTCAAGGAGCTCCATATGGCTCCCTCTGACAGATTTTAGCAAAGCACCCTTCAGGATTTTACTGAGGACAAAGCAATTGATTGAGCTACCGCTGCATAGTGCATTGAAATGCATATAAGCCCAATCCATCCCTCTGCTAATGCCGTCTCTAATGTAAAAGCTGGCAAATTGACTTAAAATAGTGTGGCAATGGCAGGCAAAGTGCCCTATTCAATTCCTTATTATGGTGCAGAATAACCATGGCAACAGGCATGTACTTGGGCAGATTGAATAGATTGAATCTATAATCTCTGCCCACTCAGAAATAGCTCACTGCAGTAAGACGTCCATATAACTTATGTCTCCTATACCTGCTACCTAGTGTAGCACTGCTGGCTGAAAGCAGCTTCCCATATTCACATGGTTTTGTTTGATGGAACATGGTAGACTGCTGATATGTGAATCCATTTGAATTCTTACAGAAAACACAAAATAATTTCATGCTTTTTGTCCCCCATTCTTAATCTTATTATTCATGCACATTTGATCCTGCCGTGCTTGACGCCGATACTCACCGGTCTCCCTTTGGTTTGCGTTTCTGGAGCGGGACCTTCCCTTTGGGTCTCCTCTCGCTGCCTGCGCAGGGTCCCCCACCAGGCCCCGTCACCCGCAGGGACTCCAGGCCCTTGGAGGACTTCTTGTAGGTGAACTCCACCTGCTCGCCCTCCTTCAAGCTGCGGAAGCCCTCCATCACCAATTTACTCTGTGGAGGAAAAAACAAAAAGAGAGAAAACCCATTTAAAACTGGCACGCTCTTACAACTGCAGATAACTCTTGATGACTTGGGAGTGAGTTCTTTTAAAAAATGAATCCTTTATAATGCCTAAAATACAAAAAAGGATCTATATCTCAGTCGGGAGAGTTGCCGCTATTTTGTGGGCTGTAAGTAAGATTTCAGCTAGTGCCTCTGTTGCTTGAAATTGCACCTATTTAAGGCCCATTTTCAGAGTATCAAAGCATTAAGATGCACCTGTCTCTGTGGAGATGGCCTGATAATAAGATACAGATCTCAAGATGTATGACTTTTTGTAAGAACTCAGTTTGACGTTAGGTGTGTTGCAATATGAAGCAAGAGGGAAAATGGCCAAAACACATATCTGGGATGTTCTAATTATCTTCAGGACATCCAAATGACCTTGAATAATGGCGAACCAGTCATTAGGAGCCCATCAAAGTGATTCATAGGGTTTGGGACTGCTGTTATTTCTTCATTAAATAGACAATCGGTCATCTTCAAAGACTTTAAAGACATGTTGGTATTGAGTTGTATTACATATTGACTGGAAGCTTAGGGTATTTTTTATTCCCTGAAGCTGTGACATTCCTATTTGTTACTATGAACTGAGAAAGACTGTATGGTTTACACAAAAGTAGGCTACAATAGGCAAATGAATGGTAAGAGCTTCTGTCTCAAACATGCAAGTTCAGTTGAAATATACGTTTTTCTTACCGATTACCACCAAAGACTCAATTTGAATCACAATTTTTACCTTTCATCTGCACAGCAAAAACATCACTGTTAATTTAACTGTGTAAAAATCAACCCTAGGCCAGTGTTTATGTGTATATGTAAGTCCATACCCTTCAGAGCTAATTTAACCCTTTTAGATACAGCCGACCCAGAGCCATATCAGCTCTGTGAGTGGACACACAACACTAGTCAACTCCAAATAATTGTCACTGAAAAACACTGGAAAATGTGCACCTGCCCTGCCCTTCATCCAGCTCCAGAACCACAAAACATTTAACATCCACTTGCACACTCATACACCCAATGCCACACGACAAACACAGCAAGACGGAGACATCATTTCCAACACGGCGAATTGACTCTAAGTGGCTCGTACCAACTGCCATGACGGTCACAGCACAGAGGGGCTTATCTCTGAGAGTGCGTCCTTGCCTCACTCCCCCTATCTACTTATCACAGAGGCACCATTTCCTATTCTTTCTGTGTGTGTGTGTGTGTGTGTGTGTGTGTGTGTGTGTGTGTGTGTGTGTGTGTGTGTGTGGGGTGGGGGGGGGGAAGTGTCGCACCCATGCAATCATTTCCCTCGACGCAACCACCATCCATCTTATCTGCATGATCGGAATTATTGATTTGGTTACTACATAACCACCGGACAATGATTTATGTCTTGTTGATGGTACAGAAGGAACGGCGGATAGGTGCTGTATCCGTGACCTTCATGGATCGCACCGAGCACCGACGGATCCGGGCAGAGGTAAACACACACCCACAGGAGCACACACAGTACAGAGCAAACCTACTACCTACTATACATCCAGGCCTATAAATATCACGCGGGGGTCTGTAAATGCAGCGCCTCCCGACAAGACAGATGTGTAGGAGATAGAGGGAGAGAAAGGAGCGACTGGCGATAGGGAATCAAATGCCCTCGAAGAGAGAGAATATAGTGAAACGCAAGAGGGAGGAGAGAAAATGTGTTCAACAGCACTTCTCATAATGTGATGCGCCTGCAGTTACAGGAAGCAAAAGAGGTGTTTGGGTAAAGGGGGAAAACGTGTCTACTCCAGAGTAAAAAAAAGAGATATGTGAGAATTAATTGCAAACTAAGAATAGAGTTTGCACTCATTGCACTCTGTAACGGAGGGATTTGTCTGACTGCCACAGTACAATGCCACAAAAAGTGGAAGGTGGGATAAAATAGGAAGGAACAAATAAACGAAAGGGAGTTTTCTGATTTATTTTATGCTTCTGAAAAACAAGTTTGAGGAGAGTTGACTGGTAAAAATGTGTAAAACTGTAAATGTCTCAATGATAAGTTGCATTTCATCCCGTTTCATGTGGAAACTGTATTTTTTAGGATCTAATTTATTTGGAAAAATAATAAAACAAAAATGAAAAGAGTAATACAATCAAAATAATACATTTGCCAATGCATCAGGCAGTGTACTTTTCAAAATTCAATACAGATAACTTGACTGACAAAGTCACAACAATCCTGAGTTTAGTGCCTAAAATCACTTAAATTATTTCAAATAAATTCTTAAGACATTTATTAAATCTTCCACAATAGATTGTATTAAAGTGGAATAGGCCAGCACTATTCTAATGCATAAATGCCATTGGAGATATAAAAGAAAAAGGAAGTTTAATGTCAGGCAAGTAAAGTTCATATTAAACAAATCAAAGCTTGAGTTTAACCTAAAGGAGCCAGTTATTTCATACAGTTTACTAAACTTAAGACTTTACACTTTAAACTTCTTCCTTCAATAAACTGTATACTTTCTACATATAAGGCCTAAACAGCTGAGCTCAAAAGACCAAATAAAATCCATTAAAAACTATCTACAAAACTCCTTGCAACACAAAATGTTTAAAAAGAAAAATATAAGCTAATTCAACTTATTTCATTTAGTACTATGTGAATTAGATTTTGCTATTGAAAAAAAGCTTTTAAAAGGCCATGAAATATATAGAATACCTTGACAGATTTACAAAGATAATTCTTGTGTTATTTTATTTTGTTGCAGAAAGTTGAAAAGAGAGATCCCTGTAGGGAGATTTCCGATTAATCTTAAACATGAATATGGTTTAAATAATTTTAAAGTAATCTGTACATGATAATATATTTGTATATGTATTTCCTACAACATGCAGTGTTTATCTAAATCTTAACAACATCAATAATTATTAATTGTTGCTCAAAGGGCACTGAAAAGATATGATACAAAATCAAATAATGAAGTCACAAACAGCAAATTATGCTTCACATAACTCTTCACAAATCGCCCTTAATAAAAAACTGAAAAGTTGGATTTTTTCCCAGCACTGACTAATTAATTAAGCTTATAAACAGAACAACAGTGCCTTGTGCTATAATAGGACAACTTCTTTGAAGCTTGTCCAAAGACTTCCATATGCTGCAGTCTGTTTCAAACACCCTTTACCTTTCCACATTTTACAGGGGTGGAAAATCATATGTGCTGAAATATTCCATACAAGCTTTTCTCCATTAATTCATTCATCCATTCATTCATGAATGCGTTTGTCAATTCCCTCCCTCCAGTTAGTGTGGGTGATGGCCCAGGCCGGCTCGTAGTCGATAGCTGATGGAGGGCTCATCCATTTTGGGCGTTTTGGTATTGGATTTGGCTTTGAGGAAAACACAAGGATTGGGGAATGGGAATGAGGGAGAAGGGATTCTGCACAGCAGATGCGAGAGCGGGAATAAAGCAGGAAGGACAATGGGGCGAGTCACAAACTGAGCTTGTGACTTCAGCGTAACGTAAGGATCAATCTCCAGTGGCTGCACTGCAATAAGATCACAAATATCAAGATTCAAGACTTAATAATTTATTGCTATATCGACCAAAATTGCCAGGACAAGGCATTTACGCACACATATCCATATATAATACCCATTCTACTATCCGGTAGATATGAAAGCTGGCTTTCTATTTTTATTAACCAATCATTCAGAGCAACCTTAAGCACACATTCAAATTAATATGCCAATTGATTTTATGTTTCACATCACTAGACCATTCAAATGACTGAAAGGCATTTCCCAGAGCAAAAATCAGTAGATTGCAAATAAATAATGAATAAAAAATAAATAAATGCATTGTGAATAATGATGAATAATCATCGATTGCTCTGCGGACTGTGTGGCCCATGAGCCTTTCCTGTTCCTCTCCTGTCTTCAGTCGACAGGCTGCTTGCCTCTCCAGGTCAAAGTTGAGTGGTTTGGCTCAGTACCCCACCCCCCCCTGCTACCCTCAATGCCCACAATGCACCAGTGAGGAAATCACACAACTCCTTTTGTTCTGCAGAAATACAGGAAAACACACACATCTCCTGCATGCTACGTGCCGTTGGTCTTGATCAGTTCTGGTGTCGCCTCTTGCCTTTGTGTCTCACATCTCACATGAGTTTAATTCCTTTTTTCTGCAACATGGACTTGCAGCAACTTGGCCTCTCCACAATTACGTAATAAAACGTAACGTGGATTTACATGAGTGTGCGGGAGCCCATGTGGATCTTACATGCCTGTGTGTGTGTGTGTGTGTGTGTGTGTGTCAGCGTGTGTGTGTGAGAAAAAAAAAAAAAAAATCAGAACCGGTAACCCGAGTCCCCTCCTCTCGAGTGACCTGGCGGGTGTCCTGACCGGTTTCAGTTTACGCACAGAGGTCAGGAAAGGGCACGGCCAGGGAGAGAGAGAGAGAGAAAGAGAGAGAGAGAGAGAGAAAGAGAGAGAACACAAAATGGAGGAGTGGCCTGGAGCGGGGTGTGGGAGGTGGGTGGGGTGGAGAGGGAGGAGAGTTGGGGAGGAGGAGAGGGAGGAGGGGGGGTGGGGGGTTTCATGGAAATGCCTCCAGCGCATTCTGTTCAGCTCCAATGGAGGAGCAACTCCTGATCAGTGGCTGGACTGGGGAGGGTTTGGGGGGGGTGGGGGGGGGGGCCCAGGAACAAAACCCCCATTTGATCAGGAGCCCCACAGGTCAGCGGCAGAAATCCGGGGGTCAGCGGTATAACCATCCCACCACCACCCCCTGCCCGACTGGAGGACCACACCAGCGCTCGCGGGCCGGCCTGGGAGGCACCGGCCGCCTCGCCCCGCGCCAAAGATCAGGAGCACAGCCGCTAAAAATGGAAGCAACGGAGCCGGCGAAATGGAGACCCGACGTATTCTAAAATGGCCCGACTGCGCGTACGAGCCTGCGATATGTAACAAATATCTTTCCGTGTGCATTCCTAAGAGTACATGTGTGTGCGAGCGTGTACGCGTGCGCATCGGCGTGTGTGTGTGTGTGTGTGTGTGTGCGTGTGTGTAGGAAGGAGCCAGCGATCAATACGGACTCCAACATCCTGGATAGAAATAGCCCTCCTTTTCATCAGCCAGGCCGTCGTCATCACCAGGCCCGGCAATCAATACAGGAAACTGTAACGTGAGGGGATGGGAAAGCAGAGAGGATACCCACCACCCTCCCAGCCTCTCCGTGGCGACCACCGGCTCATTATGGGATGCTTTCAATCAAGAGGCGGGCCCATGCGGAGTGTACGCCTCTGTGTGTGTATTAAAGAGTCGCTGACTGGGTGTGTGTGTGCGTGTGTGTGCGTGGGGAGAGGGGTGGGGGGGGTGTATAGGGGTGAGGGCGAAGGAGATGGCGTTCACCATGTGGCGTGGTGCCATTAAGTAGCTTTTTACACACAGGAAATGCTAAGTGGACAAAGCTGGCCCAGATCAGCTCAGATGGACGTAACCCAACAGGACGCATATAAACCAAAGAAGAAAGAGGGGGGGGGGGGGGAGAGAGAGAGAGAGAGAGAGAGAGAGAGAGGAAGGAAGAAACACATGCACACACGAACACGCATGCCGGCGCAAACCACCAACAGAGGCGATCTCATGGCGCTGACACCCCAGCCCTCCTCAACACGTTGTCATTAGCGGCCCTGACCCTTGACCCCCGCCCAACCCCCATCAAACACTTAAGGGCCTTCACGTTTCCCCTGCCTCAAATTAACAACGTCCAACGCCCCCGATTATGACTGGGGCAAATATTTGATCTGGGGGAGGAAGCACTAGATCATCTTGCTACATTTATCAGCGTGGAAGGGGAAATGAACCTTGCTGAGGTGGCTGGTGATAAAACACACGCCCCGCTAATAACTGGACCCATTCAAAACAGAAACACCGTTACAAAGTATGTCTGCTTCCATAAACGGGAGAGTTTTGTTTCCAAAATGAGATATCCACAGTTTGAAAATAAGTGGCAGCTACTCTTAGAAAATGATTAATAGCAAGAAAATAAATCTATTCTTTTTGAAGAATAATAAGTAAGTAAAAAGGTTGTTGGTTGATAAAACAATAACATTTTGACAGACTGGATCCTTCATATTTTAGAGATATTGAATGATAAACCTCAAGTAAGAATCTTTTCCTCGAAATGGATATATAGCCTTATGAAAAGACCTTTTCAAATATACATGGTTGCACTTTTCTTTGTCGGAGCTGAGTATGTAGAGGCAATATTATTCGTCTGCCTGGTTTGAAATCATAATCTAAAATTGATTTCATTGCAGTACATTTGCGAAGGCAAGAACCAGCAGTTATTTTTTTTCTCTGTGTATTTGGCATTGAACTCAACAACAGGGTTAGCGCAGCAAATTAGTACTGATAAATAACTAATGATATGAGAAACAAGATGGAAGTAGGATGATGGTTATGAACTGATTTGTTTGCTAATGACATTGACAGATTAATAGAAGAAGAAAAACCTGGTCTAAACAAACTTTTTCTATCAATGTATCTATCTATCTATCTATCTATCTGCTTCATTCACTCATTTCATTACAAAAGTGATTAAAAACAAATCTAAAAAGTCACTGTGGATCTAATCCTTACTCTTTACATGCCATTCTGATGTCTTGTGTATATGCATGTTTTTTTTTAATTATTTAATAAGAGTTGCACAAACAGTTTATTTCTCTCTTTTTCTGCTGGCCTTTTAGATGGAAGCGTCTCAATTTCAATCCCATTACTGATGCATTTCAAACAGTGTTAAAGACCAAAACACTTCCCAAAAGTAAAGTCTAAACATATTTTCATACATGTACTTTCCCATGCTCCTGTTTTACTTGATTAGGCTCAAGCAGAATGACATAACATTTGCTGCTTTAATTCAATATGAAGCCAAGGGAAAAAAAACCTTGAATATCACAAGATATATGGAATGATAATGTATGAATGACTCCATTCAATAGTAATTCATATCTTCATAAGTTTTATCTCTTTATGTACGTCACCATGGCGATCTGTGAAGAGTGCCTGATCAAATCCTTCAATAGTCTTTGCATAAAACAAGATTGAAAGAATGAATGTTGTATTAATACCCTGAACAGAACAGGAATAAATGGATGAGTAATCTCTGTTGCTCTTATTTTAATTTTTTTTTAAATGCATCAGCCAAAAAGCTTAAAGTTCAAGGTTCTCTCTTTCAAAGAGACACATACTGGATTTGTTTGAATTATGTTTCATAAATGGCTTATTGTTGTATGTTTCCAATGACTAATAAAACCCAGTCTGTTCAGGTTTTTAAAACTATACATAAAATAAATGTCAGAGGTGCAAATATCACCACCGATCAACTTCTCCCCACGTCAATAAACCAGAGTGGACTGTGCAGCCGCTGCCTTTGTGTTCCAGGTGAATTGCGGCTTGTTTTGAGCCCCGCTCGGCTACTAGTCCGCCACCTTTCCAATTACCAATCATCTCCGCCGTATGTGGCCAGCTCCTCAAAAGGAAGTCACATGACTAGTCTTTCTTCTTCTTTTGCGTTTTTTGATGTGCAGAGGGGAAGGGGGTGGCGGTGGGATAGTGTGGCTGCAGGAGAGACAAAGCCTGATACTGGCTATCTGGAGGCAGTGATGGGTGGGGCCTGCATGCCAAACGGTGACACGGACCAGAGGTTAATCTCACTAGGGGCCCACTTTAACCTCGCTACACAAAACACACACACACACACACACTCTTGCACACACACACACACACACAACCCGCTCGCGTGCACACACACACACACACACACACACACTCACACACACAAAACCTAAAACATCTTACAAAGGTTCACATGTAGACATCAACAACCTGGCGGCAATGGCAGAAAGTGAAACCTAAAAAACCACACACACACACATGCAAAGTGAACACACACTCTTGAGGTTTCAGAAGAATAGCAGCAGCAGCAGCAGCAGCAAACTGTTCAACATTTCAAACTGATTACCAACAAAGGGCAAGCAGCCCCCCAACCCCCACCCCACCCCACCCCTGCCCCCCACCCCCCCCACCCCCACCCAACCCTCCTGCCTTTTTGTCTTTAAAGAAATTCCTCTTTTTAAAGAATGCCTGAGGAGAGAGCACCCCCCATGTCCCAGCAGGAACTCACACACACACACACACACACACACACACGCAAGCACACACACACACACACGCAAACACAGAGTTCAGGTAGAAAAGGGTTGACAAACAAGAGATACTAACATTGCTGATCATGGTCAACAGTAGAGTTGTGTGTAGAATCACTAACTAGAGAGGTATGGAGAAGCTTAATTGTGCTCCCTCTCTCTCTCTCTCTCTCTCTCTGTCTCACTCTCTCTCTCTCTCTCACACACACACACACACACACCTTCCAAAAGGAAGTGATCAGATAGGAGCTCTGATGAAGAGGCCTCCCAGGAAGAACTCGTGGTCGGGCGGGGACCCTCTCGCTGACTCACACACACACACACACACACACACACACACACACACACTCTCCTTCTCCCTCCCTCTCTTGCCTCCTGCTCTTCCACTCGCTCGTCTTTTTCCAACCTCCCTCCCTCCCTCTCTCTCTCATGTTTTCCTCCTCTACTACTACCACCCCCCACCCACCCACCCACTCTTTCATTCCCCCACTTATTTTTTTTCCCACATCCCTCCTCTTTCCCTCTCCTAGGAAAACTCCTCCTCTCTCTCTCTCTCTCTCTCTCTCTCTCTCTCTCTCCGGGCTTCTCCTGTCCTCATGCTCCCTCTTTCCCTTCCCTTCTGCCTCCCTTTCCCCTTCGTTCTACCTCTCCCTCTGCCTCTCCCATGCATGTGGTCAGTGTTCTGCAGAAACAAATTCTCCAATTCTGCTACTATTTTTACTGCAGCTGACAGCAAACCTTGTAGCATAAATGCAGAAAATATTGCATGACCTTTGGGACCAAGCCAAACTCCCTCTCTCAACAGTTCCTGTCTATATAATAAATTGTCTCTGAATAGAAACGCCGCCATCATGTATCCCAACTTTTCAGGAATCGAACAAAAAACGTTCTTACATTCAGACTGATGACAAAATGTGCATTTCAGGTGCTTTATCTTGCACACAAGACAAACTACCTGACTTTTGGGTCAATCTGGAGAACATCTAACAAACAAATACAACCTGCAAATAGCAACAATCTGTCCCAACGTCTATGAGCTGGCAGCAGAAAGAAAGAGAGAGAGAGGGATAGAGAGAGAATGGGAGTGACTGAGTGAGTGAGAGTGTACATACATATATATAAAGTATGTATGCGTATTGTGTACTGTTTGTTTCTGGTAAACGACTATGTTTTATATCTGTTGTAAATGTACAGCTGCACACATTTGGGTGCAGACTATCATGTGATGTCCTGTCCAAAAGGCCAATATAAACTTATGATTCAGACATTGTATGCTAATAAATTGTATCGAAAGTTACCGTTCTTGTTAGAACGATTATTAGGAAGATATGCAGAAATAAATTTGAAAATGCAATTAGCTGTGCATAATTTGAGAAAATTGACATCCACACCAGGAACTGAGGCTCATCAGCCGCAACGTGATTTTCACCGTTGCTTCCTCGTTGTAATCCAAATACCGAGGCTAATTCTTTCAAACCACATCATGGATTTGAGAACAGAAACAGAAACCTATATGGCTCCAGCCTCTCTGGTCCTATAGGTTACAAAATGCGGAGACAGACAGTGTTCATTTGACTTCTGCTCGGCTCTTCAGACTGTTTCCATCTATATCAGCCTGATCCACTTGCTAAGCAGACATCTTTGGCCAGTAGGAAGCTCACAGTACAGTCGCTCCATAAAGCCACAATATGAATGTATTCAATCCAAAATTGTTCACAATGTGCGGCAATATCCACTTTCCTGATCCTCTCCGCATTATCAATATTCACTTTTCATCAGCAGCAGCATCAGCAGAACAAAAACTGTACCCACACGCACATTGAAAGGCGGACACACATAATGCACATCCATGGTGATGAAGATAGATGTCATGGTCAACATATTGCTTAAACATAATCCACTGAAAAAGCAGTGTTTAACTCCTTTTCACAATGTTCTCCCAGTGAATACAGCAACATATTAATATAATTCAGCATTTCCAAATAATAGGGCTACATTTGTAAAGAGCGTAATTTATTTCACAGCCATAGAAAAAGTTGTGACATGTCACAGAAGACAGCAAGTGAGATGAATGCAACCATAGAACACAGCAGCATGGAGAGATAAAGCAATGAAAAGCTCAACAAGGAATTTCAGCGCTGCAAACTGTCTCACTGGTGTATTTGAGAAAGTAGTCTAAGTGTTATATGAAGGGATGTAATAGAGGGAAAAGGTTGGTGAGGATAAGGTCACAAATTATTAATAATAATAATAAATATATATAGATTTTTGTAGATATTGGTAGTTGTTTGCCTAATGATGATCACTCCACCTTTTTATTTACCACTACATCACTGGCTATCTGAGCCACAATACGCCCCCCCCCCCCCCCCCCCCCCCCCCCCACCACCACCACCACCACTAGTTCAGTATAACATCCCGAGAGCCCACAATAAAAACACCTCAGGAGAGGGTGCCACATGAAATGGTGAAAATGACTCTCCTCATCCTCTGTCGTTCCTCCCCGACTCTTTTAAAGGCACTTTATAGGACCGTAAAAAAAAGGGGCGATTTAACGGCAGAGAGAGGAGCTCAAAGAGGGGAGGCATCAACTGCTCTTTGTTTGCTGCAGAATAAAGACGAAAATAAGGCCGCCGAAATGAACTCGATGCACCAATAAATCAACTGTATCTGCCACAGAAGAAGAAGAAAAACAGGCCAGGCTTGTGCTTCACGTCACAAGTGAGCGTGAGTGTGAATGCGGATAGGAGGCTGGTCGTGCAATTAAGCGACCGCCGTTACATTTCAATTGATCACACGGTGGCTATGCAATTACTGTCGACATCAACAAGTGACACAAACAGCAACACCGGCCCCAAATCCAGTTCCTCTGCACGTAATCTTCTGCATGAGTCACTATGAGCGTGCACTGTTTTACTATCTTTTTTCCCCTTTTTTTTTTTTTTTTTGCATGCCTTCCGACATGTTGGCTGGCTGGATATCAACCAGGCTGTTCTGTCCATGAGGCCAAGAGTGAAACTGGGGCTAGAACTGTGTCATAGCCACACGAAATTTCTTCCCTTCCCTGCCCAGTGCAGAGGGAAGCGAGGGAGGACGAGGGGGGGGGGACTCGTGTGGCTTTAAGGGGAAACCTAACATGTTTTTCAACCCTATGGACAACGTTGTGATTACACAGTAACGACGTTTGGCCGTGCAAAACATCCGGATGATACACATGTAACCGCCGATTGGTGCTTAGAGAAGAAATGAGGGGAACCTGGGGGATCAAGATAGGATTTGAAGTGACAATGAAATTGTAGGCCTATTTGAAAAAAGAGAGAAAAACACACACACAGGCTAGATCTCATCAATCACTCGTCACTTTTGAAAACCCAAGTCCATGACGAGGCCGATGCTCACAACATCATTGCAAAGCAGATGTTATTCTTCGTTTATGTTTTTTTGGCGTCAACTTACTTGGTGGACGAAAACATCCAGAGGGGGGTCGACGGGGCTCCCTTCGCTGCTGGTCATTGAGATAAATCCAAAGCCCATCCGGACATTGAACCATTTGCAGAAGCCCGAGCCCGACAGGACCTGAGGTCGAGTCCGGTCCTCTTGCTCGGTGGACTTGGCGGGGTCTTCTCCGCCACCTTTACCCGGCCCTCCTACAACAGGGGGGCACACAGTTAGTACATTTGAATGGTTCAAAGTTACACCGCATAGGGATGACTATTTCCCTGTGCGCGCACGGGTTTTTTTTTGTTGTTTTTTTTTACATAAGTTTAATGGGCTCGGTTGCGTAAAACTTCTTGAAGAAGAAGCGCGGGGGGAATCCCCCTCCACTCGCAAAGCGCTATGTGAAGTTCAGGGTCGGTAGAAATTTCCTGTTCTAGTATTTTCGAGATCAGCCAAGCGACCAGAGGCGCATGGTGGAGTGAACCAGTGTGCATCAACGCAAACCCTTCCCCAAAAAAGTTGTTTGTCGGTCTATGACACATGATCGCCTCTCATTCATTCACAAGCATGCTCAGTCGGTGGAACTTGTGGAGGATTTCTGTCGTGCATCTACTGCACATAGACTTCTAACGTGGAGTTGTAGGCTATAGGATCCACAAGGCAGGTGTACACATGGTTCCTCTATAGCTTTACCACTGGGCAGAGCAGCCTATACGCTCTAACAATGCATAATCTTAATGCAGCAAAACAGAGTTGCATATGGTGATCGTCAGGGGCGGTTCGGGTCGTTTTAAGGTTTATAACAATAATCCCCGCGCACCTTTGCGCGACCACATAGACAAACTAAGAGCAGAAAATAGAAAATAATTGCAGAATAACCTTCGGCCATGTTTCCCCGCGGACCCTCTGCGCCCAAGTTGCAATAGAGAAGCTTCCTCTGCGAAAACGGGCTGCGGTAGTCACCATTAATCCGACATCCTCGATCCCATCGGTCACCAATTTAGCTCGCATGGTACGGCGTGCTTTCTGCCTTTTGATATTTTTGTCATGTCTCTCTCTTCCCTTCAATCCCTTCCTCGCTCACACCACCTCTGTAGATCTCTCTCCCTCTCTCTCTCTCTGTCTCTCTCTCTCTCCCTCTCTCTCTCCTTCGCTCTCATTCGCTCTCTAGCTGGCTGTGCCCGTTCCCGTAGTGAGAACACGTGACTTTGTCAATTACATGCTTTCTTGCTACTAATTTCTCTCCCTGCGATTCCAGGGAAGTGGGGGAATCGGACTCGCAACCAACGACATCAGTCATCCCTGTGGTTAGATAAGCAGGAAAGAATCGGCCTATATGTCCTTGCAATGCACATATGTGAGGAAATGAGATTTAGGCTTAGATTTAGCCTATGTTAAGGGTCTGATGTGGCTACTTAGTCTCATAGGCTGCTTCACTCTGAGATTAGATGAGATGAGATTAAATGAAACTTTAATGATTCCCCTGGGGTAAACCGGATCGTCGCCGCAGCGGTAGGATACACTGGAGACAATGCTACAAGCAATTAGAGCAAAAGAACATAATGAGGTTAATGCAGCCAATAAATAAACAAAGGCACGGCCGTGCTCGTTGACAGATTTACATCGTACACTGCAAGCTGTTCACATTAGCAGGTGTACGTGAACATGCTGCATATACAGAAGTGTGTTCAGGGTGTATTGTAGGTTATGAGATTTACAAATGGCGGTAACATAAATACAGAAATATGTGCACGAGCCTAACATTCCTGTGGCTGATGCATAGCATTTCAAGGAGTATTTTCTTAGACATTATTAAAAAAAAAATGATGGAGGGGATAAAGTTGTGTGTGATGAATGTACTTATGGTACAAATGAAATGCACAATGGCAACAAAACATGGAGAGGTACATATATTTTCACAACCTTATCTCAACTATTCATTTTACACTTTTATAGCTTCACTTCAACTGTTCCAGACCTATAAAGAATCCTGTTTTTATTATTATTATTATTATTATTATTATTTATTGGTTCATTTAAATGTCAGTTGGATAAACTCATCTCTTCATTACAGCTGTAATAAACAGATATGTACTCAGTGGAATCAGAGTTTACCCTTTACCTGAAATCAAAATCACTTTTTAACATTATAAAGCAAACTTGAATGATGAGTTATTGGTTTAAGTGATCTATAGTAGGCTACCCATATTGTTTAAGTTGTTTATGGGCTCTTGCTCCTCACATATGACCAGCTACCTCCCAGCATCACCACAGTGGGCAACAGGGGAGAGCTGAACTCAGAGCTTTGGAATGTGACTGGAAAACCCAGAAAAACAAACTAGGAAACTGATGTGTTGAGTCTTGTGATCCTCACTTGTCAATATAAAATCAATCCTCAGGCAGGAGTCATTTGGAAAATGGCTGCTTACACTGTTGCAGTGGTAAGTTAAATGGCGGCTAAACTATGACATCCAGTCACTTATCATCATAAGGCAAACAACAACCAATAGAAACAAACTATTATATTTTCAGAAAATAGTAAATGTAG
Organism: Centroberyx affinis; assembly: GCF_046629955.1. NCBI lineage: Eukaryota > Metazoa > Chordata > Actinopteri > Beryciformes > Berycidae > Centroberyx > Centroberyx affinis. The sequence goes on along the minus strand of NW_027281544.1, from coordinate 85,858 downwards.
GTCTATGTGTCTTTTTTCTCAAATGTTGGCCCATGTGTTTCTTTCTTCATAAAGCTTACATCTGTTTGATACTATTTACTATAATGTATGCTATGAATTTACATCATAACTATTTATGTCAGCCGAAAAAAAAGTGTGTAAACTCTATTCCACAAATTAAAAAGGTGGCTAAATTGAGTTTGGGTACAGCTTTACACTCCACCACATCTCTGACTGCTTCATACACACTATGTCCACCTATATAGGGAAGAAACACTCCAGAGAAAGCAAGCATGCCCACTAACAATCCAACCATAAGATGCAGTTACTCAAGGGCAGCGAGCAGATTGATAGCAAAGCCTGGAAAATAGTGTGCTCATTGAGAAACTCCACGTCTTATCTCACATCTGCCCCGGGACGTTTCTCCAGGGGGGGGGTTACTCTCGGGTATGAGGCGAGAGAGGAAAAACACGTTAGAGGAATGAAACAACAACAACCCCATCTCCACCCACCAGGCCCGAGAGCCCACCCTCCGGAATTCACGAGCTTATACCCCTACCCCCAACCCAACCCCGTCCCGTCCCATCCCAGCCCCCGCGCAAATGCCTGTTTTTGAAGATGCGTGTAGAGGAGGCCTCCGCAGCGGCCACAGAATTACTGTTTGGGTCACAGGGTTGGATCCCGGTGTCAGATGTTATCCACTCACTCATATCCTGACAGGACCTTTCTGATCAGGGCAAGTCGGTGGCAATCAGCATAATGCAGCTCAGCTCACATGTATGCAGGCGAATGACAAAGAATCACTGGGGTATGGGTGGCTTGTGTGGGCCTGCTGGTTAGTGAGCAACTAGAAGACAGGATCAGGGATTTAGTGCAGGGTAAAGCCACCTAAACTCACTTTACCCATGGTATGAATCTTTATGCTGTGAAATTCAGAGCATACATCATTATAAGTATAATCAAACTGATGTTAATTGTATGAGGATAGGATCTTTTAAGGGGGGAAAAAATCCTAATTTAATGATTTTCTGAAAATACAACTTTTTTGTTTACACTGGTGTTTGTTTTGCTTTATAATCATCACCAACTGGAGGCCAGCTTTTTTACTTACCACTAGATTACTGGATAGGATTCTTGAAAATAAATCCTACTATTCAGTATTGTTTTCACCTCCTGCCAAGAGATCAATCCACTTAAACTTTTTATTTGTGGAATAGAGCTGGACCACCTTTTGAGGCTGATGTAAATCTTTATGTTGTAAAATTCAGGATATACATAATAGTGAGGTAGTGAGTAGACTAGTATCAAAGTGATGTAAGTTAGATGAGGATAGGGTCTTTTAATGGGGAAAAGAAAATCCTAAATTAATGCTTTTCTGAAAATACAACTTTTTTGTTTATGTGGTGGTTATTTGCCTTATAATGATCACCAAATTGAGGTCAGAGTTTATACACCTATCACCACTACATCAGATTCTCCATTATAAAGCCTATTCAATCTTGTATTTACCTTGTATTTATCTTCTAATTAATTATTTAAAAAAGTAAGAGCCTCAAGCTCCTGGTAAAGAGATTAATGAAAAATCACTGCAGTGGTGTAACCTGAAGTCAGCCTGATCCTTGGCCAATCACCTAGACACTAATAATCTTGACAAAAATAGATAATTATGTGCATTTAACCTCATGAGCACACGGGGATTCCTGAGCTATTTGAATAGCAACTTTCTGAGCAGACTTTGGACTCCCTCACCCCAGCTAACCCCACCCAACCCCCACTCCTCACCATGTAGGCTCCCAGAGGAAATTTGCCTTTACCCTGCATTGCTGTCAATGCAGTTCAAAGGGTTCATTGAGTTCGTCTCTCCCTTTTCTCCTTTCTTTTTTTGGTGAGGGGGGTTGTTTTTTGTCGTTTAGTGCATGCATTCCAGCCACCAATCCCTCACTTTTTTATATCCTCTACAAGGAAGTGTAAACACTGCTGGCAAAGCAGGTCATCTACTCTCAGAGCTGTGTTTTTTTTTTTCCTTGAAGATTTGGAGAGTATGGACACTTGAAACGTTTCACATGCAAGAGGTGATTGTTTTCCTCCTTTATTTATTCATTTGAAATTCTAAATGTGTGTGATTATGCTTCTATTTCATCCAAATTCCTGGAGACTTCTGCTTCATTTAGAGAAGGGGGGAAATGTTAGTTTCTGCATTTTATCTAACTTTTTTTCTTGGATGCAACTTTGTCCTCGTCTCATATGACAGATTTCGTTCAGAAACATTTAGAATCAACGAAAAAATGTTGCAAAAGTCACATAAAAGCGCACGTGTGCCATGTGCCTCATACTGAACCACAAAAGAAACCCAAAGAGGTTGTATGAAAGTTTTTTTTCGTTTCATTTCAATTCAATATAATTCAATACTTAAAATAAAATCATTAGATATTTGTGGGCGCGTTTCAGATGCCATTCAATTGATACTTTCAGCCCGACATATTTGCAAGATGAATGAGTCTGTATCTTTACCACCAGTTAGTCCCAGCAGGATCATTTCCCACTAAGTTCTGAATGGGGGAAAAACAAAATCTAAAAAGCAACGCGGAAACAAAACATTTCTTGAAAATCACGGAGCCTTTAAACTATTGTTTGCTCCGACAAAAAAATCCCTCTCCAACATGAGTAAACAGGGTGCAAATAATCTGAATGAAATATCGGTGACGTCAGAGAGGGGGAGGCTGGAGAAGAAGCGCCTCTGTCCCCGGTGCGCCAACAACTGCGCGTAATGGCACCAAATATGTTCTCCAATTCATCATCTTTTCTTTTTCTTTTTTTCTTTCCTTTCTTTTTTTCGGCTGGGCCACGGCAGGTCAGTATTACTCCATCTCTTTTCTCTTAGCCTCATTCATCTTTTTATGTGATGATCAGCTAAACCCATGAATCTATGCTGCTCTAAAACACCATGCAACCCAACAGTCGATGGATATCCTTAACGAAAAATCACCGAAATATTCCTATAATATTCCTATAGGGACTTGAGGTGGTCTATAGCGAGTTTATATGGCCGTATTGTACTTCATGTTTTTTTAATGTCATATCACTATAATATTCGTATAGGGACTTGTAGTTTTATTGTGATCTAGTATCCTTCTAATATTTATTATAGGCTTCTTTTTCGTAAGATGCGCGCATGTTAAACTTCATAACTTCACTGAATGTGTTTAATATCAGAACGGGCTCTATGATCCGTCATTTTGTCATGTTGTGAAAAGCCAGTTGCATCAGGTCAATGAGTTGAAGCAGGTTCTGTATAGCCAGTAATAAGCGGGTTTAGACGAGTTTTCTTTGCGACCAAATACCGTTGATTCAACGTTTTATTGTTGACCCTTAGGTTGAATAAAAAGAAAACGTGCTCAACATTGGTATATACACCTATAGGGTATATAGAGAGAGTCGGATGGTTCACTCACCTGTGGGCGAGGGAGCGGACATCATCATTCAATTTTCTCCGTGAATGGATGAGATGGCACAGGCGAACCAAGCGTCTCTTCCCCCGGTGTCCGTTTGACAGCAGCAAATGTAGGGAAAAGTAGATGAGTTTAGCCTTTAATCTAGTCCAGGTCTAGCGACGTCCTGGCTTGAAATGCATGTTTACAGGCTGACTTTAACCTGCTATATCGGCATATGAAGCCAACTGACCGACTGGATTCAAGGAGATTTTCCATGGATGAATATTTTATAGTGACACTGTAACATAAGCGGAGCAGCGTGCGGGGCAGGCAGATTTGTTTTAATTTTGTGACAATGAGCCAACTGATTGCTGTGAGCCTTTGTGGCACAGATCTGAAAGACAATCTCGAAAATTGTCCACAGATCTTGAGTGTTTTTTGGTCAAATTAGCTGCACTGTTTTATTCATGTATCATGGTGCTCAAAAGGGCTGCTCCTGAGCATAGAGAGGCCACGACTTTCTGCCTAAAACACATTCATTTATAAGGAGGCCGCCCTAAAAGCTGAAGCACTGGGACCATTTCAGCTACAAATCACCAGCTCAGACTTTCACACTATCTGCTATCCAACGTAAAGAGGCTTCGGAGTGAAATTCCCTTCACTCTTTTGAATAGGCTATGTCAGGATTTTTACTTGACAAGGGGCTCTTCAAGCCATGTGGCATCCTCTCTGGGCTCCTCCATCATGCTCCAGCCTCCCCCCACCTCTCCCTCTCTTGTTGATAGAGATCCATACTTCACATCCCCCACCCATCTTGTGCTCAGACTTCAACAGCATTATTCCACTATTCAGGAAAATGATGAATTGTTTCTTTCAGTGCAAGTAAAGCCACTCAAGTCATTTGATGTTACTGCAGATATGACAGTCATACAGTAAGCCCCCTACCTTCAAATAGCCTAGAAATGAGGCTATCTTCCCTGCAGCAACCCCCAACCCTGGTCCGCTGGTCTGGGATCTGCTGTAGAGTCACTCCAGCGTTTTATCCACATCGCGCGGTAGAGCTGAACTGGCCCCAGACCAGTGCTAGGTGTTGGGGAAAAGCAGAATCTAGGGACATTGACACAAATAGCGCCACCCATCGGTTCGCCGGAGACTTTCACCTGCGCGATTCTCAACCCCGTTTCTAGTCAGAGCACTGTGAGAAGAAAAGGTTCACAGAGCTTCAGGGGTTCTTCAGGTCCAGGCTGCTCCTCCCCTTGCAGGAGGCTTGGTGTTGTTGAGGAAGAAGCCAAAAGCAGAGCCTGTGGGGTTCATTTTAGAGCAGCAACAATAAAGAAATCAGGATCATATTCAGTGTTAGTATGGTGCAGATAAAGTGTAGTGACTCTTCCTACTGCAGAAACAATGGTTGTGTGAAAACCATCTACACAACAGGACTGGTGCCTCAATGTAAATATGTCAACAACATTCACCCTCAAGGAACACAGATCTCTTGAAAAAATTATGTAGGCCTGCTACTAATAAAAATTAAAACATTTTGAAAATATACATCTGAAAGGCATGCAGCTTGCCTACACATAAGTGTTCAACATTTGTTAATTTTAGTTAGTTCTAAAGAATAATTTAAAAATTGGTTTTATAGAATATACATAGGCATTTTCTCTTGTATCTATACAAAGTATTCTACCAAGTAAAAGAGGAAAGAATCAAATTGTATGAAATTTAAACTACAGCAAAAAATAATATAAAAAGTTATCACCTGATAGTGTCATAGTGGTATCCCCACCTTGTTTTGTTTCAGCTAAATTGGTTAAGAATAAATATCTGTTAAACATTTCACATCATCGTAAGATTTACTCACTTTTTCTATTGTAATTATGGAGTTCAACAATGTTTTCCCTGTCAATATTTGTCCTTTTTTTTATTTATTCATTTTATTGATTATCTACATTTAACCCAAATATCATGATCAGATGTAAGGGTATGGATCCAAATGGGCAATCTGGACACTTGGGATGTTCTGTATGCCTGTTAAGAAAGTTGTTGATTATTACCATAGTCTGTGGACAGCAGACATAGTTAAATATATAATAGTCAACACAGATAAAATTGTTTAATTAAAATAAAATGATAAAAAAAAAAAATAGATATCTAGGCTTGGTACAGAAGAGTGAGAAGTGTAGGTTATAGCCTGCTGGCATGTTTTTCTCACTTAGCCCCACCTCAGTGTACCATGCACAGACTATGAATGGCTTTCAAGCCCATTTTGTAAGGTTTCAACAAATACATTAGCTGCCCTTCCACTGCTGTGAATGGATAGGCTAGAGAAAATGCACTTCAAGGGCAAGGGCACTAACTTTTCAAATTAGATTTATGTAGTTAATGTTGCAAAACAACCACATGTCATAGTAAATCATAGGTTAACATACTACAACAAGCAGGCATGCATAGATCACAACCACAAAAATCTCTTACACAATATGAAACCACAAAGCGCCTTAGATGGTGATTTGCTGATACACCATAAAAAATATTTATTTTCAGCAACAAAAAGCACATCAAGAATGAAGTTGATTTAAAATATCAAAGTTTCCAACTATAGCCCAGATCTTTTCCTCACCTGAACCAAAGTGTTTTTCTTCCCTAACCTCATAGAATGGCTCCCATTGCCTTATACCCAACCAATGTTACTGCTTAGATCAGAGAAATATTATAAACCTTTTCAGTAATCAGGAGTAAAGAACCAGATAGAGTGATTCCACATTGCTCTGTAAAGGAAAATTGTAGATTTCTCCCAAGGCTTACATGTCAAATTCAGAACCATTATTTGCTGTTGAGGACCTGTCCTTCTTAGAGTGTATTCAGCTGAAAGTCTAAAATAGCCTACTGCAAGCCTGCCACTGACACCAGGCATAACCACATCTAAACACACTCACAACCATGAACACAACTGACAATGATTTTATTTGAGAAAATCTTTATGAACAAACCTTATGCCTGGGCTGTGAGCCTGGGACAAGAAGTGTCAAAAACAGAAAACATTGAAAACAAGGTGCTGCGTTTGGGCATAATGAGGGGAAGAAGGCAGATGTTTTATCAATAATAATTATATAATAATGATAATAGTAGTTTAATATTATTCCTCCGCCAAGCAATGTAGTTCTTCAACGGTTGCTAATCAACGTCGTTCCTCAGCACCGATATGAGTGGCCATTTCCGGTTGGCGCATTAATATTTAAATCAACTGTTATGCGGTCACAGGTGTGTGCTCATTGGGTATTTTGCAACGGCTTCAAACGTGACTCAGCCAATCAGAAGTGTCGACCGGCACTATCAGTTTCACGGGGCAGTTTTGGACATGTTTTGATAACGAATGTTTGACGCGTCTGAACTATCTATCGGCCATATCTAGGTGCTTTCTTTGCTCAGTTGTCAAATATAGATTTAAGTTTTTATTAATTATTAAGTAGGCCTAGTTCGTATTGTAATGTGCTAGCTTATGCAGCGGCTTCGGTGAAGAGACAGTGACGTAGGGCTTCCTTTGTAAAAGTTGTATGAATATAGTTGTATGAACTTGTATGAATAATTCTTCATTATCGACCCATCTGTACTGGCTGTAACGGCCGCCCCTCTGCTGCAGGGCTGCGGCTCCAAAGCGACACCTGCTGGTGGGTCATGGACATGCAGTCAGCCAGCTGCCTGAAGGAGAACTGGCTGAATTCTGCTTTCTCCTAAAGGCGATTTAATTCATCATGTTTGAAAATGAATCCATGGCACAACATTAAATACAATCTACGCGGGCAATGTAACAATATAACCTGAAATCTGAAATGTGTGTGTGTGTGTGTGTGTGTGGGTGTGGGTGTGTGTGTGTGTGTGTGTGTGTGTGGCAATGTGTGGTTGGGAAGGGTTGGGTTTGAGCAAATTACCTGCATGTTTTTTCTTCTTCTAAAGGATGTGATAAACGTTAGGAAAGCAGTCAGTGGTGTTACCATGTCAGATGAATGTGTTTCACCACATTCATTTAATAGACACGTTTGCTCAATCCTTTATAATGAAAACATGCTGGTTTCTAATCCAATTTAATGCACATTGTCTCCTAACTCTTAATATGGTGCACATTGGCTGATAAATCATTATTAGGCAGGCTAAATGTAAGTCAAATCCTATTTGCTAAGCCCTGTGTTTTTCAAAACCAGCAGGGTTTTAGAGGCTGAGATAAGACTTAAATATGTTGTATGTTGATTGGCCTACAGCCTTTTAAAAGAGCAAAATATGTTACTCATGAGCAATACAAGTTGAACTTACTTTATTGTTTCATGTATACATTTTGAGGCACTTACAGCACAGCCTGTATTTTAGCCTAGGCACCTGCAAATGACTCCAAAACAACAGCCACAGAACAACTGTTAACTTGTTAACTCTGAAAGTTGTTTAATTCAGAGTGTAGCCTATTATTGCACCCAAAGATTAAAGTTGGGAAATAAGTGGATAGATGTTGCCCATATGGGAGCTGAAATGCTAAAATGTGCAATTTTAGATGAAGATTTAATACATTAAAAGTACCAAATTACTGTACATGTCAGTAGGCAACCTCTTGCTCTGTAAAACCTCTGGGACAAGTTTGTTTTGTTAAAAACACACAGAAATTAAATTTGTTTTTGTGTCATTTGAAAATCAAGAGGGGGATTTCATGAGTCATGAGTCTCAGTTTCTGGTTTCAGTTTTCTGGACTTTTCCAGTTTCATCTCTTAGATGCTGCCCACATGAAACTGAAAAGCCAAAATAGGCAATTTTAGATTTGCATAAAACATTATGAGTATCAAGTTACTATGTCAGTAGGCTGTGTATATTTGACCCTGTAAAACTCTGGGTGACAAGTTTGTTTTTGTAAAAAAAATAATACTAATAATAAAAATAAAAAATTAGGACTTTCATGGAGGTGAAAGTTTCTGGTTTCTGGACTTTTTCAGTTTAATCTCTTAGGCTTGATTCTCTTAGGTTTGTCTGGAAAAATTTAATGAAAATGTAGGAGCAAACATTTTAACTCCCCTGACAAAGATTTCTGTTCTTCAGTTATCTTTTAAAATGAAAAACAAACATTTATGTGTATCTAACTTGTATTAGAGTGAATCAAGATAGATCATTTTATTTCCTCATAAATGGGCCTATAAAATGTAATTCTTTAAGTTCTTAATGGTAGTTATATTGACACAATTTCAAATATGTTTGTGGTTTTATTTTTAATAAAATTGTGAAATAATTCAAGTTTCCTTGATAACATTTTAATCTGAAGCTATACATGCATGAAAATACAAGCTGTGGAAGTTATTAATTTAATCCATTTAAAATGCAAACAAAATAAATAAATTATGTTTCATGGTAATTATAATAATCTAAAGATCCTTTGGTAAGAATGCATGATGCCTTTTCATTTCAACCCTGTCACTGCAAAGAGATCATTTCATTAAAAAAGATGATTTTATATACAAGACATAATACATTTTGCTCAGTAAATGCATGCTTTTAATTATCAATGCAGAGTCTGATTTTCTGTAATTTATCTTGCAAATTTCACTTTTCAAAGCTCATGTTGTGTTAGTCCAGTGTTTTAGTTGTTGTTTCTGCTGCTAACTTTTTTCAGCTGACTTCAAGTGAAAAATATGTTAATGTCAGTGTATCTTTTGTTTCCAGAGGGGGGAAAAAAACTTAATAAAAACAGAGAAATGAGAATTAAATTGTGATTGATGATGAAGAAACTGAAATGACAAAAGGGTTCAAACAACTTAAAACAAATTCCTGTTTTGTAATTTGAACAACACTACACTCTAAACATTAAACTAGTGAAGGTAAACAAATGGTGGTATTTATTATTCAATGATTGTTGTTCATTAGGCTAGAAAATCTATTTGGAAGATAAAAAGTTAGCTGGTTGTTGCTTTATATGCCTTTAAAAAGTAAAGTAATAAAGGCAACCAACATTCTTGAAAATGTTCGTGTTTTATGTTTATATCTTTTGCTAATAAGCCCATTACTTAGTGAATTAAATTTCCATGACAGCATTTTGACAGAGAAAGGCTTTCAAATGGTGGATATTTCACTTTGAAGTGGAACTATTAAAAATCATTGACTGGATTATCCAAATTTTAATCATTTCTACCTCGAAAAGATATAAAAGATTGACACTGGCGAACTTGTTGTAACACAGAACATGGATGTTGAGCAGCCCACATGGGGCCTCAGTCTGTCAGACCACCCTCGTGTTCTGCTGCTGCAGCACGTGCTGCTCATTTATACAGAGTGACCGCCCCCTGCTGGACGACCAGGCACACACACACACACACACACACACACACGCACACAAATACATGATGCCTTCACTGCTACTCCTACTTCTCATACCTGTCTGTAAAGATGACTTGGATGAAGATGCATTCAAGTGATTTTGGTCGGAAATAAAAAGAAAATGAATCCTGAAAAAGTTTTTGAGTGGCTGCTTTTTTTATTTCATAACTCAAACAGCATAGAGCTACTTTGTTCAGCTGCAGAATGAAGAGGAGAAAATGTGCATTGCTCATGTAATCAATGTTGTAATGAATATTTATGAGGAAAAACTTGTTTTATTAATATCTTTCATCATTATTGTTACCATTATTACCAGTCATGTGTTGCAAAGCACTAGCATGTAAAAATGAAGCATTCTATTTCAATACAGTTTGGGGGAAAAATCACAACCTGAAGTTCATCAATCAATATCTTTAAAATAATTAAAACAAAGGAACCTATCTTATTTTTTTTCTATCCTTTAAATCTACCATAATTTATTTTCACTTTGTTATCATTATGTCACTTTTTCCAAAATGGCAGATCTGTCACTTTATATCAAAACTCTCCAAACGTTAGTTTTCCCGGTGAACAAATGACTTTGATAAATTGCTGTTTAAAAAGTTGTTTATTGAAGTTGTGGCATTGTTTTGTTCCCTTTAAAAAGGTAAACAATCAGCACATGTCAAGAGGTAGAAATCAACATCAATCTGAAGGATATGTGGGGATTGACATTTAAACACACTCTCACACACACACACACACACACACACACACACACACACACTTGCATGCACAAACACACACACAGGAAAATGTTTTTGCATTTCCCCCCACAAACTGTCAACTCGCAGTATCATCATTTGCACAATACTGTCTACTTAAAAGTCTACATGCTGAAATCATCTGACAGCCTCTGTGATGCGCTCCGATGAAAAATAAATAGTCTGCGTGTCGGAGCACCCATGGGAGACTTACACTCCCCAACATAGGCCTCTTTATGATGCTCTTCAATTGAACGTTCGCCACTTTGACCTCATGACTATAATGACTGATTGGCTGATTACAGTAACTGTGAAGGTAGCCGCTCCCTTTAGACACCCATCTCATTGATACTGTAGTCATTCTTTAGTGAATAAGGACTACAAACATGGAGTACAGCAGAGGGTATGGTTAGCTATAAGTGCTGCATGTTGGCTTGTAGTTGTGTGCAAGTGCAGCCGCAGAGATCCTGATGAGAGTCTGTGTCCTAACAGGCCCACGCAGAGAGAGAGAGAGGGAGGGAGGGAGGAGGGTGGGAGGGGAAGGGGCAGAAAAGGAGAAACAGAGAGAGAGAGAAGGAGAGGAAGGTTTGTAGTGCTGGCTGGGTAAACGTGGGCTAACATATGTGGAAAAATACAGAGGGAGAGCGGAGCATGTGAAGGAGACCAGGCGACGGTTAAAAGACGGCGGAAGATCGCGTACCCCCGGGTGTTTCGCGAAGAGTTATAAAGAACGTGCGCGCGCGTGAACCGGCTGGTGTGAAAAGTATCCCGAAGAAGAAGAATTTGGGGTAAAACAGCTGAGAAGAATGAAAGAGAAAAAAAAAAGTGAATACAAAAGAAAGGGGAAGGAGAGGTAAGACTGGGGAGGGGGAGGGGGAGGGGGAGGGCTATTGGACCCAGGAGATGTTGAGGCAGCGGGCGATGAAGGCGTAGGTGTCGGCCACCTCCTGGATGACCTTGCTGGTGGGCTTGCCGGCGCCGTGGCCCGACTTGGTGTCCACGTGGATGAAGAGCGGGTTGCTCTGCTTGGCGCTGCGGCCCACCACGTGCTGCAGCGTGGCGATGTACTTCAGGGAGTGCAGCGGCACCACGCGGTCGTCGTGGTCGCCCGTCAGCAGCAGCACCGCCGGGTACTGGACGCCGTCGCCCTCGGGGACGCGCACGTTGTGGAGGGGCGAGTACCTGGGGGAGAGAGAGGAGGGGGGGGAGAGAATGTGAGCGGGGGCGGTTATGTTGGGGACAGTATAGCGTCTCCTCCTTCCCTAGCAAAACGCTGCCACTGATTCTTGATAGGAAAATTTTAAAATTATGTTAGAATTTAGCATAATTCCCCCCCCCCAAAATATAAACAAGTATAGTTAAAATAGAGTGTTCCCCATAGAATGTTTGGCAGCTGTGGGGGTAATTTTGGTTTTGACACCCAGATTCACTCCTGGGCCCATTACAGGATCGGTTCCAGTGTTTAGACAGTTTAGGAACGGCCCTTATTTGGATATTTATATCATGATATATGAGACTATAATTGCAATTTTAAGTGTTACTAGAAAGGTGCATTTTCTGGAGAAAATGCGTGTGATTGCTGAGAGTGCAAACTGTGGCACTGGTGCAGCTCAGTGTGGGTACAGCTCACCCTTTCTGTTGGCTGTCTGTGACTGGTCTATCACTCTCCTCTCTCCTTCTTTCTTATCCTATGGCTGTATCTATGTCACATATTTTTGTCTGTCTCCACTTGTTGTCTCTGTCTCATCTGCTTCACTCTCTCCCTGTTCTTCAGTTGCTGTCTCACTCTCCTGGTAAAACAGGGATAGGTAAGATCAACTGACTGCATCTACATACTGGTGCTGATACTGGTCCTATATATGTACCAGTGGCTGTGTGTGTGTGTGTGTGTGCGGGTGGATGTGTACTGATGTGTAGTGCGTGTGGCAGACTATACACGCAGTGGCACTAGCACATACTGGTACCAGTAACTGTCTGTCTGTGTGTGTGTGTGTGTGTGTGTGTGTGTGTGTGTGTGTGTGTGTGTGTGTGTGTGTGTGTGTGTGTGTGTGTGTGTGTGTGTGCGCGCGTGTTTTTGAACATGACTGTGGATCGTCTCTTCAAACTGAAACGGCTGAAGCAAAGTATAATATGTGTATGTAATGTTAAAACTGTGAGAAATGTGGCAGTTTAAAACACTTCTGTGAAGGAGCTGTAATGAGTGTCAAAGTGATAAGTAATAATGTTAGAAATGTACTAAAATTTCATAGTAGTAACAAGTACAAAAGTAAGAAAATATGTAGGAAGGCTTATGTGTAACAGCTGGAAGGTGGAAAGAGGTTGAATACTATAAGAGTAGGAAGGCTAACAAACTAGTTTAGATAGCCAAGTTGTAGTGGCATGTGTAGTGGCAAGTTGTAGTGGCATTTTTCGAGCTGTGGGGGCCACTGCTGCTGAATAAACTCTATTTTCCAAACAGGGATGGATATGAAAATAATACCCAAACTATTCCCAATCACCACAGCTACAGACAACTAAAGGGGAAATGCTTGGTTCGGTATCAGTTCATATGAAGGCTTCACATTACACATTCTAAAAGGTTGAGCGCGTACTTGATGAGCCAGTTGAACTGCTCTTTGATTTCTGAACAGCCGAAGTCGGTGGTCCAGGCGTGGCCGATGGTGAACTTGTGGAATTTCAGCATGTCCATGACGCCCACCTGGGCTACGGCACAGCCAAACAGCTCGGGCCGCTGGTTCACACACGCCGCTGGGAGACAAACACACACACATCAGGCTGACACAATATTATAACCGGGCAGAGAAAACGGTTCCTGGTTTGTGTAGTCTTAGATGTTCCTCGGCCCGCGCTGTACTGACCTATGAGCAGGCCGCCGTTGGAGCCTCCGTTGATGGTGAGTTTGGAAGAGGAGGTGTATCCCTCCTTGACGAGATATTCAGCTGCACACTGGAAGTCTGTGAAGCAGTTCTGCTTGTTGGCCAGCATGCCAGCTAGAGGAAAAAACACAGGGAAGAATGAAAATGAGGGGTTTGTACTGTATTATTTTAGACAACGACGAAAACGTATTATTAAAATAGTTTGTCTTTTTGTGCACTCTGGTTGAGCAAGGTTTGATAAATATCATAAATATGCCTCTGCCACTGTGAAAGACATGTTGAGTGTGGGCCCCGCTTTCTTTTTTATCAGTTTGTGCATTTGAAAAGTACACGCCTGCTGCTAAATACTAGGATTGGAGGAAGGAGAGCAGACCAGTCCTCTCTGGTTTTTGGGAAACTCATGAACTCATGTGTTCACTGTAAGCTGAAATATACTGTAATCACAGCTTTATGATACATGACAGCTTGTAGCATTCATATTTACCTTGGCCAAGTGCCAAGGCTTAAGGTTAGAGGTGTTGTTGTCTGTCAGCTACCATATCTGAAGAGAGAAAACACTCGCCAGTACTTATCAAGCAGGTCCAAGAAATTTTCTGATTGCGTCGGCATCACTTATGCATCCTTGTTTATTCTTTTAAGTGGCTCGTCTGTTCTAAATGAGGAAACTGCATGCGACTAGGACAAATGACGCATGCCTCTGGTGAGTGGGGCCAGCTTGCAAAATGAGGTTTATCACTGTGTGTGTGTGCGTGCATCAGGCCTCACCTTTGTGCCAGGTCTCCCCGTACTCCCCTCCTCCTCGGATGTTGGCGACGGCCAGGACTCCCCCCATGTGCCTGACGAAGATGAGGCGGGACACGCTGTAGCTGGGGGTGATGGAGATGTTGAAGCCCCCGTAGCCGTACAGGAAGGCCGGGTGGGAGCCGTCCATCTTGATGCCCTTCTTGTGGACGACGAACATGGGGATCTGAGTGCCGTCCTTGCTGGGGTAGAAGATCTGGCGGGCAGAGGGAGAAAGACAGACAAGACCGGGGTCGCGATCAGGAAAAGAAAAGGGACTGGAAAAGGGCCAGGAGAGGGCAGGGAAATGGTGATCTCCCATTAGACACAAATGGGAGCTGAGAGTTTAAAAAAAAAAAAAACACATCCTGAGACAAAAAAAAGAAAAAAGAAACCCTGTCCCCATTGCCGTGGCTATTTTCGCTTTCACCAAGTTATTTCTGGGCTCACTGTCACCACTAGGGATATGACAAACATATAAATCTGACTGTGGGATACTGTACTTCCAGAACCCCGAATGCTTCAAGTGTCATATCACATGTAACAGGAACATGGAATTTCATAGTGAAAAGGTGCATGGGGGCCTTAAGTCTAAGAATATGCTTTCACCAATTCTCAAGCGCCATGAGTCACGCATCACCGGACTGAGAGGGATTTGTTCTAGTCCAGCACACATCTCAGCTGATTTTTCTCCTGACAAACAAAATACCTGTTTAATACATTGGGTCAATACTTGGAAGGGCTGGGTCAAGGTTGGGTACTCATGCAAAACCAGTTACAAACAAGTCCCTGGAAAAGGCTGTGGGAGTAGACTTTCAAACAGATATAAGCTACAATGATCAGGAACACACACAAAAAACAGAAAAACAGTATTAGAAATAAACAGAAAATGTGTGTCTACATAAAAAAAAAATGAAATCCTGAAAGAGTCACACCCCTGATTGTAGTTACCTGGGTGGTCTGGTAGTCGGAGGTGTTGAAGCCTTTGACGGTGACCTCTCTGAAGACATGGGGCTGCAGAGGTTCCTTGGTCAGGTCGCAGTGGTAAATGATAGCTGGATGGGAGAAGAGGGAAAATCATCATCTTAGCGTTCTACCGTCTGCATCATTTTCAGTGTGTGGGAAAGGATTTTTTTTCCTGTTCTCTCCGTTCTTTTGTTCCCACACAGGACCGAAAGCGGATATAATGATCTGGGTGCTGTGCAGAAGCAGAGCGAGACGCGGAGACGGATGAGGAAACTGGTGTATCGAGTTAAAGGGATTGTCTGAGTCAGTCAATATGTCTGAATTCTGTTCAAGACAAATGCAAATCCAGAGAGTATACAAACTGTACTGAGCACGGTCGCATGCAGAATGTGAAAAACATGCCATATGGCAATTTCAGCATACTACTTTCACACCATATTGAAGCCCAGCTTTAGTGTCACACTGTTGCCATTTTCTGTGATTCGTTTTACCATCATATCATGTTACACAGCATTCTCAGTAGTTGTTTTTATACAGCTAAATTTCCAGTTTTTTTCCCTACACAATTCAGAGTTCCTACACATTTTAGTCATTTTCCAAAGCTAAATTTCATCGCTCCATTTAAAGATTTTGGTCAGGTTTCAATGTAAAGTATGCCGATAGTGGTATATAACTGTAGACGGTCTATAACTAGACAAAACAGGTAGTCATATCAGGGTTGAATAACAATATTTTTTCCATACGACAATTCAACCTGGAACCCAATACAACACCCTGGCATTTCCAGCATGCACACATTGGATAAAAACATTGATCGCTTAACAATTTCAAATTCAATACTCCAAACGGCTCACAAGCGCTGCGCCCAGTTCAGGCCGGGCGGCTGAGCGATCCCGTACCTGGGGAGAGGAAGGAGGTGAAGTAGTAGAAGATCTCCGAGTCCCTCTTCCGGCCCGTGAAGCCGACCACGGAGCCCACGTCCAGGGGGAAGGTCCGCAGCTCCTCCCCCGAGCTCAGGCGGTACATCTTCAGCACGTTCTTCACGTCGTGGAGGAAACACACAAACAGGTAGCTGGAGTACGTGCAGGTGGCGAACACTGCGGGGGAGACGGCAGGGGGGAAAGGCGACAGGTGGGGGGAGGGGGGAATAAAAAGAGGTAAAAGGGATTGAAAGTGAGGAGTTGAAAATTAAGGGAGGATGGGACAGGAGGGGAAAGAGAGACAAGGGATATTAATGAGTCAAACCATCTGGTCATGAAGCATCTGTCAAAATGTGGAGGGCATCATACAGTGACAATACCCCATGTAATGGTAAACACAGCCAGCAAAATAAAGTTAAAAACATCTACCATCAGCTGACTGACCTTATATAAACTAAACTCTGCACTAAAAGGAAGATGAAAAGCAGCTCTAGATGTTAATTATGTTTAGTAGGCTAAAACGGTCTAGTTATGTGTATCTTTTTAACGCTTTCTATGTGTATTACGGTTTGATGTAGATTATGTCTCACACACCGACATCCGATTTGTATCTTAAGCGAGGCCGGAGACAATTTTCCACCTACTCTATTCTGTTCCATCGATACAGTCGGTGTGAGTGATGCAGCGGCTCACCGATAACGTCCTTGTCGTGCTGAGGGATGAGCTCCTTCCAGTTGCTCTGAGCCGGGGAGGCGAAGTCGATGTTGATGAGGCGGTAGCGCGGGGCGTCCAGGTTGGTCTTGAACGTGAACACCGTGCCCTCGTTGGTCACGTACTCGTATTCGGCGTCAAAGTTGTCGATCAGCTTCACCCACGGCAAAAGGCCTGATCATAGGGAGAGGAGTATTTCAGAGCTAGAATAAAGATGCTGAACACGCACAGCTGTGTTTGCAAGGCGCTCACACAAAGAACTGAACAGGCAAAAATAAATTAAAACGCCAATAAGTTAACTATTAATACAGGATAAGGATAACAGCAGGTAAATACAACAAGCATGAAACGGGTATAAACAAATATACAGGCCCAGCATACCTGTGATACCCTGTGGGGTGGTCTGGAGGTCACAGTACCACAGTCTGTTGACCGGATCACAACCTTCTCTGATGGACAGCAGCACATAGCGTCCATCATCTGATACCTGCAAATGCACAATTGAAAAATGTAGCAGCACAGGAAAGAAACTTAAGCGCATGATCTCTGACAAATGATCGAAAATGCCCGTCCCTACTTTGAATATCAATTTACACATGGGATCTTTTTTTTAAAATTTGTGACTCATGTTTTTATGTTTAGGAGCATGCACTGATAAAACAATAGAATTAACAATAGGACTTGAGCATACCTCAGCTCCACTCATCCACTTGGAGTGTTCAGGGAACTCGGCGCACAGGCAGTCCTGGGACTGAGGAGTCCCCAAAACGTGGAAGTACAGCTTCTGGTGCAGGTTGCTAGAGGTCTCAGTGCCTAAGAGGGGACAGCAACTACAGATATTAGTTTCATCGATGCCCCCTAGTGGTGATTAAGAAAAACGAACCTGTCAGCACTAGTGTCAGATGAGAGGAGGAGGAAGATGTAGAGAGGGAGGGTGTGGCTTGTGGAGGCAATATTAATACATCAAAGCTGCATGTGAGCAGAGGAAGACAAAACAACACATCCATCATGAGACGAAAATAGAAGTGTGTGTGAACATTTTTTAATCTTTTTTTTTTCTTCTACTCACAGTATCAGTTTCATTTCTTCCTCAAAATGTCCATGTTTTAAGTATTGATGAATTAATTTCCTCTAATTTTACGGAAGGTACAGCCACTGGAGATTATTCCACCTCTCTTTTCCACGTATTATGTTTTACTGTAATGGTCAGTCATGCTAACTTAAATAAGACTTAACATTAGAGAATATCTGGATCCAGTCTACTTGACTTACCGTCGCTCTTGCCCTCCTGGTTGGGGTAGGAGTTGTAGAAGAGGCCCTTCCCGTCGTGGGTCCAGGACATGCAGCTGAACTTGACTCGCTCCAGGCGGTCCTCCATAGGCGCGGCCCCTTCAACCCGCAGGAAGCGGATCTCCACCCAGTCAGAACCGCTGGCGCTGGTGCCGTACGCCAGGTACTCCCCGTCCTCAGAGAACGCATAACCTTGGAGTAATTAAAGGAACACAAACAGAACATTAACATTCTTTATTTAGCTGTCAGTGTGGACCCTATAAATAGCAGTCTATTTGTGGAGACAAAGGCATCACAGATCAAAGACTCAGCAGTTTATAACCATATGAATAACGGTTGCTAGGAATTTGTTGCAGCACACTCAGGATAGACGTGACAATAACATAGTGCTGTGACATTGACAATCGATAAATTATCGAACACATTCATTGATTGCCATATTCGAACATCAAAGGCAACGTTCGATATTGGCTATCCAATTGCTTTGCCTATTGTGATCACACAGTTTTGAGGCCACGGCCACAGTCCATCTCGTTCATTTCAATTCATTTTCAATGACAATTCCACATTTTTTGGAGTCAATTCCGACTCCTTGTAATGGAATTGATGGAATCGATTCTAAATCAATCCCCATTCCAAATGAAAATCAACACAAAAATTGTAGTTTTACGCTGGTTGGCATTCAACAGTGAGCCTTGAATTTGTCCCTCCCCCCTCACTTGTTGTGAAATGGATCAGACCAAGGCAGTCAAACACAGATTAGTATAGATAGGCCTAAATCTGAATTAATTAATTACAAATTCATTTAAATGAAACAGTTTCTGTGATTCCAGAGTTGGGAGTCGACTCCGATTCCATTTATTAGTAGAATCGATTCTCAGAATCGACGTGATAGAATCGAGTCGAATCGACTCCATCCCTAAATGAGAGCTGTCCGTTGTCCGGGCAGCGCTCATGGCATGTCCGTCTCCGTCAGATTTCCGTCCTTTTACTGGACAGACGGATTCGTCACCGCAAATCAGAGGCATTCCTAACTTAAAAAAAAAAAATAGCGGCAAACACGTTGACGTTCCAAAACAGCCCAACGGACAGAAATCTATCCGTTAGTAATTCTGTCAATTGTGTGGCCGCGGCCTCACGTGATCAAAATAGTCAGTACAATTGGCACTAGGCAATACATTATTGATTTAATAATAAGAAAGTATCTATATTTATAGATTTTACATGCATTTCATATTTAATACATTTTTGGTCAATGTCACAGCCAGGTGCACATATACATGTATCCCCTCAAATACACAAATCAGTCAGGCAAGGCCAGTTAACACACCTATGTGCACAGTCACAAGTCACAAGTCACAAAATAAAAACTATAAGTAAAAACAATAATGAAATAAATTGCTAGTGATTTGTTAGTGTTCAGGCTCTCTGAAAGCACTTGGCCTGCCTAGTGTGTACTGACAACAGGTTTTGTTCGTACCTCGCAGGGCAACCGTCCCGTCATCAGAGAAGGTGTTTGGATCCAAGAAGACTGTAGGCTCTGCGTCCAGGCTCTCCTGCACGTACATCACACTCTGGTTCTGGAGGCCCGTGTTGTAGAAGTGAAAATACCTGCAAATGGGGAGGCGAATTTGTTAATTCCTTGAAAACAAGGGATAGTTTATTAAATTCTCAGAAAATGTATAAAATTCTTTGAGTGCCGAACCCTGGAAAACTAGACCCCAGGGTTTTGAACAGCCTTGGGACACCTTGTGATTGTGCAGGCTGACTCCATAGTGTCCAGGTAATATTTTGACTCAGGGAGCAGCACTCACTGGACAATCAGCAAACAAAACAAACTTATCTCTGTTCCTCTCAACTTTGTGTCCATGTTCAGTTGTATGTGAGGATAGCACAAAGGTCTAAAACACGGTTCTGTTGCCACCCCACCCGTCTCACCTGCTCCCCCTCTTGAAGGGACAGCTGTACTTGGGGTAGTCATAAAGCTCGGTCATCCGCTCCTTGAACAGGTCTCGCACCTCACAGCGCTCCAGATACGGCAACGTCAGCTGGTTCTGCGCGTTGACGAAAGCCTGGAGGAACAAGACACCATACAACCACACTGACTCATTAGAAACAGCCAAATGTTATCATCTCTGGTGTTACATCTTGTCAACAAAACCTCAGGCTGACTGTGGTTGTTACTGCCAGTTCCCGACGCACTGCACTTGACCTCTGTGAGAAGCAGCTGCCAAACACAGTGACACAACCAGCAAACTATGTATTTGCTAGTATATTTTAAGCAGTTGACTTTGGCCACTTTGATGAGTCCATACACACATAAAAAACACATTCATACAAAGTATCTGGTAACTTTGTGTCCTCACACTGCAACAATGTAAACTGACAAGGCTATGCTAGAGATTCAAAAGATGGAGAGCATTTACCTGTGTCTTTTCGCTGTCAGGGTCCTCCAGCCAGCTGTATGGATCCGGTATCTTGTTGCCATGGTAGTCATCCACCTGAGACAGATAACAACGTTAAAGCTAACTAACGTTACAGGTTATAGTGTGTATTAGGTGTGGCATCCTAAAAACACAATGGACCTGCTGTGTTAGCAAGCTGGTACGTCCAGGTTGGCTAGTAACGCTAACCAAAGTCACAAACCCTAAAGATTAGCAAGCTTAAAATGGCACCGTTAATAAGGTTACAGCTAGCTGGGAAAAGCTGCCCATGCATTTGTCAACAAAGGCAGTCTAGGTTGACAGACCTTGGGCTAGCTAAGCTAACTAGCATGCTAACAAAGCAGACGTTCATGTCAATGAATGAAAAGCATGATGATTAAGCATCCCGGCTTATTAGCACGCTAGGCTAGTTAGCTAGCAGCCCTTACTTACCACTGCCTCGTCACGGTAAGCCTGTGGATACTGGAAAGACATTTTGGAGGTCAGTTTTCGGGTATTCCGTAACAGAAAAAGTTGTTCCAAAGACTGAAATATTGGTTTTGAAATGACCCTCTGGATCCTACAAAACATCAACTTCTACGCTGAAGCTTTTGCAGAGAAGATGCTCTGGTTACACACAGTCAACAAACACTGTGAAAAGCATTACCGACGGTCGCTGTATGGCCGCTCTAAATTATAGAGCGCCCTCTGTTGGCAAGGTGGATTAGTTTGGTTAAATAGTTTCATTTGCATTACGAAACATTAAAAAGATAAAATTCAGTCTATGAGTATTTAATTGTGGGCAAACCTACAGTTTTTTTTAATGGATATTGTTTTCCTGCATTTCACCTGACAGAAGAACTGTTACTTCATTTAAACTTGACTCAAGGCGAGAGTAACAATTTTTAGAGTACTTACCTAGGAAATAACTCAAGTAATGCTAATAGAGTAACGTTAACTCTCTAAAAAAGTAGCCAAGTGCATATGTAGCCTAGTTAATTCTCAATGGAAATCATTCCAATTTTGTGCATTTTTGTGAATGTTGCAAAATTGCTCCCCAAACAGTTAACTGATTACCTGTTTTGTTGTGGTTCTTGGAAATACTTCAGTGAGTTATATTCTCAGCCCAAATTTAAGGGATTGTCCCTTTTTAATCCAACAATAGGAGGCAAAGCTCAGAATGACTGTGTTTTACCGTAAATAGCAGATATCACTGCACTCTGGTGTCTAAAAATAAAACTTTAACCAAGTAGGACTAAACACATAAAAAACACTAAAAATCTACTCATCGCAGTAATCATAGTGAAGTTGAAATTAGTTACAATGCACCTCTGGTGAAAGGTTATCAGAGTCATCAGGGAAACTCCATCAGCGCTCTTATCTATCTGATAGAGGAGGGGAGAGGTCGACCCTTCACTCTTCATTCTTTCTGCCAGTCAGCTTCCCCTCTCTTCCTTCCTCTCTCTACTTAATCAATCAGCCCTGATTTGACTGTCATTATCCTCTTGACACCTACTCTTACAAAATGACTGATAGCACTAAATTACAGCAAATTAAGGCACTTTTAAGAACAGAGTAGGTAACTTAAGTGCTTAGCTGAGGAAATGAATGGATCCTCTATATTTTAGAGATATTGAAATGATAAATTTTAGGTAATGATTTTTTTCTTTCTGCTGAGAATACTGAAGATGAGAACGATCTGTCTCTAGCCTATATCGGTGTATGGTTACATATGGAGGCTGTCCTCCTACAATGTTGTGTTATTCTTCTGTGACGCCAGAATGTGACTGTACCTCATTCTGCAGCGATGCAGATAAGAGGCTCGAGACAGATTTAATTACACACCGGTGCGTCGGTCAAAGAGTAAACACATTGTTTGGATACCGCCGCCGATCAGACGCTCAGATGTCTCCCGGGAGATGTCAAGCCACTTGTTACTTTCAGATTTGGCCCCTGTAAGTGCGTCAGGGGCCAGACACAACACGCCGCAAGAGTTCAGCGGGAGAAGAAGAAGAAGAAGAAGGAACTCTTTGCTTGTGGCATTCCCTCATGGGTGAATGCACAGTGAAAGTGGAAGAGAGAGAGAGAGAGAGAGAGGCTGTCATAAAAACACAAGAAGCTTTTCACCTGTGCTGTTTTCTTGGGGCCGGTTGGGGGGGGGGGGGGGGGGGGGGGGGGCGGAAAGTGTCCCAGGTGGTTTTGTTCCTCATCCCAGGTTGTTACATTCCTCCTCTTGGCTTGCTCTCTCCTGATTGGCAGACTGTAGGTGTAGGGAAATGTTTGTGGTGTTGGTGGACGTTTTGGGTCAGCGGATGAACTTTGACCCCCCCCCCTTCCCCTGTCCTCCCCTGTCCTCCCTTCCCCTCCTCCCTCCATTCTTCCTCCCCTTCTATGAGCTGCAGTCAGGAATACCCCTTCTATGCAAAAAAAAAAAAAAAGGGGGGGATCTCTTCCTGTTTGCTTATGTCAGCCTCAGATAGGGGTCACAGAGCAATTGTAGGGAGAGAAAGAGAGAGAGAGAGAGAGAGAGAGAGAGAGAGGAGAGAGAGAGAGAGCAAGAGACAAAAAAGACTGACAGGAGCACGTGTGAGTCTGCTATGTGTGTAAGTGCAGGAGTGAGTTAATGCGTGCATTTGTGTCTGTGTGTGTGTGTGTGTGTTTGACGTGGGGGTGGAACCGTACATGCATGAATTAGCGGTCCTCACCCCCCCCCCCATCTTCCTCCATTGTCCCGGAACCCATGGTCAACAGTGGGAGGAAGCACCTGTCTGTGCTGTTGGGGCAGAGAGAAGGATGGCCACCTGTTGTCTTTCACTGTGCAGGGTGACTCCAAGGTTAACTCCTCCACAAATCTCTATGGTTTCACTATTAATCACTGCCGACGGTGATGAGAGGTGTTTTGGTTTTTATTCCTCCGCAGATACTTCTCTTTTTCGGATTAAACAATAAACCAGGGGAGAGGTTTTTCTGTCGGTCATGGCTGGCTGTTTGTCTTGTGAGTGTGAGGCCATCGGTGGCGTGACATAATGGAGGCGGGCGGACAGCGTTTTAAAATGTCAACATCACAAGATTAGAGATTAGATATACTCATATTAAACATACCAGCGTGAGACCGTGTCACATTTATCTTTTGATGTGTCAGCGGCTTTGTTTATAAGAACAGAGACTTCCCTTCTTGAGCCGGGTAGCGTGGCGTTGGGTTCGAGACGTGTGACATCATAACCTGGGTGAACTCATATTTGGATTAGGGGAAATCCAGATAAGATGCCTGGTTTACGCTGATATTAATCGGGTTACTGTAGCATGGAGACTTCTTACTCTTTTCACTCTTGGTTTTCGCTGTCTGTGTAAATTCTCAGATTCAGTAAAAAAACGAGGTGGTAAGCAGGACTTACTATTACTATTGGGATCATTATGTCTTTCCCCTGTATTAGAAGTAGTCAACTACTGCTCAGTCAAATAGGGAGGGGGTAACTTGCCACACCTTTTCATACCTTTTTTTGTTTTATCTGTGGATAGGAATATTCTGTTAATTGGTTAATTCATGGCAACAGGGATACTGAATCAAAGGGTATTGAAAGTGCAGTAAACAGCTTAACCCAAGCTTAATTTAACCAATAGTCATGTTAATCTGTGCATGTCAGCATTGCCACTGTTTTGTCACTTAGTAGTTGATGTATCAAATCTCTCACATTTCTTTTGCACCCCAAACCTCTTTATTTTGGACGATTTCCGGTTCCTATCTTCTTTTGATATGTCTGACCAAACCTCAGCTAAAACCTGCATCACGGCCCTACGGCTTAATAACAGCAGTCCGAGGGATCTCGAAGCGACAAAACAATACACAAGCGATAATAAGGACACTTTTAAACACAGAGATCACAGGAGGCGTCTTTCCTGTCTGTTTTTCTCATTCGGCTGTCATTAGCCGGGGGCCGGGATAACAGCCTCCGCTCTGTCCCGTCCCGTGTGTGATGTGGTGGTGGGTCAGCGCAACCTGTCCCCCTCAGATGTCCTCAGAAGACAGGATGTTATTGAGGATCCAGGCAAGGAAATTACAGCGCGCGAGGAAGAGGGATGTGATTGGTGCACAAATTACAGGAAGTGTGAGATGTGTTTGTCATCGTGCGCGCGTGTGTTTGCTCACTAAGGTAAAGTAGGTTCATTTGGAGACTGTGCCAATTTTATTGGTACCCAGGTAAGACAATGCAATGAATAATATTATGGTTTGATTATTGACAAAAGAACCACTATTCGTCTTTATTTAAGCAGTGTAAATATTGTCCTCTGATGACTTCAGTTTCTTTCTGTTTCAGGATGACAGCGGCGGCACTTCTAATAAGGTCCTGTCAGTTTCTTTTCAGACGTACAGTCTTGACTCCTTTCAACAGCAACAACATATAATAAGAGCGACAATAAGAGCGAGTCAGTCACCCCGAGGAGAGGGGAAGTTTGTCATTGTTTGGGCCGATCATGTTGAAAAGGCTGAGAGAGCACTCAGGTTGCCCAAAGCAGAGTTGCTGAGAGAGTTGAGGAGAAAAGGTTTAAGAAAAGTTTCACACAACACAACTTTTCAGGTGAAAGAAAGACAAAAATGTTTAGGAGGTTCAACGACTGGCAGGGGGGAAAAGAAGAGCTGATGTCACACAGTCTGCAAACGGACGTTTATCTTTGAGTCAAGGTGAAAGATGTGTATCTGTGCACTGGGACCAGGTTTTGCACCTTGTCAAACTCGTCAGTGCGCTCTCTTTCCGACACAGCCTACGCTCCGATTTCAAGTCTCGCCAAAGCTCGACAGTCGCATTTCCAGACAGAGCTGCACACTTCTCACAGACATCTGGAGAGCCTTTCTTGTCTTAATTAGTTAGGCAAAGAGCAAGCGGAGCAGCAGAACAAAGCTGGAGACCTAATGACACATCGACTCCAGTGGCAGAAGTCTGAGTGGTTTGTAATCACTGAGCTAAAGTCCACGCTGACCGGAGAAACAGGGCCAAAATAACAACATGAGTTTCCCTTGTCATTACACACACACACACACACACACACACACACACACACACACACGCACACACACACACACACACACACTCTACCCATTAAGGTGTGTCTATCATCTCTCTGTATCTCCTCTCCCTTCATCTCCTTTTCTCTCTTTTGTCTTTGAACCTCACCCGCTTTGTTTTCTGGGTTTGTCAGAAGAGAGAGAGAGAGAGAGAGAGGGAGAGACACAGAGATAGAGAGAGAATGAACGTATCGCTTGCGTGCAGACGGATATTACCCTTTTAAAAGCAAAACAAACATGTGTGTGTGCGTGCCCTGTAATTTGCTGTTGACATGTGCACTTACAGTGGGGCTCTGGGACCCGGTTAATGACTGGGGCAGGTAACACTGGAGACAGGTGGAGGACCTTGCTGTCTGACTGGTCCTGAGAGAGAGAGAGGGGGAGAGAGAGAGTGTGTGTGTGAGAGGGAGACACGGACCAAGACGTGCAGACAGACACAATGGCACCTGATGATGTCATTGATGTTGTCACTGAGTGGCAGTAAAGTTCCCCCTTTTTTTTAATGGACACAGTCATTCCAGAGAGGTCGACTCACCAAAACCATTTGAACACATTTTACTGGAGTACATGCTACTGCACTCTGTTCTTGCTCAATCAGAAAATTACAATATTGCGCCAGCGCTCTTACCTCCACGCAGTCCATGAATGCAACACGGTTGGCCAATTCTGACTTTACACTCTTTATGTAATGTTGACTGTATTTTTGTCAATGAACACTGTTGTATTTTTGCCTGCCTGCAACTTTTATTTTTGTGACTGATGTATTGATTCGGCTTTTTTGACCTAGTCTCTCTCTCTCAAAATATCATTTTGTAATGGGACTACCTGGCTAAATAAAGGTTTGATAAAAAACAAAATGATATTTTTGTCCCTTTGCCCCTTTAATAATGAAGCAGCAGGAGAGATCCATGTCAGTATCACTTACTGCAGTGTAAGGGATTGGTGACACACAGCAAACAAGCATGCGCACACAAAGGCTTATGCATGAACACGGCAACATGCATGCATGAACACACACACACACACACACGCACAGTGCATAAGCTCCTCTGCAGGGGTCACAGTAGGCCCTACGTATTTATCGGGCATAAGGCTGTCTGTGTGCGTTGTGTGTGTGTGTGTGAGAAATAGAGAGAGAGAGGAAGAGAGAGCGAGAGAGAGAGTTAGGGGAAACTCTAGCCTTGTGCCAGAGTGTGACAGCATGGATCAGGTTCACTTCTGTTTGTTCAGCGGCCATCCAGAAATATGGCAGGAATCTGAGAACGGTAAGCTACCCAAGACTGACTGAGCTGAACTGGCTAGCTGGTCCTGAGAGACAGAGACATACAGATATGAATAGATGGGGGCATACACACACACACACCCACACCCACTAAAACTTCCCTGAAATCCATTGTATCATGTCATCATCACTAGCAATGTTGTCACACTTGAAACTACCATTTTGATACCAACTGTATGTTTCCTCTTTAGATGAGACAAAAGCTCTAGGGGAAATGTACAGGAGGTTGTGTGTGTGTGTGTGTGTGTGTGTGTACGTGCATGCATGCCTGTTTGTGTGCATCCTTCCCGGATGGCGCGTCTCACTGTTGGTCATCATTATAGCCTGCCTCAGTAATCAAGAGGAAGACAAAACAATGTGAGGAGCCTTTTAATACAGTCAGGTGTGTCTCCCGAGGGTCCGGCACTTCCTCTGCTGTCAGCTATACACTGCAAAAAATATTTCACCTTTAACATTCAATCTTGTATCCAGTGGGAAAATCTTACTTTTTGAGACTTTTAAGATTTGACTTTGATTCTAATGCTGCGATTCACCTTGTTTCAAGAAAAGTGAAGCTGGAAATAAGCGACGAGTGGCACATTCTTTCACATGTTTAAAGAAGAATTAAGATTTTTAGAATGAATACAAGGTTAAATTAGGATGGATGTTGTTTATAGTGCACAGTCCCTGTAGTCACAAGGCCTGGGTGGAAAATCTGAGTACCAGGTATCACTGTGTCTTATGGTACTGTGCTGTGTTGTTGTAATAGTGATAATAATAATAGTAAGCAATTTAGTGTTGTGTATTGATTTGGTAATAAAATATGATGAGTCAAATGTAACAACGGTGAAGATAGAGTATATGTTGGAGCTACTGCCGGTGAAAAAAGAAATAATAGCAGCTACAGACGAGCAGGAAATATTACATCAGATTGCTGTCAAAGTGTTAGTACAGTAAGCCTTTGAGAGTGGCTGATAAACAGAGCTGGCAGAACTGAAAGCAAGTGTGGGAAAAAGGAAACACTTCACTAGAGACCACATACCCAGGAAGGATGTTTTCACTCTGGATGATGAAATCAACGGTCGACCGCAGCGGCTCGAGTTCCAATTAGCAGCCGTGGGTTTACAATAAGCTCATGGGGATCTGTATGGGAAACTGTTTGTGTGCTTGTGTATATTTGTGTATGTGTGGGCGGGTGCGATCACCCATTTAAACATAGCCTACTATAATATGCGCTAATATACATAAGAGATGCAGCCTCTGTTGTTAGTTTGTCAGTTTTTGTCACTTTAGTGTTCTTGCAGCTGTAACTTGTTCAGTTACAGTTGCATTTTGCACATGAGAGCGGCAGCCCTCCTTTTCAGTAAGTCACATTTGTCAAAAAATGAGATGGACTGCAAACTTCAATCATTAAAAATCCACAGAGATTCTAGGATCATCACATTGGCTGACAAAGGCAATCAGGAGGCTGAAGGAGAGGGTGGGTGAGGATCTCAGCTCCAGCCTCCTCAGCCGCAGGTTAAGTGGTGATGCTGGTCGTCCCCAAAGTGCTCCAGGGTTTCTGGCTTCATCCACTAAACCCCTCATTCGTGATCCTCTCTCAGCTGAGCGACATAGCTGTTAGTCACACAAGCTATTTTGGATAAACTCTCTGAACATAATGCAGCATCAGGCCACATTTTCCCACTGCATCTTGGATGAGCGGGTGCTTTCCATACTACTACTACTACTTTTCCATGTCATATACACCTATTTAAGAACGAATGCAGAAAAAAACCCTATTCTTATTTTTATATCAAAATCCCCTTACTTTTACTTCC
Organism: Centroberyx affinis; assembly: GCF_046629955.1. Classification (NCBI taxonomy): domain Eukaryota; kingdom Metazoa; phylum Chordata; class Actinopteri; order Beryciformes; family Berycidae; genus Centroberyx; species Centroberyx affinis. Next base: position 57,251 of record NW_027281544.1, on the reverse strand, counting down.
TGGAAAACTTTAATGGTGACCTCATTGTGTACCAGGATAATAAAAACCAACCAATAAAACGGTCACAGCTTTTTGAACAATCTTTCCCATCACATCAAATACACTTCCCTTCTCTCCCTATTAAAGATTATTATAACTGATATCGCATTGGTTTACACTTAAAGTTTGAAAGATTCCTAACCCTAACCCTGTGTTAACCATGTGTAACCATGTCCCGCTGTAATATCCTGTTTCAACAGGAAATACATCACATTAAGGAAGCAAGATGCTCTCAAAATGCTGTTTCATTGTGCCACAGCTGTTGACTACCATGGTGGATATCGCAGTTTAAGATCATTTCCTCCCTGCCCCTTTCAGAGTGATCAGATGTAATATCACACCAGTGTCAAGCCTGTGGTCAGCTCTGCCAATCACAAGTATCGATCAAAATAGATCACTGCCTAATTTTATTTGAGACAAATGTAAAACCCCAAATAGTATCAAATCTGTACAGTAAAGCCAAATTGTAAAAATTACAGCCAAGATGTATAAATCACTAATTTGCACTTACTAGCATTAAACTTGCATTAGTGTGTGTTGGGTCTTCAAAGTCACACCCCCTTTCTTGGGCCCCTGGTAATATATGTCGGCGAAAACTAAACTGAGTGTGAATAAATGAAAGCTCTCATTTACGTCATCCTTAAAAACAGGTGTTGTTTGTTTGTGTGTGTCTTTCTGTGTGTGTGTGTGTTGTGCGTGCGTCCATGCTTTGTCATCAGTATTGGACACTGCCTATCATTCATGCGTCTGCGCTCTGGGTCAGCCGAGCCCAGTGGCAGCGTGTTCTTCTCGTCTCTGTGGGTGGTTTCTTCGGGATTTGAAAAGACATCTGTTGTGAAGTGCGGTGGCATTCCTCTTAGCCTTGAAATCACGATAATAACCGCTGGCCTGTCAACAGGAGATCAGCCACCAGTGGGGGTGGGGGCATCGAGGATGTGTGTGTGTGTGTCTGTGTGGGGTGGGGAGGGTGCTGACATTCACACCTGATGAAATGGAAATGAGGAGGAAAAAGAGATGGGGAGAGACAGGTTATGTCACCGCTTTACTGTATTCACATCACATTCGTTACTGGCATCGTGTTGGTTTGGCCTCAAAGCTCATATTGCTCCTGTCACGTCAATAACGCGTTTCTGAATTGAATCGCTCTGACAAGACCAGCAGAAAACTGTATGTGCGTATGAGTGATTTCTGAACCACAAGATGAATACAGCACGGGGTAATGCATGGTAAAAGAAATCACTTTAGAGAACATGAAATGGACGGGGGGGGGGGGGGGGCTGACAGGCTGATATGAGGGCGACACGGGTGGGAGGAGAGGGGGGCCGCGACCACGAGACAGTTGTGACAGAATGTGAAATATTTCTCCCGGAGTCAGCCGTAAAACTTTTCGAAAGGCAGAGGTGGAGGACATGTCAAGCGTTTCACCTGTAATGGGTTGTAAAAAGGGCTCAGTCCTGACCGTCCCCGGCAATCATCATTGTCCCCCCCCCCGTCCGCGGGGGAGGTGACAGGCGGGGAGGGGACATCTTTGGTCCCGCTGCGAGAAATGTCCCTAGGCAGGTACAGGCTCCACCGTGGAAATTACAGGGCTAAAGACCATTTACAGAAGCCCCAGAGGCGCCCTTACTTTAGCCTGTATACAAGCAGGACTCTGTGGGCTTGTACTGTGTACTCTCCAGGTAACCTCCTGTAAATTTTTTTTTTAATATTTATTTTCTTAAAAATGGCCCATAGCCTCAGGGGGGTATGGGTGCACCGTGTGCATGACCTTTGCTGCATGTCACCCATCTCTCATACTATCAAATAAAACACACATGGAAATTCAGAATATATCAATGCCGCTGTCGTTGTCACTCAGCGAGCTTGTTCCTCCTGTGACAGGTAAATGTCACTTCCACTTCTTTTTGGGACAGTCATAAGCCCTTTCATCATCTTGGCAGTTTAAGAATGTTGTGTAGCATGCAAATTACCAGGGAGGCCGAGCCAGCACACATCCACACACACCAGACAAAAGCACAGGTATATGCGCCCACACACACACACACACATACATACCCAGAGATCTGAGTGCAATCTCAGTACAGATACCTCTTTACGACTCATACTGAAAAGTACATTTTGTCATTACTCATACAGTGCAAATGAGTAAGGAGTAAGACATGCCATATTGCGAAGTGTGCATTCAGGTGGGAAGGGATTTGAGAAGAGGAGGAGGAGGAGAGGAGAGCTGAATAGAAGGTGATGAATGAGATGTCTGAGGGGAAAGAGAGAGAGAGAGAGAGAGAGAGAGAGAAAGAGAGAGAGAAACAGTGAGAGAGAAGTGGACTTTAAATTACATGGCGGCTCATGTCAGCGGCCGTAATTAGTAGCTTGGTCAGGTGTGGTGAGTGGAGCAGGATACAGCAAAAGAAGGACCGGGCGTAAAAAACACAAAGACAAACCACAGAGAGAGAGAGAGGGAGAGAGAGAGAGAGAGAGAGAGAGAGAGAGAGAGAGACTATGAAGAACAGCACCCTATTGAATCACAAACTTCCTGCAAAGTGGAGAATGGGAATGAGAATAGCGTGTATGCCGAATGCACCTCTGTGAAGTGAAATCAGCTCAAAGACACACACGCACACACACACACACACACACACACAAATCACCGAGGCTGTTTGTCGCGTGTCAAGCGCGTGGAAGATAAGTCTGCAAATTCAGACAGTTCTGCAGAGCGCTGGCAGTCTGCCAAGTCAAACGTTGCCTTCGGAGAAAAGAACAAGACCAAAGCGCGCTGGGGTGAAAGCTGGGCTGCCCATAAACTCACAACACAACACAATTACCCACACGGTGCGGAGATCACCCCCGCCGAGCAGCACAGTGCGACAGCTGGACACTGGGTGAAGCCTCCTCAAATGGGGAAACACACATTCAGGACTGTTCCATTCATTCATTATCATCTATTTCAGCCTATCAAGATTCGTAAGCGATGGCACAGCTTGGTGTTTCGGCCTGCTGCACGTGTCGGCAGCTGAGCATTTGATGCATTATAGTGTTTTGGGGGGGGGGGGATTTTTCAGGATCCCGCACCAGTTCTGCAAGTACAACAAAGAATTGTATTAGGGTGAGAAGACAGAACAAAGGAGCATACTGCATCATTTAAGGTGAAGTCGACCCTTTAGAAACACCTGGAAAGAAAAGTGGGAAAGAGGAGGAGAAGAGGGGAGAATCAGAACCAAGCTGCTCTTGTTTTGTCTACACTCTTCAGTCTTTTTTTCTTTATTTTGTCCTTGACATTAATGCAACATTGTGTATCCGCCCAATGTTTATAGTATATGTCTAAGTGTAATGTCTCATTTGTGCTCATGCAATAACAAGATATTTGCATTAAAACAATGCTGTTTTCTATATTATCCAACAGTTATTTTCATGTGTACTCCACTTGGCTGTTGATTTGTATAAAAAAGTTCTTGAATATTCTAGATCTAGATTTAATGTTCCAGGATTGCAATTATAATTCCAAATACTACTTGCAAGATATACATAGAGGAAAAATGTTTGCTTAGTCTCGAACAACACGGCTTATCTCTTTATCTCTTTAGTAACTTTCTAGAGATCCACATCAGGAAGTGTCTGCATCAGTCAGTCAGACAGGCAGCGCTAATATATACAGTGACAATATTTCAGTCTGCAGCTGTTGTGAGGAAGAGTGGGCTATTACATTTCTTCATATTCATAAAGTGTCATTTTACTCGCTGCATTTTACACTGACCATCTAATTAAGCTGCAGAACATCCAAGGAATAACCAATGATATGACACATTTTGACACAATTTTGCCAAATTTGATTTACTCACTAAGACTATTACAGATGATTAAGCCTAAATGTTAATCAAGAATTATTATATCTGGCATTTTCTGGATGTTGGTTTGTATGGTTTATGATGTGATGATTCATATGTGCTCTTTTAACCCTGTAGGCAAACCAAATGTCCCATATGAGACAATGAAAATTAATTAGAATTTGAATTGAATTGAATTGAACTGAATTGAATTGAATTGAACTGAACTGAACTGAACTGAACTGAACTGAACTGAACTGAACTGAACTGAACTGAATTGAATTGAATTGAACTGAACTGAACTGAACTGAACTGAACTGAACTGAATTGAACTGAATTGAACTGATTTGAATTGAACTGAATTGAACAGAACTCAACTGAACTCAACTGAACTACCTTTCTGAGGAAAAAAAAATCCTGTTCTGCTTTGATTTTTCACAACCTACTTTACAAGCAAACTACAAGTACACACACACACACACACAAAAATCAAATCCTGTCCTTGACTTCCGAACACAAGGCAGGTATGCCCTCTCGCCCAGGGAAGGAGGAGGAGACTGTCAGAAAATGGAGATGTATTTGTCTGATCCGGACATAGCTGTGTGACAGCCAGCGCGCCTCCTGGAGAAAGCTCTGTTGTTGTTCTTATCAGCCTCACGCCCCGGGGCAAGAGAGTGAATGAGCAATGGACAGCTCACCCCTCTCCCCCCCCCAACACACATCCACATACCCACCCACTCCAAGGAGGAGGAGGAGGAGGAGGGGGCAAGAGAGGAAAAGGGAGTGTATCTCTGTCTCTCTCTCTCTCTCTCTCTCAAACGCACACCTTCCCTCCTCCCATGTGAGCAAAGAGAAAGAGACACACACTCAAGTGCTCAGTCAGTCACACACAGGTACACAGGATACTGAGGTTGATTGAGAGAGAGAGACAGAAAGAGAGAGAGAGAGAGGGGACAAGAGAAGGAGCGCTGCCACCGGTTGCTCATAGACACTCAAGGAGGGCACAGACCGCCTGCCTTATGTGTGGCTCTTCTCAAGGCTTCACAGTAAGTTGTGCAACATCACTTTCATCTCTTTTTGGCGCTGCTGTAGGATGGAGAATGTGCTTATTATTCTTATTTATGTACCAGCATGGATTGGAGTTGGGTATTTTTCACTTTTGTACTTTTTAATTTTTAATTTTTTTTTGCATTCTGACATTGTCCCGTGAAACGCAGCGCTGTCACAGTGAAGAAAAGAGTGCTTTCTAAAGTCAGCCTATTACTTGCTGTCCTGCGAGGCACAGCTGTGCGCCTTTGACTCATGTCTCGATTTTCAGAATATATTTTCTGCTGTGTCACTGGGTTCGACGGTTTCGGAGTGAGCTGTCACGCTTGTGACAGTCATTCTGAGTCAGCTGTGGTGACACGGTGAAATGTCAACCATAAATCTCATCTCCGTGCGCTTATTTATTTGCATTTCTGTCTTTTTCAGCACAAGTTCAAATAGAGTGTCATATTTTGTTCGCTGCAGCCCGTGTGCCACTGCTGCATATAGATGCCAAGTTATTGTGTTGCTTTGACAGGTTTCTGATTTATTTATTATTTCTGGGTTTGTTTGGGAGTCTGGAAATTCTTTCAAGTGAGGAAAAGTGAGCGTCGAGACGGGAATGAAAGCCAGTGCAAGAAATGAGGTGAAAAGTTTGTTTCTCCCCGAGCTAGAATAATATCTGACAAAATCCACATGATATGATAGGGTGATATTTGGGAATTTGACGCTTTAATGCAATCTTTTTGGTTGGGTCTAAGATTGATGACACTTCAGGAGGTAACTGAAGTCACATGAGCCCCACTCTTACCAGCCAAAGCCCTTATCTATTACTATCTCCAAGGCAAAGAGATGAACCCAAAAAAAAAAGGAAGGAGTTGTTGACATTATTAGATCTGAGAGGACATTTCTAAACATTGTCTTTTAATCACAAGCCGTGCTATCTTCTTTTTTCACTCTGGTTCAATGCTTCATCACATCAGTCGGCGCACTTTGCCTTGCTGTCGGGCTGAGTTATCCGCCAACTGCCTTTGAAAGACAACAATCTTCCTGAGGAGGGAGGGAGAAACACAGAGGGGGGAAAGAGAGAGCGGGGTAGCGTAGACCGGGCTGAGAGCCAGGTCCCAGTCAGCTCGGAGGAAGTCTGGCCGATTCACTGGGAGCACTGGTTTCCTTGTGAAAGTGGTCCTGACGTGCACAGGAACCTCCCTCGTAGCCTGGGGGGGGGGGCGCGATTGGGATAGTCACAGGATGTTTGGGACAGCGGGGGCAACGGGGCAGCGAGCATGAAGGTTCCACTTTGAAGTTTGTTTGTCCGGTAGTAGCGGTCGATGGGAAAGTTAGATTCCCCCACCGCCACCTTACCTCCTCTTGTCTCACACCTCACGCTCGGGAATCTAATTTTGGCTCCATTCAAGACTGGACTTCCCCTGATCCCTCAGCTGTTGTTTGTGGTGTTTATGCTTTATTTGTTTCCTTGAATAGTACGAGAAAGGGACAGGGTGAATGGGGTATAAGGAGGAAATGTAGAGCGGCAAAGATGAGGATGGACTCAAGAGGAACAAGGAGTTTTGTTTTTAAATGAGATATCTACCATTTGAAAAAAAAAAAATCCTACTCTTACAAAATGATTGATTTCAGGAAGTTACTAGTAGGTCACATTTGATAACACTCTCATAGCCAGAATCCTCTATTCTTTACAAATACGGAACGATGAACATAAGGCAATATTTTTCCCATCTTCTTATATAGACACATCTCCCTGTCTCCCCTGTAGGCCTCCTCCTCCCAGCACAGCACAGCCATGTTAACCTCAGAGGGGTCACCGCAAAGCACGGGGGTCATCACTGCGGCAACGCCAGAGACACGGGATGCGGACATGACATCGTGGAGCGAGGCCGAGTTCGAGGAGAAGTGCACTTACATCGTGAAGGACCAGCCTCTGGAGGAAGACTCGGAAAACCACGGCAGGACGCGGGCCGAGAGATCCCTGCCCAGAAACCTGGCTCTGAAACGCCGCCCCGACTCAGCAGAGGTACGCAGCAAAGTGGGCCGCACTTTTCCTGTTTGTGAGCGAATGGTTAAGAGTGTGCAAGCAGTGGAGTTGTTGTCAGGTTGTTGTATGGGACTTAAAGGGATGCCTTGACTTCTTGAATTTTTCTTGACCAGAAAAAAGTCAAAATGTATTTTTCAGATGATTCAGATTTCCTAAAAAGGCTTTTCGGAAGTGTTTTCTTCAATAAAAACCAAGGCAGTAAAATGACGACGAAAACTAACCAGCTAAAATTCCAAATATCTCAGTAAATCTCATGAAGTGGTGTGTGAGTGTGCGCTGTATATGTTTATGTTTTGTGTAACTGCCGACCCCTTGCGTCACTCCAACATCCTTCCATCTGCTCATCCATCCTCGGGCAGGAAGTACTTGACATGTTGTTGTCTAATTTCAGCTTTTCCTCTCTGCGATGTACGTCCTCGTCTTGAGACAAGGACAGAGACAATAGCCAACCCCCTCACCACACAGCCTGAGGTCCCTATGATTAGCAGCTACCACAGATTCCCAACCCATTGTCCCCAGCGCACAATTACACCGTAAAGCGGAGGCAGTGGGTCCCACCTTACAGAGTGCACCATAAATAATCCTCCGGATAAGGGCACATCAGCCACAGTTACTTACATGAAAGCCGTAGATGGTTGATGTTTAACTGGATGGACCGTGGCACCGAGATCGCAGATAGCGCGGCATCAAAGCCGCTTCTTCAAACGGACAAGAAAAGATTTTAATTGTTTGTGAGGATGCGTGGAGTTTCCTGTTCAAATACACAATAGAGGATTAGGGTAGAGTCTCTGTAGATGAGAGATCATAGTCAGGTGAGATCAGAGGAGATAGCCCAGGTGTCTGCCGCTGAATACCTGCACTACCACTTTGACCTTCTAATAAGGTCTGTCTGGAGTCTGGATGACACCAAAGAGCAGGCCGCAGGTTACATAGGGGTACAACTGTGTCACATAGGGACCTAAAATGGAGTTCTCAAACTAAGCCAATGAAAGTGGGAACAGCTACATGGATAAACTGGAGATAAAACGTATGGCTAAGCGCAGATATATATATAGTCGGTGCATACACAGGGGAAAATCCAACTCCACAATGCCAGTATTGCTCTGAGATGAAAGAGAGAATACATTACCATTGCTTTAGGGGATTTGAAGGCAGAGCTTAAGGTGCCGTTGACGGGCTGGGGTGTGCCCATGACACCCTATCCTCTCTTCCCCACCCCGGAGGCTTGAGACGGGGGCTGAGTTTCACACCTGGAGGTAGCAGAACAAGAGTAGTGGTTAAATTTTAATACGGCAGAGAAACTGAAGATAACTCGTGTGATTGGCTCATGAAATATTCATCGTGTGAAGGAAAGGACATAGTCTTCTGTCACAGCCTCGCGAATTCTCATTTACAGATTTTTCACAACGTGGAAATATAATATATTGTCGTGGTCGCCTGTACATGTTAAGAAACTCATCTGATTGCTCATTTCCTTTTCTCGGGCCAGTAATTCTCGGGAGGCAATTTCCTGTTGAGCTGACCTGATCTTTCTGATTAGTCACCAAGGAACCGACAGATAGGGGATCTGATAAGGAAGACTGTATTCTCTAGAATCTCATCACTTTAATCTTGGCTTTCTTACTCAGAGGGCATCCTTTTGCTTGTTCAAGTCCCCATTTTGAGTAAGAGCCTACTGTTTGATGATGCCATATCCTGCTTGTTGAACAGGTGCTCGGCGTGACCAGTAAGGAGCTGATTCCCAAGGGGACACGCTTTGGCCCTCTGGTTGGGGAGATCTACACCAATGAAACAGTGCTGAAAGATGCCAATAGGAAGTACTTTTGGAGGGTAAGTGAGGTGCATGTGTGCCTCTGGATTTGTCTCTACATGCATGTGAAGTCTGAACATATGTGTTTCAAAACTTCACATCCTGTGTCTGTTTCTGTGGAGGCTGGTGTGGCTGTGGTCTGGCACGGGATGGCAAGTGTGGTCCGCTTCTGACATCCTGTGAAACTGTGACTGTCTGTGAATGCTTAGGCAGCTTTAAATGCTACTGAGTTATGATATGCCTGTGTGCGTGTGCGTTTGTTTGCCAGTTGTGGATATGGCTGTTTGAGGTCACACACAGCTGTTTGGTTTCAGTGACGCAGCGGTTCTCTTCTCTCTCCGCTTCTCTCGGCAGTGCCACGGTCTCACTGCCAGTAAATACACATGTACACACTCCTCCTGATTCTCAAACTCTCACACTGACTAAGCAAGGAAGTGGCTTTGAGCCTGAGAGCCTCTACATTATGCTACATGATGCAGTCAGCAGGATCAGGACATTAGTCTACAAAAACGTATTACACATGTCTGTGTAATTCTACAGATAAGACTCAGCAACCTTGAAATAATGAACCGCTGACACAAACTTAATAGTCATAACACAGACAATATGTTTACATTACAGCCATGACTCAAGCAATAATGTGGCTAAGGAGCAGATAGCATAAAGAGTATAGACCTAAAGAGAGGGAGCGAGAACTCTCTGTGATACACAAAAGCAAATAAGCAATTCATTTAGCTGAGTATTTAGCAGATTTTTGAGAAGGATGGCAGTCATTCAGATACACAGTAATGATTCATTCACGCCGAAGGCAATGGGGAGTAGAGAGTGGTAGTGGGCGAGCATAGTATAGGCAATACTATATCCAGTCATAAGGTGAAATTCTTGTTCAGTGGTGCTATCATAACCCTAGATGACTTGTGTGCTGCAAAGACACACTAGATGTAGCACCCCATCATCGACTCCCTCAGCTGAAAGAATACATTTACCATAAAAGCCCGTGGAAAGTGATAACGTCATGGTCTCAGATTCAGAGGAGGATGTGATGTTGACGTGCAGTCATCTGAACGTCTTTCTGGTTCTCTCGTGCCGCAGGTCTTCTCCGAGGGGCGCTTACACCACATCCTGGACGGTTTGAACGAGGAGCGCAGCAACTGGATGCGTTACGTCAACCCGGCCTGTGGGGCGGAGCAGCAGAACCTGGTTGCGTGCCAGAGCGGCCTGGACATCTACTTCTACACAATCCGGCCACTTCAGCCGGGCCAGGAGCTCCTGGTGTGGTACTGCCCCGAATTCGCCCAGCGCTGTAACTACCCACCGCTGGGGCAACTGGTGACTGAGAGTATTGGTAAGTGTCTATGTGTGTGGTAGTATCCATTTAGGATGGCACAAACAGAGTTGTTGGACACCTAAGGTAACGGGGACCATTGCCTTGCCAACACTCTGGGACATATCTGGTGTGTGTTGTTATTTGAGGAATAAAGCTCTCACTCAAAGCGCTGGCCGACTGACACACTCTTTGTGTGGGTGTTTAACAAGCTATACAGTCACACCCACGGCCCTTTGTTAAGGGTGGACACAAAGGAAGAGAGGAGAGTCCTGAAAGGGGAGAGGGCCTATCTCCAGGTGTAGCCATAGTCCCTGTGTAAGGTGAGACCAATTTCAGGACTTTAGGCAATGTTTCAGTTTCCCTTTTTTTTTAAGCCCACATAGAAGCACAGCTGGCAACTCACTCACACACACACACACATATTCATTCGCACACACTCCAGCAGTGAGACACGAATGCATGCGCCCCCTAAAATACTCATACAAACGCACACACGCACACTCCCACACAAGAGGAGTGGGGGGTTTGCCTGAGGTGCTGACAGCGTTTTGGCACGACTCCCCTTATTTATTTGGCTCTTAAGGAGGAAGAGGGGTAGGAAGCGCTCCAGTGACTACTTGAACTTCCTGACGAGGCATCCCGCTGACAGATTGATATCTCACTGAGTGTCGGCTGTTTGTTTGCCGAGAGCTCGCCTCTCAGAAAAGGGGGAAGGGCAACACAGGGGAGCACACAGTAGATAAGGGTTGCTCTGTGTTTGTGAGCTTGTAGCTGGATATTCCTGTGTCCAAGTTTAGGTGAAATGCACGTGTGTACTGTATTTTGTCTTCCTCTGTTTGTCAGCTCTTGTCCTTTGTCTGTTCTGGAGTGAGTCAGTTGAACAGAATCTCTCTCCCTGACTTCCTGGGTATACAGTGGAACAGAGTGCTGAGACAAAATACAGATTTGGATCCAGATTTCATAAACTCAAGCTGTTTGTAAAACCACAATGGAAAATCAACATTAGCCACCAGTCAAATGTCAAAGTGGTGAAATGGTGAAACTGACTGGTGAATTCTTTGGCCAATCAATCACTGTTGAAGGCAGATGAAAAAATAGTTTCCTATCCTGTGTAAGTTTGTGGTGTATATAGTCAATTGCAACTGTACCTCATTTACTCATCCAGGCCTCTAATGCAAGTAACATACTGTAGCCACTCACTCCTCTCCTCCATGCTATCTGTATCCTGATCAGACCCCTATTGTTTCACTTCTGGTATCCGCTTTCATAGAGTGCCCAGGCAGGTCTGGGAGACTGCAGACGATCTTAACAGACGCATACACACATGTTGGCCTACGCAGACACACAGACACATCAGATAAAACCGCACTTGGTTGTCTTTTTCATCAAAGCAGACAGCAACAGGTTGGAGTAGTTTCCTTTAAGAGGAAAGCTGCAGGCTGCGGTGATGTCAACAAGGAACTGATGAGTGTATGATCACAGACGACATGACTGTCAGGAGTGTCTGTATCACTGGATGCCATTGCTGGGAGATGACGTAATTCTATAAATGTGTCACTGGTGCGCATATGACATTTTTTAAAACCTGTTATGATAGTAGATACTTGCAATGCAATATCAGGCTTAGGCTTACATGTCTACTAATGATTTCACCTGATCCTGATGTCCTGTATGCATTTCTGCATGTTTTTTGTCCCACAGAGCAGAGTCAAGCTCAGGAGAAGACTACAGGGAAACGAGGACACAGCGTCTCTGAAATCCTCCGGGAAGAGCCTTCCAAATCCCTGACTCCCTGCCCCAGGCGCCCGGACAGTCCTTTGTCCCAAACCAGCCTCCCCATCTTTCCCTTGTGTCCCCGTGTTGTCTATCCCCTTCGCCCCCACTCAGAATCTATCCATGGCCCTAGTTACGCACCTATGCCGTATTGCGGCCCTCCGGCTCCCAAAAGGCCAGCTGTGAGTAGTCCCACCACCTCCCATTTGCACTTCACCTTAAAGCACAATCAAGGGCCTATCGCAGCCAAACCTTACCAAGAATCCTCTGTGCCTGACCGTGTTCATCCTGGTCTGAGGCCCGCGCCCTACCTGCTGCCTCACTACCCAGTTGGCCTCAGCAGCATTCTACCTCACTCATACCCATTCTACGGTGATCGACTAAAACCTCACATGACACTCTCATCTCATTTACTGCCCTTCAGTGGCTATGCACACTTCCTCCATGCTTCAGCCAGTGGACACAAAGACTTGACTCTTGCACTAACCAATACCAAACAAGACCTCATTCTTTCACCGACCAGTGGGCACAAAGACAACAAGGACCTCATGTCCAGAAGGGCAAACTACCTCAGGATCCCCAATGTCACGTCACCTGATGACCTCAGAGATTACAAACTCTCCCCCTCCAGTAGTGTCCATGCGGACCTCCCTATACCTGCCACCTCCAGTGCCTCATCTATGGCCACCTCCCTCCGGGGGGCACTGCCCTCTCTTGCGGCGAGGGGAGGCTCACCACCGGCGGGCATGGCTGCCTACTCAGACTGTCTCCCTTCCAAACCCACCTCTGCCACACAGAGCAATGATGAGGATGCAATGGACCTCAGGAAGACCAAACGAGGACAGGCCATTGGCTACAAGACCCTGTCCTACCCTCTCACCAGGCAGAACGGAAAGATCCGGTACGAGTGCAACGTCTGCGGAAAGATCTTTGGCCAGCTGTCCAACCTCAAGGTTAGTTCCTCCTCATCATGTCAGTATGAGCAGAGTGGGAAATAAATGCCAGCCTCCAGCCAAAATGTGGCTGGCAAATCTGACTACGCTACAAGTAACTTTGTTAGATAACAACCATCATTTGGAGGTTCTGCTAATTTCTAAAAATCTAGCTGGCTTACAAAACAATGAAAGTGGCTGGAGAATATTAGAATTTATGAGCCACTATGGTGTGGTGGCCTCTTAAAGAGTTTGACAAAATAAATGCACTCATCCCTGACATGCTGTCCTCAGGTCCATCTGCGAGTACACAGTGGAGAGCGTCCCTTCAGGTGTCAGACCTGCAGTAAGGACTTCACCCAGCTGGCCCACCTGCAGAAACACTACCTGGTTCACACGGGAGAGAAGCCACATGAATGCAAGGTACAGCTATGTCCAGAAATTGTCCCTACAATTGGTATTGACACTGTTTCTCAGTGGCTTATTGTATCAAGACTAGAAGCCGTAAAAGCATGTTTTTATCCTTTGACTGCAACCGAAGCTTCTCTAACTTATTCCCATTCTTTCTGTCTTGACTTAGGTGTGCCACAAGCGTTTCAGTAGCACCAGTAACCTGAAGACCCACCAGCGGCTCCACTCAGGTGAGAGGCCCTACCAGTGCAAGCTGTGTCCGGCTCGCTTTACTCAGTTTGTCCACCTCAAGCTTCACAAGCGCCTCCACACTGGGGAACGACCTCACCGGTGCCCTCGCTGCCCCCGTGCTTACCTCCACTACTGCAGCCTCCAGGTGCACCTCCAAGGCTTCTGCCCTCTCTCCCCCTCCTCAGCCTCCCACGGACCCTCGCCGGAGGAGCTGCACCGAGTCAACATCGAGATCGAGAGGTTTGACATAAGCGAGGCAGCAGAGAGGCTTGAGGCCATGGCTGCAGAGGCCGAGCTGGACAAGGGGAGTGTTATTGGCCTAATAAAGGAGATGGAAGCCCAGAGCGGCGCCGGAGGGGAGGCCATGTCCTTAGAGCTGAGCATCTACAAATCAGCAAAGGAGTCTTCCGCCTTTCAGCTGCCTCACGGCAGCTCTCTACCTCTGCATCCAGCCAGCATCAAGCTGGAGTCAGGCTGCATATCAGAGTCCTAAGACATCCTTGCTAATCCATCCATATAATCCTTAGAGGTCAGCTCAGCAGCTGTCTGTTACTGCCCTATTTGAAGTAAAGCCTTATCTCAAACACGGATTGCCTAGCCTACAACCTACCAGGACTGCATGTGAAGAAGAGGGACTTTAACAGAGCGCCCAGGGAGCCGTGACTTCATTGTGTTGATGTCTACATGTTTGTTAATTTATTACACAGTTAATATTAATCTAAAATTCACAAACACTGAGAGATTTGTGATGATATTTGCTTAGCAGGGTTTTCTATGTTTTCTACTATTTGTTTTGTATCTCTAGAATGTTTGTCTACATGGAGTAACAACTAAACATGTGATTATGCATAAAGAAAGTTTGCCCTTCTTCATGTTCTTATTATATTTTTGTGTTTGCACTGTGTGAAAGTGAGTCTTTCCATCTGTGTACATGTGTGTGTATTTATGCCTCACAGAGTTGAAGTGATAACAGGTGAAAGCTTGGGTGTGTGCATGTGTGTATGTGAGTGACACAAATAGAGAGAGAGAGAGAGATAGAGAGATAAGGAGAACAAGGGAGACATAGTGTGCACATTTTGTTAATGTTCACACATGCATGCTTTTGTATGAATGTGTGTGTGTTGGTGTGGGAAGGTGGTGACGTGGATATATAATCTTGTTGTGAGTCTTGAAGTACTCACCAGCAAGCCTTAACCCCTTCAATCTGGAAAAAAAGGTCACACACAAGTCACAAAATTAGCTTATGAATAAGAACCTGCTGCTTATTTAGTACTCTTTGTCTCCGACATAACAGTTTCGGTGTGAATCACTTGACCCCAATGGCAACAGTCGATGGCAACAGTCGATGACTCCAGTTTCTGTGATATGATAAAAATAACTACTTCTGAGTAGCACTTCGCTTGATTCAAATTCAAGGAAATGTAAACTAAAAGGAATAAAACAGACATATTAACATATTACAAAACAGCTATAATAAAGGGGACTGCTGGTTCCATTGAAGCCGGATAGCAGAATAGGAATAGCACAAGACTATATAACAGTAGTGTTATCATTACAATACAAAACTACATAAGAAGATTATCATAACAATGCAAAACTAAAAGACCATTCAGTGGTTCATCAAAGTGAAGCCAAATGGCAAATGATACTGCTGGCTCAGTCAGGATCACTCAATGAAATTAAGATTCCATACTGGTCTAGTTTACTGAGAGCAATAGCAAATCAGTTAAATGTGAGTTTATTAGTCAATTGATTCAGAGAAGACAGACTTTGTAAATAGTATTTCCTAAGGCATAACTATGCACCAAAATATCACACCCTGTAAAACTGGTCAACCTTCATCTGTCTCCTCCTACACAGTGACATACTGTATATATGAAAGATTATCTGCAGAACGGAGAATGAGACTATGAATGACAGATAAGCACATGGACAGAGATGACTCCTACTTTCATCCCTTCACGAAGAACAGCCAGGAGAGAAGGATGTATGCCCACCAGTGTTCAAAAACTGAAACATAAAATGCTTCTGCCAAGGCATATGGAGGGATGATAGACCATACTGAGAGATGGCTTCTGTATTTGTCAGAGGCCGTTCCTCAACGGGACAACCTGGGTACAAACCCCCTATATAGCATGCATCTGCCCTGCTGAAATACCCTTGAACAAATCAAAGAGTTCCTACCAGCTCCAGGGCTGCTGTTCTTTAGCTGACCTTGACCTCTGACCTCCCTGGAGGGGGAGAAAGTGAAAAGAGGCTCCCCTACTGAGATCAATGAAGTATCACATCTTTTTTATTATTAGAAATAATATAGTGTCCCAAATGAAACATTAGGGCATATCCGTATGATTAAAAGAACAGGTCAGTAGGAAAAGATAGGGTTTCCAAGGTGAGCTTCAGCACAGCTCACCTCCAGTACAGTGGGCGGACGGCCACTGATGCCCCTTTAAAACCGTGCAGTGACGTCAGATATTTTTGACGGGGGGGCAGGCAGGCAGGCAGCGGGAGGTAAAGGTAACGGATCTACCGACGGTGAAGGATGCCCAGAATAATGTCACTGGTTTATTCTCTCGCCCACGTATCCGTATCATGATAAACGCTGCTGGGGCGGTCGCCCGTAGGATGCCGTCGGCGGCCCGGCGGAGCGGATGCTGGATAGCGTGGTGCCAGGCGGTGCTGCTCGGCGCGTCGGCGCTGGTTATTGTGGCCGAACGGAGCGCTCGTAAGTGGGCATACAATTCCCATAGCAGTCGGACTCCCAGTTTGCTGGTGTGTGAAATAAAAACGATTTTAATTAATTAAAACGATGCAGTAAATTATCTGTTTTGCTTTGGATATGCTCGTTAGTTACAGTGAATGGAAATGCTGTTGCACAGCCATGATGCTTCGCCGTGCCATGGCTCTTCCAACAGCCGTAGTTCTGCTCTGACCGTTGGGCTACATACAATTCAAATAGTCACGCTGGCACAGCCGTTACATTTTGGCTAACCTAGCTAGTTTATCTAGCTGTAACGTCTGTACTGAGCGACGGTTAGCACAGCGTTTACCAAATTGGGGTCCTGCAGGGGGTTCCCCAGCAAAATGAGGTCTAGTGTCATGTCACAATTATTTCACTATTTAGACGAATGAGCGCATGCAGAAGAATGAGTCGTATCTACCAACATCTTTGTAAATGGGGTTCATTGGGACGAAATCATAATGCAAATCTATTTGGGGGGGTCACTGACATTAAAAAAAAGTTTGGAAACATCCGGGCTGACAGCATTGCTGGACTCTAAAAGCTTGAATAAGGTTTATGTTACATTTCTGTAAATCGACCTGCCAGCCAGTTGTCATTTATTTGAAGGGCATTTGCTATTTGGTAAGCTACATTCTGGCTTGTCTGGTGAGGTAACGTTAGCTAATATCCTCTGCAGTTGTCCTAGTTGACTGTCATCAATGCCTACGCATAGCCACAATTTATAGATATCCCTAGCAACCCCCCAAAATACTGTATTCCAATCCAGACCCAACTGGTGTCTGTATTGAAAACATTGTGCAGCACACTCGGTATGAAAGATTCCCTGACTAAGCAGATCAATGACAAGGGCAGGACACCAGAGGGATGAGGTGACTGGATGTGCATGAAAAGTGACTTTGTCCTCAGCACGTATACCATTCCCAGCAGATAAAAATACTGCGCCTCCAGGGCTCCTCCGGTGAAGTCTGTCAGTCACAGAAAGATGAGGCGTTAAGTAAACTGATCTATAGAATAAGAAGCACTTTAATCCCCCTGGTCCTTGTCGAGTCAGTGTTTTCTGAGTGCAAGCTTATAACTAACCAATAATCTTGTATAGATAGGCTATGTAAAGGCCAGGATTCAGTCCCTTCTTGTGGGAACTTATATCACTAGGTGCTAGATAGCTTCCAGGCAAGTTGAAGGACAATTCTGCTTTTCTGTGCTTCAGTGAGGTGGGTGTGCTGTTTGAAGTCTCAGGGGGTCTGCTCTCTGCTCTGCCGGCCTCTTGAATCAATGAATCCTCACACATTTGCTGTGTTTTATGTGCTGTGTTTCATCTCTTAACTGAATACATTATCATAAAAGAGTCATAAAAGAGTTTTGCCCTATAAATAATTTATTATAATATATTATATAAACAGCTCTCATTCGGTACAGAAACAATGAACACTTACTCCACCTTTTGCATTTATACGTGTGTGCATCTGTGTGTGTTTGTGTGCGTGTGGTAGTGATCTACTGTATAGGGTTTTACCTCTGGAATGAGGAGACGCAGTGGGCAGGCCTCACCCTCGGCCTCTTCCTGCCGGGGACGGCGGTTCAGCTGTTGAGTGTGAAGTGGTACTACGATGACGGCGATGACCGCCGATGCTACCTCTCTGTCATACACCTATTGCACTTGGGCATCTTCAAAAGGTGAGATCTCTGGCACTTTGGGAAATAACTGTCCATGGGCCTAACCTCATATAATCAGCATCCGGTGGCTGATGTTTCTTGTGCAAGATCTTTAATCCAAAATATACCATCAATGACATTATTAAGATATGCTATTTACAGGAAGATTTTATCCAATATGCCACAGTGGGAATCAAACCATTACGCTACCTATAGAGCCATATAGGCACATTGGGGTCACATAGCTACTAGATGCTCATCAAAACACACACAATCAGAATTCTGTGCACATCATTGAAATCCTCTACTAGGGTTGCATTAGGAGGTGGGTCTCACTGCTGTGCCGTTTGTCTACGTCTCCCTCTGCTGGCAGGTTATGGGACTGCATGAGGTCAGTGTTGCACATGCAGGGCTCAGTGGGCGAGCTGGGCGCTGTCGTCATGCAGCAGGCAGATGTTGCTGCCCTTTGGCTGCTGGAGGCCCTCGTCCTCACCCTCCCCCAGAGCCTGCTGCAGGCGTACGTGGTGGTGTCCACCGATGTGGGCATCATGTCCCCAGGTAAAGTGACCTCAGCACTCATTTTTGGCTGTATGTAATGTTTGTGATGCAGGTATTCTGCTGCAACACATGTTGTCAGTCGCTCTAGATGAGAGTGTCTGGATAATGAGAATCTGAAAATTAAATGTAAGAAAGGCAGTGCCGCATAGGAGAACAGGCCTGGGGTGAGGATAGATCTTGCATATTATTAATAGTCTGTTCCAATATCTTTATTAGGACAGACAAGATAATTATAGTGCATGGGAATTGTTGGGCTTATGGTCCTCCTTATATTAACTCTCTTTCAACAACCAGTTCAGTTTAATTCAAAGACAATTCTGCCAAAGCATTTTACAATAATTACAACATTCAGCATCAAAACCACACGGAGAAAACATTAGGCTACTAATTTTGGTATAACAACAGCAATTGAATTGTTGACATGACAATTGGAGTAGTTGATTACAATTATGTCTCTCTCTCTGTCTCTGCCTCTCTCTCTCTCTCTGTCTCTCTTTCTGTCTCTCTCTCCCCCTCTGTTTTTCCGTCAGTGGCCTATTGCTGCGGTCTGTGCCTGCTGTCTATTTCCTGGGCCCTGGTGCTGTACAGCCGAGCCTGCTGTCTGATCCGACCAGGCCACCTGGCCATGCCGCCGGCCGCCCTGCTGTGCCAGCTGGTGTGGAGGGCGGGCATGCTGGGCGCCAGGGTGACCTGCCTCATGTGCTTTGCCAGGGTGTTTAACTGGTGGGTCTGCGGAGTGGCAGGTGAGCGAGAAGCAGAATTACGTTAGTTGCTAGGTACGATAAATGGGCTGGAATTGGTCTAAGTGTGGAGGTATGTCAGTAACATACATCACGGCCATAGGGTAGCCTAGACCAGTGGTTCTCAAACTGGGGGTCGGGACCCCCCGGGGGGTTGCAAATTAATTTTGGGGGATCATGAGATGATTGATGGGTTCACCATTCTTCATATGAAGCTTGTGATGTGGCAAGTGAAAAGAATATTTCCCTATGGGGATCAATAAAGTATGTAAATGCATAGTAACATAGTACGCATACTAATACTTGGAGCCCAGGGAGATAATAATCCAGCTAAACATTGTAGGTTTTGATGCTTGAACTGTGTTGTATGAAAAGTCCTGTAAACTATTGTTAGTTAATGGCGCATTCAAAATATGATTCTGAATTTATGAATAATAAGGAGCAGGATGGATTTCTGTGGTTGAATAGCTTTTCATTTACATTCCAGTGAATGAGTGATGTAATCACAGGCAGAGGGCACAGAGTGATGCAGCATGTCCTCTTAAGCCAGTTGTCCAGTTGTTCTTCTGCTTCGGCTTGGTGTACAGATCCTCTGTTGCACTTGTATCCCCACAGGGCACGCTCACTGACTTCAAGTCTATTTTTACGCTGACCTCCAGGTTTCCACTGGCTCACGGCCTCCTTCTGGCTGGTATCCCAGCAACCAGACATCTGCAACGGCCCGTGGTGCTGGCGTGCCTTCAATGGCATCATGGGTCTCGTCCACATCTTCGTCTTCCTCAATGTCAAAGACGGACCATCGCGCTTCCGCATGGCCAGTTTTTATGCGGTAAGAAGTGACTTCTAATGTATCTGTCGGTCCCAAATTGGCTTCAGGTATGTTTTATTCATTTCCTGGTGCTTGTTTTTCATAGCTGTGTTTTTATGTATTTCATGTATAGCATTTCGGTCTCACTGACCTACACACAGGCACAAACACAGACACACACACAGACTGGCAGATAGTTTGCATTGTCATCCTCACCTCTGCGTCCTTGGCGTACAGTGACGTCAGACCTGTCTGCAGATTACTGATAGTGTGACCTTCTCTCCTCCTTCAGTTCATGCTTGTAGAGAATGCCACTCTGCTGCTGGCCGCCTCCGACTTCCTTAGCGAAGCATCATGGGACAGTATGACCCTTCCCACCACTGTGTTGTGTAGCTTTCTCATCGGTGAGTCACACTCTCTGTCTGCCTTCCCACTCCTTTCTAATGAATTTAGCCGACGAGGCCCCAGGTTACCCCTGGGGTTTATGCGTCGAACAAAGTAATTAGCACATTATCTGTAAGTGTTACATTGCATAGTGTTAGATGCTCCAGGTTAGATTACTGTCTCAGAAACATTAAGATATTGACTGTTTATAATTAGACCTGGCTCAAACTTTACTTGTTTTAATGTGCCTGGCCAGATGTGTGGCTGAACAGAAAATTAGTGCCTGAAAGTTTGCATGCTATGTTCACCCAAATGCAGTTTTCTGGCAGTATGTATGCAAAAGGTACTACCAACACACCATACAGGCATGACTAGTGAAATAACTTCAAAAACTTTTACCAAAACTCTTTAAATAAAATCTTAACTAAAACTAAAATCAAATTTTACAAACAAGAAAACATAAAAATGAATGGAATTTGTGAAACTAACCCTGGTGGAGTACAGACATATTTCATGGGATAACAATTTCCTCCTCTTGTGCTTTCCAGGCACTACTTCTCTGGTCCTGTACTACCGGTTCCTCCACCCCAAGTCGACGGAGATCTCCCAGGGCTTGAACCACAACCATATGGGCAGCACCTGTCTGGAGCGGGGCGAGTCCTTCTTCTCTCTCGGGGACAAGAGCCTTCCAGCCCCCTCCATGCACAACCACGGCAGCTTCTCCCTCTCCGGTGTGGCGGGTTCCCTGGTGGATCATCCGGGGACGTGCGGCGCCCGGCCCAACAGCTCCTGCCCCTGCTACCACCACCACTGGCTCCTGATCCGGCTGGCCCTGAAGACAGGAGACCTGGGAAAGATCAACAGGGCGTACGGGGCCGGCGGGGCGGCGGCCATCCTGGACATGGAAGAGTACAACCAAGAGTTCAAGAGCAACGACGGCATCAATACCACGGCGGGAGGCAGCTGCGACGGGGTCTCCACCTCCGAGTCACAGGGGAAGGGCCTGGCGCCCCTCTCGGACTGCAAGGAGGAGTTCCAGAGCGTGAGCGAGCCCACGTCGACGGAGCAGCCCGAGGAAGAGGACGACAGTCTGGAGATGGAGAGCCCACTGGAGTCACCCGCTTCAGAGTTCAAACGCAGCTCACCGGAGGGCAAGTCTGTATTTGGAGACAGTCCGGAGCCGTACTTCTGCCCCACGGAGTCGAGTTCAACCCTCTACTTCAGCGCCGATCCACAGTCTCCCAGCAGTGCCAGTAACCCACGTTTGGACCGGGACATTGGGGGCCTGGAGCAGGGCTCGCGCCTCAACTCCATCCCGAGCGACCCGGCCCTTCACAGGGACGTCCGCGGGCTGATGGGCCGGGTGGGGCCGCGCTACACCTCCACCCCTAAATTGGACTGTGGAGCACTGGACTCCCCGCCCACCGTCCCTCACCTCACAGGCCCTAGGAGGCAGCTCATAATGTCCCGTAGAGATGAAGACGAAAACTTCTAGGTTTGTCATGAGAGAATCAGGGAAACAGTAACAGCAACTTATCCAGCATTAAAGGAAAACACCAACTTTTTGGCAAATAAGCTTTTTGATCAGCTTACTGTTGTGGAATGAAAAGAATGGTAGCGGTTTCACCTCTGTGTGCCCAGTATTTAGTGCACTCTGGTGCATATGCTAACACTTTTGAGATAATGCTAAGCTAGCTTGTACTGCCCTCTAAACATATACAATGTCCCTAAAGCATTAGCATGCCCCATAGAGAACTAAATACGGTATACACTGGATACACAGAGGTGAAACTGCAGTCTTTTCATCAGACAACAATAATAAGGTGATCACAGAGCTTATTGGCCAGGAACGTGTATGGAGCTCAGACATGCCTTCCCCCTTACGCTCCACAAGTATTTTTGTATGCTCGTACCCTCCAGCGATAATTAATGTCAGCCACAAGAATTTTACTGTGCAGCAAAGACTACACAATTAGTGCATATTATGGTAGTGTCATATTAGATTAGATAAATACAAATGATTTGTGATCTTGGAGAACTAGGGGAGTGTTTCTTGCACCGTAAAAGTCCTGTGAGTAATGTAATCGATCGGCAGGGGTTTGATAAACTACTTCCAGATCCCAAGGGTGCAGCAGTGTCTGAGCTGTATTCCTTTACCATCTCAGCGCAAGCCAGAGCTTTGTTGGCCTCTTAAAAGCACAAGTATCTTCTGTACCATACATCTCCTGCTGTGATATTTGTTATTCCCACTGAAAGACAAATCCCCTGTCCCCTCAAAGAATAACATACTGTATTTATAATCTACTCTCGTTGACCGGCATTGCTTAGAACAGGGCTATTGCGTCAACTTGGCAAAACTGTGTTTAATGTTTGAACTTTTTTTTGTTTGTTTCAAAGACATGTTGACCATGTAATTGCTGAACTATGTTTTGAACTTACATTCTGTAGGGAAAAAAGTATGTCTCAGGCACCTATTTGACTTTAAAAGAAGCTTTTAAATGTCAATTGTGAAACAAAATGAAAACATGCTCTCTAGGTACTTCTTGTGACTGTTTTTTTATGTGCTTTTTGATTGCTATATCTAGGGGGCAATTGCATTTTTGCTCATTACTGTTCTGTAAAAGGGATCAAATCCACAAACGAAACAGTGAAATTATGCTGGGTTTCATATATACTTTCTCCCTCTCAGGTGATTGCCTATCTGAAATATGGATCTGTGGGGTGCAAAGCCACTGGTGGCTTTTAACAAGCAATAAATACATATTGGGGTGACTTAAGGTAAAAATCTTTGTAGTTATTTCAACTTTATTCATTTTTTCTATATTTATGGTACAGGAATTTGACCTTTTTTAAGATGCTATAAATTAAAACTTGATTGCTCTGTGTGGACACAGGCTGTCATATCTTGAAATGTAACTTGTCATGTCAGACTACACACTTGTGAAAATGGCCTCAAAGAAGGAATTTATGGCACTCTCCCTTTAAGACGTGGCGCATGCGCAGGTCAATGAGAAAGTTAACTCCTGAACTTCGTAGTCAGAAAAAATTTCTGATTTAGAAAATAGTAGGAAAAAATCCTATTGTGCTGAAATGGCATTTCGCCGAAGAAACAAGAGTTATCCTTTCTTCAGCCAGGAGTTCTTAATTCAAAACCATGCCGACATCGTCTTTAGTTTGGTGATTTTCATTCTGATTGGACTGATGTTTGAGGTGAGATGAACTCAGATTCTCATTTTTTCCCTCGTCTCGCTCAGCTGTTTTAAGTTGGCAAGTCTGCTGCAGATTCTCAGATCTAGTTAGCTGACGTGAAATCTCTTATTCGTTCAAAATGATTTTGTTTTGCAGAAGTGTCGCTTGTTTGACTGCATCTGGGCTCTCTATCAGTGTATTGAGTTCCGCGGATATGGTGGCTGCTTGATACCTTGCTGCAGTTTTACAAGTTTTGTGAACAATGAATGTTACTTTGTGTTCGCAGTCAAAGTAGCAACTTTTGTCTCATACTGAGCTAAAGCTGACAAGAGCAGGCTACAAACTGCAACATTAGACTTTTTATTGTCACGTTACATGTTGAGACTATTCGGCGTCTTTCTCGTCATACTTTAATCCCAAATGAGGTGTCTTTTAAAATTGGTTTTGTCAGATCAGCTGTTGTAACGGGACACTGGCAATTAGTATAAACTTGACAATTTGGTGAATTGGGCCACAAAACTAAACTGCCGTCAGCATGCTCGTTTCTACTCCAAACTTATACACTGATTATGTTTCCTTATCGACGACTTCACCCCATATTTTACCCCCAAAAGTGTCTTGATTCTAGTCGCCAGGAAAGAGCCCGCTGCAACAATTTGATCCTCAGTTAACACAGCTGCGTCAAACTTTCACAGGTAGCCAGAATAAGACGAGAGGTTAGGCGTTTTTGCCTTCAAAATAAAAGCATCGCCATAACACACAATTCATTACAATACGTGTACACCACTAAATGTTTTATTTTGAAAGGTATAACCGGAAGTGGAGTCTGTGTTTAGTCTCACTGTCTTGACACTGGTAGTTAACTGCCACGTCTCAATCTCTGAGCTGCTGCTGCTGTGGGCTAAAACTACTTTAGTCTGAGGGGATTTCACCACTGACACATGCTAATTGTATTATTTAGCTCTTAGATTACATAATAGTTTGACATAAATGCGCTAAAGTACATTGCCAGGCCGCGATTTGCTTATTTAGCAAAGTTTCAATCCGGAATCTCGGCTATGATTGCATAGCTGGCTGTATTTAAATTGGGAAGGGGATTTCCTTCAGTTTTCAGGTTTCGGAAAAAGAGAACAGCAGTGTAGTATCTGGTCTTGTGAACTCGGGACTTTGACGTTGACAAGGCACCTGTGGCCCCGGCGCGCAAGGAATGCTGGTGACTTGTTGCACTCGAGCAGTGGTTCCCAAACTGGGGTTCGGGGGCCACCGGGGGTCTTTGAGGGGTCCAAACCGGTCCCTCTGCAAAAAGAGGACGTTTTTGAGTGTTATTTCAGACACTAGACGTTAGCGCAATGACAAGGAGGACTGTTTTCTCATTGGTTGCACTCTAATGATTCTGTATCAAGCCATATCTAACAATAAGCAGCTTCTCAGATGGGGTTCCTTGGGGCAAAGTCTTATCCCTTGGTGGTCAGTGGTCTAATGCAGATCTGTTTGTGGGTGCTTGACATGAGAAAGTTTAGGAACCTGTGCATCTGAGCTTCCAAGTGGAAGTAGCAGCGTCTCGGGTCAATGCAAGCCTTGTCATGCCAGCCAGGTTTTTCATCAGCTCAGCACCGTCACCTTTAGGAATTCACCTCCCAGCATCCGATTACAACGCCAGAGGGGAGGATTGTGTGATGATATAAATTCTGAAATGTTTGGATTCTCACCCCACCCTCTTCCCCCACCACCCCACGCTCTTCCCCCCTCCACCCTCTTCCCCCCTCCACTCTCTTCCCCCCTCCACACACACACACCTGCATGAATGCGAGGCCTCTCGGAAGACGGCTTCATTTAAATATGCTGCTAATTACCATCTCATGTAATTTCCAGGCAACAGCCAAGACGGCCATACTGTTCATTCAGCCTCAGTACAATGTCAGCACACTATCACCAGGTATGCAGTGCAGTTCATACATTGTTCAACAGCAGACACAGCATGTTGTAATGAACAAGGCCAACACGGCTGTTCAGTTGTTTAAAGTGGATAGGCGCCACACACTCTCCATTAAAATGACAGCTCATTGCAAAAGTTACAAATGTAATGCAGGAATCCAATGCCAAAATGTTGCTCTTAACTTTTTAAACTAATAAATAGATTTTAATACACAGTGGTTGGCCTGCCTATCCATTTTGCACTTAAAACATGTCACAGTTGCACTTCTGCAGCTATTTTAAGAGTGTGATTTTTCTTGCATATGTCATCATTATATTACTGCTGTTTGATTCTGATTGCAAACACAATTTCCATTACTTCAGGATGCATACCACACCTCTGAGTGCAAACACACTGTGCGTTTAACAAACACTGTAATTTGTCCCTTCCTCTGTGTGTTTAGAGGGAGAGGTGACGCTGTACCAGTATGGATGGAAGGACTGCGCCACCATCCTCTTCTATTTCTTCATCACCATCATCCTCCATGCGGTAGTGCAGGAGTATGTCCTGGATGTGAGTAGCCTGTCACTGGAGCACAATGCATCATGGGTAGGGCTGGACATCCAGGTCAGGAGATTCAAGAGAAAAGCGTGGCAGATGTTACTGTGGCAGTAATACCAGAGAGAGGGCGTTCTTTATGGTGATTATGGGTCTGAATGTGATGCGGCTAAGCACCCAGGGGCGTATAATATCCTCTGGCATACTATAGCTTTTATGCAACACATGTACTGTCTGAAGAGTCTTCTCCAAAGTTGTTAAAAAGCAGGAGAAATCAAGAAATGTTGCTAAATAGCTCCCTTCAGTTGGTAAAGCAACCAATAGCTTTGCTTCATGGGAGTTATCAGCGAGGCTGGAATCAGATTGCTTGGCTGAAACCTGCCATTGTGTCATTGAACAATAATAGGTGTGTTTACATGCACACTGATATCCCATTCATATTTGGGGAAACTCAAGAAGTCGATTTTCATCTTGGGTAAACATCTTGCTGTGTTTGGCATAATTCAGATACACTGTTTTTGCAGCGATGAGGAACCTGAATGATAGCTGAGGAATACAAATATAGCCTGGATACTTTAGAGGCTGTTTACTGTTTCCATGGTAACATTGGAATATTCTATACAGGAATATGAAGATGCATGTAAACATCTTATCCTGGATAAGACTTAAACCAGGATATGCATTACTATTCCTAATAGTGTGTGTATCTAAATGCACTTTGTGATACTGAAAAGGACTTTTTGACCAGGATAGTTAAAAATCCACTGAATAAAAAAGAAATGGGAGCACTCTGCTGCCTGTTTTAGAGACTTAAATGGACCAAAAAAAACAGGCTGACATTTCTCAGACCTTCTCTAATGCTCTTAGGATAGATAGAGCTGTGGAGAAAGGAAGAGAGTCGCATTTGCGCCCCGCGAAAGTATGAGGCCTTGAGCAATTGTTTAGAAATAGGCCAGCGATGAGGAATGAGATTTTATTTTGGCACCGCCGTCACGCTTTCCAAAGGGTTACGTCTTGAATGGAAGACTTTTGTCTGACGTGCGTTTGGAGGAGCAGCCATAAATAGCTGCCGCCGCCTTTTGTCAGCCCAGGTATTCCTATCACCCTGCACTTCCTTGTGCGTGATAATGAAAGGTTGTTTTTTTTTACGTAACCAGGCGCTGTCACTTGCCATAACAGGAGCTTGATCTGGTTCTATTGTCATCAGACGTGCCACCCGCGATGTCTGGATCCCGCTCCGTTCACATGATCTGTCGTATTGTCCCCCCCCCCCCCCCCTTGCAGAAAGTGAACCGGCGTCTCCATCTCTCCAAGAGCAAGAATAACAAGTTCAATGAGTCGGGCCAACTGTGCGTGTTTCACTTGGTGTCGAGTGTGTGGAGCCTCTACATCCTCATAACAGTGAGACTGATTATTTACACTTAAGTCAAAGAAATGTATTCAGTGTACTACTCCCCACTGGAGGCAATATCACACACACTCTTAACTTACACACACACACACACACACACAAATGAAAGACAGTTGAAGCATTTTTCTGAAGGATTCTTCTCTGTAATTTCTTCACACAGGAGGGATACCTCCTGCATCCCAGCAGCCTTTGGGAGAACTATCCCCATGTACACCTCAGGTATGACTGATGATATGGAAATTAGAACGACTACAGTTTCATATTTCATCGTGGAATATTTGGATAATAAAATCAGTACATAGTTTTAGGGCTGGGAAATACGCCAAAAAATACAATATTGCACTTTTTTTTTTAGATTATGCATGGCATATTCAAAGCTTCTTAGTTTTTCCCAATGCAAACTATATTTTATGAACAATACATTTTTTGGAAAGTTGACTTTTTGATGCCACCTAGTGAGTTCACATGGCTTTCTTCCACATTCAGATTGTTTATTGATTATACTGCAGTAAAAAAATATTAAAAACTGCCATATAATATGATTTTCAGACTTAAAGAAATTGAAATCATTGATGACCTTATTGTAAATACTCATACTTTTGTGTGGACCCATACTTGTAGACCTTAATATGCAATACAGTTTCCCAGCTGTACACAGTTTCTGCCTTCTAGCTTATCAACCTTTCCTTACATGTGTGCAGTGACTGTTTCAGTAACCCCCCCCCCTCTCTCTCTCTCTCGCTTTGGTCCAGGTTTCAGGTGAAGTTCTTCTACCTCACTCAGCTGGCCTACTGGCTCCATGCCTTGCCAGAGCTCTACTTCCAGAAAGTACGCAAGGTCAGTAGGGAGGCCATGGGAACTGGAGGAGTTCTGGAGCGCGGCTAGATAAGCTGCGTGTGTGTTTTTGTGTGTGCGTGTGTGTGAGACAGTGAGCGAGAGAGAAAAGAAAAAAAGGATCCAGGATGTATCCAAGAAAATACCTATGCAAATAAAGGCCGTTTGTCTTCCAGGAGGAGATTCCTCGTCAGCTCCAGTACATCTGCCTGTACCTGCTGCACATCTCCGCAGCCTATTTGTTAAAGTAAGCATCCGGCTGAGGGACTCTTTGAAAGACGCAGAGTTCCTGGAAAACATGAACATTCAAAGACAAGTCCATGGAAAATGAGGAAATAATAATGGAAAACACAGAAGTTTGAACCATGAAAGACATTTATCTTTAGCAGCAGAGCTATATTTTGTTCCATTGCATTACTAGACCATAGAGGCTCCACTTTACTTTGTATCTGTAATGTTCTGGAAATTATTTCACAATAAGATTAACATATGATATGGTGACATGATAGAGCATATATCCATTTATTTTAGTATTGATACAAACAGGGAATCAAGGTACTTCTGGGATACAGCTACTCTATTAGCGACAGCCTGTCTAAATAATAGTAATATGATTTGCAAAACAGATTATTAGATTTGGTTTATCAACAATCTAAAAGTACATGGTATCCATGGAAACCTATGAGGATGTACCCCACCGGTGTGTTATTTCCTTTTTCCACCTGATCCCCCTGCTCTCCGCCTCTGCCATCAACCCCTCTGACCCACCGCCTCTCTCTCCTCTCCGCTGTAGTTTGAGCCGTGTGGGACTGGTGCTCCTCTTCCTCCAGTACGTGTCGGAGCTGGGCTTCCACATCGCCAGGCTCTTCTACTTCACTGACGAGAACCACCAGAAAATGTGCGTGTCTCGCCATTTTCATGCTAAGTTTTAACGGTTAAAAAAATTAACAAGCCAATGTCTCCCACACAGTAAGTTCGATTGACATGACATGCAGTGGTGCACATATTACAAATTTGCCTCTAGGACCATCAGTGTATGCCGTATTGGATTTTCCATTATTTAGAATTTCTTGGACAAGCATTTTTTCCCTTAAGGCTTTTTCACTTTTTGACCTATTGACACCAAACTTGTTATTTATCCTAAGGAGAATGAGATACACTTGTAGTACATATACAATATATTCTATACTATACTATACAATTGGGGGGTATTGCTGCTTGATTACTACATGGTTCAGTTGCAGGTCACGACATGTTTATTGTTGCCTTGTTAATGTACTTAATACATATTTTTTCCTCAATACTTCATCCTTTGAATCAAAGTTACCCTTACAATGACTTTTTAGTGACATTCATTTGAGTTAGTAAAGAGTTAGTTTTTGATATATTCTCATTAAATAATTTACTAGAAATTGACTTTTAAACATTAATATTTCAAAAATCTCTCATTTTTGACCTCTGTGTTTGCACCCCTGGGAGTAACTGCCTCATTTATGGATGACAACATGTTTATTGTCGCCTTGTTTGGTTGATTTTGCCGGTTGGTTCTTATGGTGACCATTGGCTGGAGTTCACAGTGTACCCGCTTTCCTACTGACCACTGCTTCACTTTGTGTCATGGCTCAGGTTTAACCTGTGGGCGGTCAGCTTTGTGTTTACACGGATGGTGACTCTGACCCTGATGTTCCTCGCTGTGGGGTTTGGTTTGGCCCGTGCTGAGAACCAGGGGCTGGACTGGGAAATGGGCAACTTCAACACTGTACTGATAAGGTAAAGGCTAAACTGGTAAACACAGGGAAGGAAGAAAATATTTGACATGTTTAGATAATGATTTCTTTAGTGGTACTGTTTGATTTTGTTCAGAATTGTTCTTTTTTTTCCCCCTCAAAGGACTAGTATACACTAACTGGGGGAAAAATAGCCAAGTGTTTGTGTTTTGTCATGTTTTTTGCACTGATCTTCTCAGTTTTCTCATGTTTTTTGCACTGATCTTCTCAGTAACAGAAGATATCGAACAAATGCTGCTTTTGATATATCTTCGGAAAGCCAATATTTTTGCATCAATTTATTAGTCAGCCCCTACTCCACACACACACACCAGGGCAGGAAAGTAAATTTTTTTGTCAACTTTGGCAGGTCCATTTTAAAATAAATCCACCAGCCAATTTCAATAATTTTACCTGCCAACTAGAAGCTAAGAACAGAAGAGAACATCCAAATTATGGTTGGTTGTCTGCCGAAACGGATATTGCTGCAATAAAGAACGTCCTTTCAGGTGTCATTGCTAAAATAGCTTCTCCCACAGTTCCTCTACCTGTGATTTTCCACCCTGACACACATGCACAAAAACACACTAACCGTTCCACCTTGGGTCCCTGTAGGATGACTGTTCTGCTGCTGGTATGTTTGACCCAGTCCTGGCTGCTCTGGAAGTTTATCCGCTTCCAGCTGAGGCGCTGGAGGGAGTTCAGACACGAACAGGCCGCTCGCAAGAAGGCTGCCGCCAAGCAACCCCTACGACCGCTGAAGAGAGACTCGCGTGAGTACAGACACTCACTCACACCTCTTTCATAATACATATCATTTATGATTTATGACTATTTAAAAACACAAATCTGTGTAAGGCCTGACATTTGATGGTAAAAAAACATGCTACTGAAATTGCCATCTGTTATTAGCTGATCTTTGGTGCCAGGTGACATTACCGTCTCTAGAGTACAATAGGTACAGATTTGGGTTTGGGGTTTAGTAACTCTTTAATAGTTACAGATCAATCAGGCAGCAACTGTTGCAAATTGTTGGCAATCTAATGTCGTGACAATCAGAATTTTGGGATGTGATTTTATTTTATTTTATTTTTTTCAGGATTTCTTGCTTTTTGAACAAAACCTTTGGATTAATTCCTATTGGAGTGTTCTTGTTTTCCTATTTTTGTCCCATCACCCCCTGCGGTCTTGTTTTGTCCCGATCACACTGATTATATTATGTGTTGTACAAGTCCTGACTTCTGACTTCTGTCTCTCCCCGCTAGTTGGCCACCATGAAAACGGCGTTCTTAAAGCTGAGAACGGAGCCTCTCCTCGGACCAAAAAGCTCAAAGCCCCCTAAGCCCTGACCCGTAACGGCTAGTCTGAACAGCGGCCTTAGCCCCGGCTAAGGCTTCTCATCAGCACAGCGGGGAAACCGGTGGCCACTGGCCATCAGCCTCCTGGTGAGTATGTCCGGAGGTGTCACAGGGACTCAGGCGCTACAGACACAGGCTTGAATGCTGGAAAATGAAATCCAAGGAAATCCCTCGAGCCCGACAGACATTTACTCTTCTCATCATATCAGTATTTTTTTGTTTTTTTTTTATACACCCACGCCGCCTGCTATCCCACCCTATGGAGCGCCATTGTATACAGAATGATTAAAATGTAAACGTGAACACAGTATGCGGCACACACTCCGTATACTGTGCGTGTCAATATTGAATGTGTCAATGCCTATCCTCATACATAAGTACTGTACTGGTTGTAGTGTTTGTCTGATGCTGCCGCTGTTTTGAGCTCTTGTCATAGAGCCGGCTTCGCTTGTTTTCTAGTCTGGTCCATTGGTGCAGAAAAATGTTACTGATGCTATGGTAGCCAGTAAGAGGCTTACTGTAGCCTGGCCTTGACATTATCCATTACCTAGTCAGGGAAGGGTAGTGTGGTGAACGGGTTCGTCTTTGATATTTGGCCTACCAAAGGGGCGGCCACCTCGGCTCCCCCCGCTGGTTCATGTCAGTCTAAAAGCCTGCACTTCTCACTGGTCGCTTACAGATAAGAATCATGTATGTATGTTGGATATTATCGCATGCCATTCCATGTTTTGTTTTTTGATGAAGATGTGTTTATTACTTTATTAAATGATGCATTTTTCTGAAATAAGGTGTGGACTCTTTCATCTGTTATTGTGAATGACATTGATGGGTGCAGTTTCTCTATTTTCTTATTCAACACTAGACACAACATCTGTCAATAAAAAGGCATTATTATGGCAAAAATGAGCCTTCATAGTCTATTTTGCACCTATAGAGGAAAAATACTGTATACGAAGAGTCAGTGTCAACACAGCCAATGAGAAATGAAGAAAAACATATGCAAAAATATTTTTCAATAATCTGGTCAGGCCTGTTCCACCCCAGTTTCTTTTCCAGCTATAAATAAATCTTGCATTTTCAGTGTGCTTTCATAATGGGGGGGGGGGGAAAGGTAATTCGAGGTCAATCACACCAACAGCAAATTCTGACTGTATTTCATACATTGTCCAGAAGGTGGCAGAACAAAGCACACAAATCACTTCATCTGTCCAGTGTTGGGGAATTTATTATGATAAGAAACATACTGAATAGGCTTGAATTCATTAACAATGGATAAAGGTCACATTTGCTGCAGAGGGAATAACACTAGAGGGCAATATCCAAAGCTATCCAGCCTTGACATCATGAAGAGGGCTCCACTGCTTCATTATCACCTGATGAAGAAAGAAGAAGAAAGGGCATAAGCGGTGGGTGTAAACTTATCACCCATGAGAAGAGTTTTGTTCCAAAATGAAATGCTGACCATTTTGAAAACGAGTGACACCTACTGAAACAACTGACAGACAATACTAGAACAAAGTATGTGTTGCTGATTGGCTTGGATTTTACCGTTTCGGTCAAATGGCTGGTTATTTGCTGTCCCTTGGTGTGGATCTATGCCCAGCTTCTGGCGCACAGACTCCAGAGTCTGAGAGGGAATCTGGTCTGAGATGGACTCCAGGTACTTCAGCACATAGTGGTCAGCATCAGTCAGCACGAAGCGGTGGCTGAAAACTAAAGGGAGGGAAAGATGGGTTAAACTGGAAACTTTTTGTGATTCTCTATTGATCCCCTATGGGTGAATTCTATGGGGCAATGTTGAAAAGGCTCAGCTCTTGCTTAGAAGGTGTTAAGTTCTTTATTCAACTGAAATCAAACTGTATCTGGCTGTATCAGGCTGTTAGAGCAACTGAGCAATCTTACCCTCCACAGTGGCTCCAATAGCGAAGTCAGCGGGTGAGTAGAACTCAGGATGTTCCACAGTAGAGCCCGGCTTGGGCATGCGTGTCTTTTCCAGGAACTTGCCACCGAGGATCCCAGAGTTACGGGTGGGCTTTTCAAAAATACTGATCATGTCGTCGGCCAGGAAGTAGGAGAGCATGAAACGGCGGCCCTCGTCCTGGGGATTCTGGGAGTCCTGGGATATCAGCAACAGGGGACAGGTGGGAAATTAACTGTGGCCACAAGCCAAATGCTGGTAAATGTCTGTGGCTCAGAAGTACGTTTGTTCTACAAGGTCCCCGTCTATTCTGAAACTTTTAATTGACTGGTACAATTTAGTGATTCAAACAGGCAGCTGAAACACACGTTATTCTCACCAGCTTGGCAGCGTAGCGCAACACTTTCTGGTCATTCTCCAGCATCTTGATCATGTTCTTCTTGGGAGGCTCAGGGACTAAAGACAAGCAGTTTTGGAGAGAGTCTTCCAGTGAACCGAAACCATTGTAGGGAGGAACCTCCTGTACGGATGGAGCCCATGGAGAGGAGAAGGTAATGACCGGTGGATGACAAGAAAGAAGAGAGGATTAGTTATCACACCACAAAGCCACATACCCTCAGATAATACAGATTATAATCTCCCTCTAAGGCAGTGGCTGTCAGTAGATTTTTCCATTAGGAAATTTGAACTCATCTGTGCCTAAAGTCCAAAACATTTAGTCTTGTGTTCTTCTCAGAAAAAGAAAAAATGGTATAATGTTTTTTTCTGAGGGTGTAGTTCATGTTTTCTCACCTTCTTCCGGTCCCGAAACGTGTCAGCCTTCTTTGGCCCCTCCCTGGGCTTCATCTCCACCTCTGGGTGGTTCTTCTGGAAGTAGCTTTTGGTGAAGCCATCGCAGTCATACAGCAGGAAGCGACGGCCCATCAGCTTCACCGCCTCACCCACCTGGAAGTCCTTGGGGGAATAATATTCATCCACTTCCTGCTGTGAGACCTCCAGCACACAGCTAGGGAAGGGCCCTGCAGAGAGGAGACAAAGGGAACCACTGAGTCCATTATACTGTTATGACAGCATCTGTTTCAAGAAGAAGTGCCGTCTCATCCTGATGTCATATTTTTAAGACACAAAGTAGGATGGATGGTGCCATAAGATCATTGTATAGAGCTGAAAGTAGGAGGTAAAAATTACCCATATATCATAATACAAATATCCAAATAAGAACTACTCTACTGCATTGCACTGTATTTGACTGCATTGACAGTAAATATAGTTAAAAGTGACGCAGTGTTGTGTCTCACCGGAGGCCTGCTTGATTTTCTTGGGCAGCCTCTGTCTGCGCATCAGAACAGGGAAGGGGTCTCGGCCGCTGTTGGCTTCGTGAACCTCTCTGATCTCCACCGTGTCGTCCACCAGGTAATACTGGATGGTTACAGGCCTGGTGTCCCCGTACAGAGAGTCAGCGTTGTCCCACAGCGCAAAGAAACGCAGCACCTAATGGAGAAGGGGGGTAAATATGGCCAGGAATTAGAACTGGTATGGCAGTTTTCTCAGGGTAGAAATCGGTTCATTTTCTTCGGGGAAGAAATTACTGTTCAAAAAGACTCCTGCTGGCATTGCTGATCTTGAATGACAGGGGAAAATGCTCAAAAATATAACTTTTTTGAATTTGACCCTATAAAGGATGACATAAAGCTTCAGTTCAAGTAGAAACATGAAAATCACCAAAACTGGAGTTACAAGGTTTTTTCACAATGGTAGCAATATAATAGCTATCCAGTTAGGTTATGATGTTGCTGCCATAGATACACATTGGCCATCTGGGTACTTGCAGGGTAACATTCACTCTGTGTCTATCTATCCAGACTAGGGTTCATAATGGCTACCTAGTTAGTTTGGAATTGAGGGAATTTCCTTTACCTTGCGGTCCATGGTGAGGAACTGGTGTAGGGCATCGAAGTCAGTGGGCGTGATGTAGGAAGGCTGAGGTTTGTTGCGATGTGTGATGTAAGGGTCCACAGCCATTGGCTTCGGTTCATTAACAATCATGCCTTCACTTTCCATGAAGTCCTGTATATGGTGAAAGAAAGAGAGAGACAGACAGAGAGTTTCATGTTTACAACATCAGCATCAATATCAAAGGTCAATAAGAACAGCTGACCTCTTATCCAAATAATTGATAGAGACAAGAATAACAAAACGAGCCAGACACAGAAAGAGAGAGAGAGTGTTTACCTGTGTGTATGTGTCGCAGTGTGTGAGGTGGTACTTGACCCCGTACACCTCCAGGTCCATGCCCAGGTTGAGGTCTTTCCAGTGGAAGTGCTCCCCGCGCTCGTTCTTGGGCAGACGCTGGCGTTTGATCAGCTTGCCCTGCGGTATCCCAGAGTTCTCCACCACGGGCTCGATGATGCACATGCTGTCATCCTCCAGGAAGTAGTGAACGACCACGGGGCGCACGCGGTACTCCTCGTCGGGGGAATACAGCACGTCCTCTTTGAAGTACGCATAGAAACGCAGCACCTACAAGACCAGGGAGCGGTAGAAAGGATAGACAAAACACGGACGGATGCATCTTTGTAAATAGTAAAGAAATATGATTATTGAGTGCATTTCCAGGTTTGGTGTATACCTTCTTGTCATAGGCCACATGAGCAGGGATGAAGTCTAGGGCTTTGCTGTGGCTGGAGGAGCCATAGGTGATGTCTGGTGTCTGAGAGGACAAGTCACTGATCTCCTGCTGGGTCAGCTGCTCTGACAGGAGAGGAGTCTGTCCGATGCCCACAGTGGGCCGACGGGGCAGAGCGTAGCCATTCCTATAGGCCAGTGTCTGGGGCCGATGGAAGGCTGACTTCTGTACAGAAACATCAAACATCATTGAGGAGAGAATAAACAAAATGCATGCTTAGTATGTTAAAATTAAATGATATGACAAGAAGCTCTGCTCATCATTTGCAACACTATTACTACTGATAGATGATAGATATGTTTATGATATATATGTTTAGAGATATGTTTCAAAATAAACAAAAAAAGGCCCAAAAATGTTACAAAAATGATTACATTCATTCAAAATATAGGATTTTGAACATTAGAAACACATCTTCCTATATGTGCTTTTGACAACATACTGTATATTTGCAAGAATATCCAAATATATTTTGGCCAGGAAAATGTATGTCAAATGCATGTCATCTGCTACAAATACATTTAACGCTATGTGGTCAAACATATCTCTAAACATATGTTTTTTTCTCTTTGTGTATTGGGTTATCTTATCAGATCGGATTGCCACGTTTAATAATTAATTGGCGCCTATACACAAATCCCAATACATTTGACGTTTTTATGCTGTAGGCCACGTTAATACGTTACTCTGATATTCTGTCTCTGTTACAACAGATATTTAATTAACATGAAGATTCATGAGTTGCCACTATGATTACTATAATACTGTAGTAAGTAGATCATGGTGAACACCGACAGGGCATTGAAAAATTTGTGACCCAATTAAGTTAAGCCACATTAAGCAGGAAGCAGTCAAGATAACAGAATGAGAATGCAACTAACGTTAACAACTAACGTCCTAGCTAGTTAACTAACTTCGACTTAAAGATAGCTAACGGTAAAATAGCTTAAGTTAGTCCACGGTAACAGAACTTCAGAAGACATTCACTGAGTTTAACGTTACATTCTTACCGTTACATCTCGGAAAGTGTTTCCAGGTAAAAATGGCAAACCATGGCCAGTATTTATGGACATTGTTAGCCTTGTAGTATTTATTTTCAGTCTTCAGAAGATATTAAATAGGACTCTCTACTGCATTTTGTAGACGGTCTAGCTCGCTAGCCACAGGCTACCAGTGGTTAGTTTGTGGTATCCATGGAAACTAGAATGGCAACAATTTCCTTAGAAAAAGCAAACAAATAGGTCAATTACTATAAAGTAGCCTAGGTGAAATTCAGAATGAAGAAACCAGGAAATAAAGTAACTATCTGGATTAGAAATACAAGATGTATTGAACTCTTTAACACTGATTATTAAAAATATATATTAAATTTGTTTATCCAATATAATGAATTCCTCGCCTAAATAAATCAGCACCTCTGGCGAACAACCTACTAATTAACAAAACAAAGACTCATGCCTGCAATTTATCTGGCATGGCTTCCAATAATTTTGCTATGATTAGGTAATTTAGGTATTCATTTCAGATCATGTAATTTATACAAAGTGAAGTACCCAACCTTTACCACCAGAGGGCGAGCAACGCTTATATTTTCCCTAAAGCAAAAAACACTAGGCTGTAATATCCCTATAGGACTTAAAGGGTGTCTGCGGTGCTTATAGGTGAGTTTATAAAGATTTCATTGTACTCTCTGGTATGTTGTTTTTTTTCATTTCATGTGGTATCACTATAATATTTCTATTATATTCCTACTGTGATATTTGTATAATATCCTAAAATTAATTATGGGAACCACAGTTCCTTTTCTTGAGGGCTAACACAAGCATCATGCATATTTGAGGAAACAATAAATGAAAACTTTCTTTTCAAGAGGAAATGCAAAAGATTAAGTAGACAGCTTATTTTTCAACACAGTTTATTCCAAGCACAGGAGTCATATTTTGGTCTCACTTTACCAGCTATTGGCACATTTTAGTCCCATTCAAATTGAAACAAAAAAACTGTCTTAGTAAAAACCATACAAAGTGGCAGTCTTAATGTGGATGACCCTAATATGTCCTGTGTACTCTCAATTCAACTCTCTCAAGTCAGGAAAATACCAAGCTTTTTATGAAAACTAGAATTTTTCTATAGTTGAATCCAGTGCAACGCAAACAGAACTGGATTGACAATAGCTTATATTATTCAATTGGCAACATGATTTAAGAGACTCAGGTTGCATGTCCACTGGGAACCTCTTTTCACAGCACTGGCTCCTTCTACAGATGGCCATGACCAGCACTTCCCATAAGCATCTGTTCAGCACTAGCATCTTTAAAAGAGGGGATCAGTGGACACAGGAACTACAAGTCCCATGGTTTTCAATGAGGGAACCCTAACTAGTATCGAGGATCACAGTAATCCTTTGTTGCTGATACAAAACTGGCATGATCTGATGATGTACGTTATCCATCTGGTGAGATAGCAAGTGCAATGTTTGACAGAGACATTCACCATTTCCATTCAGAGTGTACATATGCCCATTTAACAAAGCAACAATAATAGAGAAAGGGAATACACAGAAAGATCAGATCAGCTTGGGATCGATGGATCATCTCACCAGTCAGTAAGCGATAAACCAACTGCATTCTTGACGCCAATGACTTCTTGATAGCTAGGCAAGGCACTGCACTTTGAATGAAAAAATAAGGTTCAAATCACTAAACCTCTTTGAGGCTCTCGACATGATATCTCTAATTCTTTTTCTGTTTTAAATGCTGACACAGCTGTTGACATGGACTGATCCCCTTCTTAGGAAGCAAATACATCAACCAGACACAGAAACACTAGGATTGCATCCCTGAGGTGCCAGACAACCTTCGCCAAGTATAAAAATATCTCATAATAAACCATAATTGAGAACAAAAAATACACAACAACAATAAACTATTAAATATTATAAAATAGATTTCATAAGGGCTGAGATGAATTCCCAAAAACAACATCTTTTGGTTTTTTTATAAAGTTCAAAAGGCAGCATTGGTTATTGACCGTGGAAAGATTGTCTAACATTGTTCTTCTTCTCTTGTCCCACCGTCCAGATTCTCTTTGAAACTCCCCACTTGAATACTGGAGGGTACTGAGCGTAAAGCAAGCTGCAAGCGTCATCGTCTTTCAGGTACGAGGCATTGGTCCTTCAGTCGCCATGTAGTCCTGTGTGTGTCTAAGGCAGCTATCCCATAAATCCCCGCTTCAATAAGGGCCTGCGGTGAGGTCACAGGCGGGGCAGTGCAGCAGACGGCCTTCCACCTCTAGCTTCCACCAATAAGAGGCAGGTTTCTGGCCAAGCTTACCATGCAGAGTGGGAGCTTATTCTCTTACTGAGTGGGGTCTAGCTTATAGCACCCACAGGGAGAGGCATATCCTCCCAAATCTGCCACATCTCCCAGTGTGGGTCCAAATCTGTTGCACACTTGCTTAGAAAGATTCAAAGGGGACTAGTCTCTCACCCCTTTCAGCCCAAGTGCGTCCTTTTATATTTAGCTCGAGTCAAGTCCGATCAGCGGCCGCCCCCCCCCTCCCCAAACGGGCGGTCCTCAGTAATACCGGTTGAGGCTGCGCGTCCCGGGGATGTCGGGCTGGCCGTTCATCCAGATCTCCCGGATGATGCGCTCCCTCTCCTCGAGCCGCTGCGCCCTCTCCAGCTCCTCGGCCGACGTGAACACGTTCATGTTCAGCGTGCGCTCGAAGCGCCGGTGCCGCCGCGCCGACAGGTCCGAGGTGGTGTCCCAGTCCGAGTCCGAGTCGCTGGAGTCGGAGGACGAGTCGGCGGGGCGCGCCCGCTTCTTGGTGGCGGCGGGCCGCCGGCGGGGCTGGCAGTCGGTGCGGCAGGAGATCTGCACCACAAGGGCGAAGAGGGTGAGGAAGAGGCCCAGGCACACGCCGCAGACGAAGAAGAGCGCCGCCCGCTCTGGGTGGTCTGGCGTGGGAGAGAGTGACAGATAGATACAGAGAGAGAGAGAGTTATATTTAGTTGATCTCTTACAGAACACATGTCAAATGCTTAATCAAATCCGTCTGACTTGTGTCGGGTCTCCCCCTCTTAAAGTCTTTGGTGCGAAAACTCATTTTCCTCCGACCTGTTCTGCCAGCTCTGTTATAAAACGTTTCACTACACTGTCAGGCTCACTGGCTGCAGAGTTACAGCTCATATGACTATGTGCTTGTGTTGCCATGCCTGCTGAGACTGGAAATGACATGTAGGACACAACAGTGATTCAGCTGGGACAGTGATCAAGCACTAAATGAAAAGGTTAAACTACAAATATAAACAAAAAAATATATTTTTTAGTTTTTAGTCAGTCTAAGTTTTACTTTCTTGAAAAGGCCCTACTTTCATGTCATTTAGATACCATAAATGCATATCATTAAATTGTATGGCAGCTTAAAAAGGTGGGTAAACATTTTCAGAAGTAAAAAGTTAGGGGAAAACAGTGTGCAGGTTTAGCCACTACATCCCTAGCCCTTAGCCTATGTACAATATGCGGAGTGTGTATTTATTTGACTGTACGCTCTGTGTGTTTCACCATGCATAAAGTGTTTATTTGGATGACAGAGTGGGAGGTAATATAACAGGAAAGACCCCAGTGTTTTAGCAGCTGGCTGGAGCAGGTGACTGACAGTGTGTGTGTGTGTGTGTTTGAGTGTGTGTAGTCAGGTATCTCTGCTTAACATCTACATTCCTCTAGCCCACATTTACCCGCCTCTCAGTCCCATGAAAAGGGAAACAGGGGATTTTACCCACAGTACAACAGTACAGCGTACCACCCACATGCACCACACATGAAACCGTACGCTCAAATACCAGTGTCACTCACATCACTTGCCTAGAATCAACATTGTGTTGATACTGCTCTTGAATACTAAGATCCAACACCTACTAATCCACCAACCATTTGGTGGCGGTACTTTACTCAGACTCTAAGTTATTGAGCAAGCGCTAGCTAGCGTTTTACATTTTTGGAGTACTTTTTGGCAAAACTTTGCGTCACATTTTAGGTTTTAGGTTGTATTTATTCGCACCATAAAAAAGAACAATAAAGACATTACAAACCAAAGAAAAAAACACAGGGCATGTACCGGAGAGGTTTGAAACCCAAGTGGGCTTATAAAAGTACCTCACAGAGAGGTACTTGGGTTATTGGGTGAGGCTATTTGGTGGCTTGATTCCTCAGACTGGCCCCCAATCTGTTCTTGAAATTAAGATGAAGGGCGATGATGTTTTGGGAATATGAAGGTGGGAATTCCAGAGTAAAGAACCTCTGTATCTGACTGAGAATTGACTATGTGTGGTGCGGCAAATTTATGCAGTTATAAATAAAAAAAACCCAGTGGATGTTGGTTCAGTGGATGTTGAGCAGCTCCATTGGTGCAATTGAGATGAAGTGCCTTGCTCAAAGGCACCGTCACATTTATTATTATGGGAGGTGAGAGTGATCCTCATTTACTTTCCCTGCCTTGGGTTAGGGTTAGTGTGATAATGTGATATTTTAATTATTCCCATAGGGAAATTCTGGACACGGGGCTTTGACCTGAGTCCCGCAGTTGAAGGATTGTCTCTCTAACCGCAAGTCACCCTGCTGTCAAAAGTCTTTATCCTACCAATCTGATGTTGACACAACATTATCTCAACGTTTCCCCCTACCTGCTACGTAGGTGTAAGCTGCCAGCGCGTTGCTAATGAGGGCCATGTTGGAGCTGGAGGTGGAGTTGATGATGGGATTCATGTCCGGCGGTCGCAGAGGCTTTTCTCCTTCTCCTCCTCCTCCTCCTCCTTCTCCTCCTCTTCCTCCTCCTACTTCTGAAGACTTCTCCTCCTCGGAGTAAGAGCCGGATTCCCTGACCCGCTTCCTCTCTTCAAAAGAAGACACAACAGGAAAGATACATTTAAAGATACAATCCAGATTTCTGGGCCAGCCCACTCAGTATCTTTCATCTTTATTATCAGACACATGCATTCCTGAAAAGTTTCACTTGTAGATGAAACATACAGACACTGAAAGGTCAGCATCTGTGACCACAGACACGATGACAGATAGCCAGCGTGAAGTTTCATCCTGTTTTATGTCTCGAAATGCACGAAAAGCAGTGACTCAAACACTTCATCACATGTCCAGTCAGATTGTGACGGCACTGTTTGGGTCATTTACAGTAAAGCGAGTGGGGTTATCGTCTCCGGGGAATTGTGACTACAGCGCTGAATCACACACAACCCAAACAAGTGGTTTTGATTCTAAAAAGATATGCTGCTGTGAGAGGATGCATCACACACACACACACACACATACAAATGACATGACATCCGCTTCTGTCAAATTCATTCTGACTCAGGTCATTAAGGGAGCAGATCCACATGGAAAAAGTTTCAACTTTGGAAACATTTCAGCAGCTCCCCCCCCCAAAAAAAAATCTCCCAAATGATCTATTTATAGATGGGAACAAGCGTTTCCTCTGGAGTTTCAGCACAGCGTGACTTTAAACTTTCTCTCAGTGTTTGAGAGAAAGTGGCTTGTTTTGTGTATACTGGAGATGAGAGAGCAGGAGAGTGAGTGATTGGATTCCTTGGGTTCATAATGACTGCTTGTTACCCAGGCTCTCTAGTGAACCTGAAGAAGTAGTTCAGGTGGGGTACATAGCGTAATCCAACTCTTAACTGGGAGACGGACCTGGGAATTTTAGTTCTGTTTATGAGCAATGCTTCACTGAAAACAAAACACTCGAGTCAGCCAGCCAAAATAAACAGGAACATTCAGCCTGAGCCTAAATTTAGAGTTCAGTGACCTGAGATTTGTGGATTTGAGTGTGTGTGTGTGTGCACGTATGTTCGTATCTCCATGTTTTATTTTCTTTGTCAGTGTGTGTAAGCATGCTCTGGTGATCTGTCTCACACACACACACACACACACACACACACGGGTGACCTCTAATTGCAGAAGCTCGGAGGTGTGTCAGACTCTCTTTATCTGATAAATGCAGTTTAGACTGGAACTGTTCACTGAGGAGGTAAGTGTTTCCACCTGGACCCGCTGCTGCTGCGCACACATCAGCTAGCGTTCAGGTTCAACCAATAGACCGCAACCCCTCTTGCTAGCACGTACGAAGATAGACAGACGGATCACCGATGGAAAGAGCTGAGGAGGGTGGAAAATACTGAGTATACAAAATATTAATAATAGCTGCTGTTTCCATGGAATAATCTGACAAGGTAAACCCAGGTGAAAGCTATCATCTCTTATTGATTTCAGCCATTACATCTACTTAAGTTATTATCCATGACATTTTCATATGAACACACTGTTTGATTGGCAAGTGAATAAAAGGAAGGTGATCCTAATGTTTTGTATCCTCAGTGAGAGATCCGATTATTTTTCTCCTCTCATCCCTTTGTCCAGATGAAAACAGAGAAAGGGTAATGAGTCGGATCGGACAAGAGGATCAGGACAGACGTATTTACAGTAAATGTCAAAACAGCATGTTCCCCCTTATCGCTGCGTCTGAGATGGAAACGGGTTTTTCCAGACCAGCGTTTGAAGCCGGCGCGCGGAAGTGAAGCCCGTTCATGCG
Organism: Centroberyx affinis; assembly: GCF_046629955.1. Classification (NCBI taxonomy): domain Eukaryota; kingdom Metazoa; phylum Chordata; class Actinopteri; order Beryciformes; family Berycidae; genus Centroberyx; species Centroberyx affinis. The sequence continues at coordinate 13,705 of NW_027281544.1, read as the reverse complement.
TTCGGGACTGTCAGCACCGCGGCGCACATCTCTCCTCCTCTCCCTCTCCTTTTCCCTCATTCGTTCAGTCTATCCTCCCAATCAGCAGAGTGCCGGTGGCTGAGCAGAGTAATTAGCGTCCTGGACCCGGGCCACCGTCCCTCATGAATAATGCTTTGTTTGGTTTCCTTCCTCGCCGGCATCCTCCTCTTTTACACTCTTTCATTCCATTGTTCTTGCCCTCTCTTCTCTCCCTCTTTCTCTCTCTGGGAACCTGACATTATGAAAGACTGATTTAGACCTCGGGAGCATATAAATGCAATTATTGGTTCCTGGAAAACGGCATATTTTTAAGAGCAGTGATCGTAAAAATGGTCCGAACCAATGGCTCAGCGAGGATACACATGGAAACAGTTGAACCCAGCTGACTTCAAATGTATATATATATATTTGTGCCCCGACTCCAGACCTGAATTACCATTCCTCTTGACGCCTGGGAGGCCTTGGGACTGCTTAGCGTTAACTGCTCTCCATGGGAGGCTGTGTGTGTGTGTGTGTGTGTGTGTGTGCATGAACTCGAGCTTACGTGCAATGTGTGTATGTGGTTTTGCTCACCTGGAACCGTGTCAGAGGTTTTGACTAAGGTCCCCTCTGGGGGGGCGCTGTCTCCCACCACGTTGGGGTCATGGGCGCTGGGCGGCGGGGGGTACACCGGGGGTCTGGGGCCTGGCTCCTGGAGCAGCTTCTTTGGAACTTCAAAGGGACGGACAGATGTACAACAGAGGAGGGAAGGTTGGGGAAGGAGAGAGGGAATCAAGGAGAAGACAGACAGAAATGGAGAACGATTAGATGAGGTGCAATCTGGGAAGGAGAGCTTGTTATCCAGCAGGTGAAAGTTAAGTTCTTCTAATTTAAGAAGTAGAAGAAGAACTGCCCTATACCCAGCTGCCCTTCCACTGGTTCCCTGGTTCAATTTTGACTTGTCAAAGCAACTGAGTCAGTTGAGAGGAAGCTGGCTCCTCTTCTTAAGCAACCAAATGTTGCTTTGAGTCAAATGTGTAAATCTCTTGTGCGTTTCCTTTGGCCTTTATTAGGAAAGTGAAACTACTTTAACTCAAACACATCAGGGAGAGTGAAGACACGGTGTCACGGCCGTGATTCACACACTCCTCCTGACCTTTGCGCCGCGATTCCCGAAAGTTATGCCGCTCTCCTCTCACCCCGCCGCATCCCCCAACCTCACAGTGTCCTGTGAGTCAGAGAGTCTGCACTCTTCCCCCCAGACACGAACCCACAATGCATCGGCCTATACATTCCTGCCCTCTCACATGTGGTTTTGGAAGCCCGGCCGCACTCCGGTCACTGTGCCATGTCAGATCAGTGGTGATTTACAGCTCAGCAGACCGCTGTCTGTCCATCTGTCTGTTTGTCTGTCTCTCCATCTGTCTCTCTGTCCATCTGTCTCTGTCTGTTTTACCTTTCTTCCATTTCCATTGCTCTGGACAAAAGCAACAGGCAACGAAAAAAAATGAAACAAAGCAAAACAAAAAAAAAACAGCTGCCTGGTTTTGCTGACATCAGCAGTACTAATGTGATTTGGGATAAAAATGGGCCATTTGTTCAAAACCCTCGATGAATAAACACACTGACCAAGTTTCCTGAGATGTATTTCGGCAGTTCTCCAAGAGCCAATCAAAGTATACAGCCCCATAACACAGCCCCCTGCTACTTATATACTGACTATAGAACTTTATACACACATTTTTTTCTTCAAGTGCTGTACAGGCATTTAGCATAATTTAGCATTAGCACAGATTTGAAGATCTCGATCTAAAAGACCTAGCGTTGCAATGGCAGACAAGCACTACTACCACATAGTATATTGTCTTGTATTGGTCGGATTCTTATGTTTCAGTGGACTGAACAGAGCTGTGCAGACTAATGAAGCTGTGAGAGGACACATTTTCAATCCTAACTTCACACTGTGGAAAAGCTGAGCGCCAGACAACAAAGCTGGTTTACTGAAACTCTGATCTCCACTGAATCTGAAGTTCCAGCTTTTGCTTTTCCGCTTGCCACGAGCAAAAGGGCAGAAGGCTGGTGCCAGACGCGGGCCAAACAGAGGCTATGAGTGGTTTCTAGTCTTTGTTTCAGTCTGCGTGGATGTGTAGGAGGTTACTGCGGTAGAAGAATCCATACGGTGTCATGGAAGCTGCCAGCCACAGAAAACTATACATCTCTGACTTTTAAATACCTTCCTGCAATTGGCTAGACTCGTCCTACGTGGCAAACCGCACCAATCTGTCAACTAAATAGGCTAAAACAAACCATAAAAAGCATTTGAAAGCCTATTTGACCCGGGTCTGGTTGGCACACGCTAAACAAACAGAGCGACCCATATGCGGAGGTGGAGGAAGGAGAGAGGGAAAATGGAGAAATGTGATTGGGCCTGGCAGTTCCCCCTGTCCCTCCTCATCAGCCTGACACACTAATCACGGGTCTTATAACCCCCCCCCCCTCCCGCCCCCGCGCTGCCACCATCCCCACGCCCCGCCCTGATTACAGCCCTCTGATTGGCCCTAATTGGCTGCACATGTGGCCCAGGGTCACAGCTGGGAGACGCCACGATGTGACACACACACACACACACACACACACACACTCACTCTCTCACACACACATTCTTACGCAGGCGTAGGACTGCACATATACTTGAGACACACCCATATGTACAGCGGTGCATGCACACACACCCGCACCAGATGCATGCACATGCACCAGACACATATGGATGCATGCCCTCGCATATGTGCATAGATGTACAGGCACACACACACACACACACACACACACACACACACACTTGCACCCCTTTCAAATGTGACAGAGAATGTTTATTGTCATTAGGCTCCACACATTCCTCCACACACTTTGTTAAACATCAGAGCATCCATCCATCCAAACAGCCATTTCAACTTTTCCCATGTTTTTCCCCTGAGCTTGCTATAGTTGGACCCAGCATGAGCCTGTACAGTATACAGTAATGACTGTCGCTTGTCTAAAAATAATTGTCAAAAGGCTAAAAACCTCTCGGAGCGCACGCCCGCAAACCACACTTAACGAAGGAGCCAAGTAGTAAAAACCCAACCGGGCGAAAGAGAGAAAGAGGAGTGCGAGGGAGAGAAACCGAGCGCATAAATCACACTCTGCAGCCAGCGTTATAATGACACGGTCGCGTAAACGCCGGGGCAAACGAGTCCCCCTCAATTCTTATTATAACTCGGCGGGGCGGGATGCGCGCCAGGCCCCGTACCCCTCGCTCAGCGGCGAGAGCCCCGGACCGCCGCGGGGAGCGCAGATACCAGGCGGGAAAGAGAGAGCAGAGTGCCCGTAACAATAGAGCGTGTTTACACTGGCAGAGCCCTGCTTTGTTTTCACTGGACTCTGGAGGACAGTGTGTGTGTGTGTGTGTGTGTGTGTGTTTGTGGGCCATGTGCTGACCAACGCAGAACAGAGTTGGGACAAAGCCCTGGAAGTCAGAGGGGGATATGATGAAATATTAAACCGCGCTAAATCTCCTCTATATTATGGACCAGATCAGACCCGGGCCAGTAATTACTTGAAAATACTTTTAATGGTTTGTTTAAGTATAAGATGTTGGGAACGGAATAATTTGGGGATCGTTTTAGACCGCTCTTTAATGCCTGGTCAGCTTTAACCTTTTGAGCTTTTTGAATTTCCAGTCCCTAACATAAGATTATAGGACATATTCACCACATAGGACTACACAATAAGAGCCTGAAAGCACAGGAAAGTACTTGAAAGTCCATTTACTCTTCTTTTCTGTGTTTTGACAACTGACCCAGGTCTGCATGAGATGTGCTGTATATAAATGAGACTGGGGATGAAGAGGGAGAGTGCATCTCTGGATGAGAAACTGTGAGACAGAGAATGAAGAACAGACAGTTATGAGAGCAGAAACAGAGATGGGATTAAGTCGCAGCTGCAGCAAGATATGAAGAGTTTGGATCCAAAATCAGATATGCACCACTTGAAAAAACTCACAGCCACAACATGATGAACAGCACAAAATTAAAATAAGTTATGTAGCAGATATAACTTAAGTCCTTGGTTGACAAAATCATAACACTTTGATAGGACTCTCCTCATTTTAGAGATACTGAACTTTGGGTAATGATTTTTTCCAAAAGGGATATATAGCATTTTGGAACAGAACCTTTCATATGGTGTAAGTGCATTGAAACACATTGGTGTGTGTGTGTGTGTGTGTGTGTGTGTGTGTGTGTGTGTGTGTGTGTGTAAGGAGTCTGAGCAACAGCGTCTGGTTTCAATCAGCCTGCAGCCAGTGCCTACTTAATCTACAACATTAAAGTGCTGTCTAAAGCCCAGTGCTTACTTGACACACACACACACACACACACACAGCCTCCAAAACTATTGATGTTTATGAACACACTTAGGCTCACAAAATGTATTGAATGCTGTTTCAGCCTTTCCTCCGCTTCCCACGCAGATGTGCATGCACACACACCCACACTCCCATCCATGCACACCCCCACACCCACACCCACACACACACACACACACACACACACACACACATACAACCATTTTTCACTTAGCTAATGGCATTCCTGGAGCACAACATAGGCAAGGTGAATAGGGCAGGAGCTGAAGGTGTTGAGATTGCATTCCTCCTCTCCCTTCTCCTTTTCTGTCCAACCCCCACTGCCACACTCTAACAGTATCCAGCTGACAGCACTTGATTGGGCCTGCGTGTGTGTGTGTGTGTGTGTGTGTGTGTGCACGTGCACGTTTGGCGTGTTAGTATTAGACAGATAGATAGGTAGATGTTTAGATGAAGGTGGCAGAGTATAAGGATGTGTGAGAATTTATGGGTGTGTGTGTGTGTGAGGCTTAGGGGGCTGCAAACCTCCCTGACCTTAGCCAAGCTGAGGCATTAGCGTCATGTTTATCTTCCCCCAGCCGAGTGCCCCCCCCCCCACCTATCATAGAACTCACGCTGCGAAAATGAATGCGAGAGTGTGTGTGTGTGTGTGTGTATGGGAGTGCACGTCCAAATGCACGCGTGCTTGCATGACTGAGAGTATGTGTGTCAGAGGGCATGATTAACACACTCATTCTTGACTTGTGTATACAAAGTCGACCAGGTTTTAGGTCTGGTAATGTGAGCTCTACCGAGGGACTGGCGGTCTGAGCTGAGGGCTTTTCCTGGTTCTGGTCCATTTTTATAGGAGAGTGGGAAATCCAACCTACTCAACTACTTTATTAGATTCTGTTGTGTGTGGGTGTGTGTGTGTGTCCGGAGTGGGTAGAGAGTTGCAACATATACTGGGTTGGTGGTAGAAAAGCAGACATCCAAAGGGCGCCGGTTTGAATCCCTGGACCAACATCTACCATCAAAGAGTCCTTCAGCAAGACACTTAACTGGTGTGAAAGTTTGAAGCAGGCATTGGTCAGAAAACCTCTCCCAGGCAAATAAAGGTTAAAAAATAAAGTTATGTGAACTGAGCCACCAGGATGCCTCCAATCCTCCACATCCTTTTTTGGTGCTGGAAAAGTTTTGGCTTTGTCTTTTGGCTCTGATGCTGGGAGGTTAAATCAAGTCAGAGGTCTCAGAAGCTACTTAACCAGTCAGAGTGGATTGTATAGAGAAACACTTGACCGGCAGGATCTTAGAGTGATGCTATGGTGTGTGTGCCGGACAGAAATGAATAAGCATGCGCTCATACAGGACATACATTAAGATTAATATGCAGGTACATATTATGTCCATGCAAACCAAGATGCAGCACAGCCTGAAAGCATCCCGACTCGGGGTAGCGAAGGCTGGGGGAGCATTCCAGGATGGAGAGAGTGGAACAGCCCAACCCCCCCATCCTGTCTCACTGTGCCCCCTGCCCTAGATTCAATTGCAAAGCGTCGTATTTTTTCCATTTACTTTAATGGATAACACACATCCCTCTAGGAGCCTGGTGTGACACGCTCACACACACAAACATGCACAGACACACCGCGGCACGGTGCTCTGACCGGAGTCACTCTTACCTCACTACAACCATCACACTCCAAAATCCCGGCTGTTTTGGCCATTTGAACACTCCTCGAGCACACACACACACACACACACACACACACACAGCTGGTGTCATGAAGACAGATGCAGACACAGAAATAGCTGCTCTGTTGACAGTGTGGGGTCATAATAATTGGTGAGAAAATGGCTCAGCTGTAGACTCTCCCTCCCCTTAGACCCCACACAGAGGCACATGCTAGAATCCCCCTGATGTCTTCAACAGCGATAACAATCACAACCTCACTCCCAGTCTGAACAAGCCTATAGTATAGATGCACACAAAGAGACAGCACTAAGCAGGAAAAATAGCGGGGTACGCACCCATTAATTAATCAAACCTCGACATCTATTGGTGTTTTCACTGGCCTGTCATGTCACCGGTCACGTCAATTTTTAGATATTTGGCTGTCTCCATTGTAAAGAGACTCTGTTATGGTAAGAATTAATACCATAAGTAGTATCACCAATCAGATAAATGTACCTCACAACCACCCAGTCCTAGACCCAGTAAAACTGAGTATCATTTTTCAAAGCCTAGACAAGACTATCCACAGCTACACATGACCTTTGACCCCGAGAGGTTGGAGGGAACCTAACCAAACACGGCCCTGGAAGGCTCTCTATGTTTGTAATTCCATGTCTTTATTAGCTGGACGTGGGAGAGGCGGGTCCGGCGTCTAAAGTCAGCACGGCCTCGTCATTATCTGATGTTCCACTGGGTCAACAAGGATGCGACCAACGCTGAGTCATCAAACCACGCCGCGCGCCTGAGCACACACTCCCTCGCATCGGGATTATGAGGTAATGGGACGCCGCAGAGTTTGGACTGGGTCGGAGCTGCTGAGGTCGTCAAACAGCGCGGATCGGGAAAGACGAAGGGTATCTTGTGAAAACAGTCAAAGACAGAGAATGTCATTTGTTGTCACTGACAGAGAATAGACAGAGTGTGGACTCGTCTAGACGCATTCAAACAGAAATAAAGACGACAGCGCTCAGCAGGCATGTGTCAACATGTGTCACGCAGGATCTAAACAATGGCGCTATCTTTAGCAGAAGCCAACAACTGCTCATACATGGCAGTTAATAAAATCAACACTAGCCAACACACTGAAATCTACTGGGACCTGAAGTATGTATTAAGTAATGGTGAAAGACAAACTCTCTAACAGTAGCTCACTGTTCTCTTGCCTCCCGATACGACATTCTCTTCACCTTTTCTGTGCAACGTATAAACAGTCATCTTTTAATATGTCACAATGACACAGGTTGTAATGAATGTCGGCCGTCCACATTCTCTCTTTCTCTCTCTCTGTCGTTCTTGATCTCTTGCATGGGGTGAGTCAGGAATACATCAACCGCCTCATCTCGAAACTTTCGGGTGCCAATCAGCAGTGACAGACAAAGCCCTGCAGTGACACTCAGACAGAGCGAGGTCCGTTCCCATTTATGGAATGAAGCGTAGCCCTGATTTAATCGTACAGGTTTCCCCGCAGACTGTCTCTGCAGATAGCAGCACGCGTGAATAAACATGTCTGCATCGTCACAGGTTCACCGGGGTCGGCTCCTCCGCTGCTGAATGGGGTTCTGAGAAAATGAAACCTGGATTAACACAACCAGGATCGAGAATAGTGGGGACAAGGATAGTAACAGCATAGATTGTAATGTTTCCGTATGTCACTGAAGTTCTCTGTTTTGTCCATGCGAGTGTCCTGATTGTTCTTTATATCAATAATGTGATATTTTATTGATCCTTGTAAGGAAATGCTCTTTTTCCCCTCAACAAGGAGGTCAAAGGTCAGGGTCAGATATAGCACAAGTCTGTGAGTTCATCGAGTTTAACATAGGTTTAAAGTGCTGAGGTTTTGAAGGGTAAGCCAACTATATCGAATGCACAATAAGCACTATTGTGAGCCGAGACAGGAAGTATGACTATGGAGCATAAGGTTAGTTAAGATGCTGCTACAGTCTGACCTCAGAGTCACATGCAGTGCTTCGGATCCTCTCAATAACAGATTGGCTTATCAGCAAACAGCAGAAACGACTAGATTAGATTACATGCCATTGTCCTAAATGAGGGAGGATATACGCATAGCAAAATGACACAGGACACAGTTAAGTGTCAGTGCGTATGTGCGTGTGTATCCAGTGTGTTTATTTTATTATACACCCTGCTCTGTCATTCTGAAGCCATCAGACAAGCCGTGTATCTTCACTGAGAGTCAATCGCAGGGCAACCAGCGGTATTCACACTCAGTAATACCTCACCTACAAAGAGGATTACTTAAGCGTCTATATCATCATGCTCAAACATTGCGTTGCGTGTGCGGGAGTTAGTGTGTGTGTGCACATGTGTAGGAGAGAGGAGGCATGTTCTTTCTCTCTTCTCCATGTGTTGACAGAGCCGCCGGGCCGTATTAGCGGTCGGGCCCAGCCAGAGATAATGACGGTGAGGTCTGGGTCGGCCTGAGTCTGTCATCGGTCCTAACTTATCGCCATACACACACACACACACACACACACACACAGACGCAGTCCTGCCACTACAACACTGGACCAAACCTTCTGTCCTATCGGAGCGGACTTCTGACAATACTCTACTACGGGCTATTATTAGAAGCAACTCCGAAAATAGACTTTGGTACGCGGGCGCTATCACAGCGCTACGCTGAGCAGCTGTTTGTGATCAGGAGAGAGGAGGAAGGGAGGCCAGATGAGAGAGGAAAAAGAGGGAAGAAGACATGGAAGACTGCGCTGGCGCGAACCTACATAAACATCATTTCCTTTCCCTTCTCCCCAAACGGCTTGGGTTTCTTGGCGCACGGGACGGGAGCACTGAACACAAATACTGATATGTTCCTACACACACACACACACACACACACACACACACACAAGCGAACACACTTGCACATGCACACATACACACACACTCCACATAAATAGCGTTGGACTCTTGGGGTCCATTCTAATGTTAGCTGAAGACATATTTCTACTTTTAGACACTCAATAGCAGAGTTAAGCGTTCCATGTGTGCATACACTGTATGTGCGGGTGCCGAAGCATTGGCATTTACATCCCCATTGAAGAGGATGTCTGGGTACAGCTGGTTAGCTCTGTTTGGATCGCTGTGTGTATTTCCAGTGGAGATCTATCTGTGTCTTGTCTTCTGTCCCCGTCAGCTCAGCTGCGGTCTTAAAACAGCACCCACCACAGAACACACAGATCTACAGTATGTCCTTAGGGTTAAAAGTGGAGAGAGACAGAGAGAGAGACAGAGGAGTGATAGAGGCAGAGGGTGCCAGAGACACTTTTACAAGACCCTTTAAAATAAACACCTGCTGCTGTGGCTGAGGCGCCCGGGGGACAGCAGAGGTCCTGCAGTCTGTAACCGCCGCTGTGATTAGATAATGAAACGGAGCGGGCAAAGTTACAGCATCGCCCAAAAGACAACTGTTCCCCGAGTCCTCGTGTCTCAATTACCGCCACAGTATCTCCACACACACACACACACACACACACACAATACACACACGGACTATACAATGGGAATCGACCCCTCGCCACAGCTGAGAATGTCTGTCTTCCCAATCCCCCGGTCCAGCCCGCAGTGTTTTCATTCCAGCTGTGCTGTAAATCTTTCCTCTATCAAACGGCCGCGGAGCCCCGCTGATGCTTCAGATGGAGGCGGTAGCGGGCCAACTTTGGCTTATAGAGCTGGAAACGCCATTTCATTTCTACTTGCAATGGCTGCGCGAGCACAACAGCCATCCATCTTTTTTTATGTTGCGTTGCCGCCGGGGGAGGGGGGGGGGGGGGTTTGGGGGCCAGTTTTGACGCAAGGCAGACGCACACCAGCACACGCCGACACACACAGGTCAACACTTGACACCCGAACTTACACACATTATGCAGAACACATATATTCTCCTGCTCCTTGCCTCCAAGGAGTAGGGGAGGGAGGGATGGAAAGAGAAGGAGAGAAAAGAGGAAGACAAATCAGTTATACAGTAATGTCCAAAAAAGCTTTATTTATGATGTTGCTAGTCCATACATAGCATAACTACCTATTTAATGAGAAATCAATTGAAATGGAGGAAGATGGGAAGGCATGCAGAGAGAAATTCAGTATTAAAATGAATAATAATGGTTTATTAAGCTACAATGTGTGTATGAAGGCAGCTTCCAGTTTCAATACAGCATTCCCTGAGTCTTATAGTTATCAATGTTGCACTGCTCTATGGTATGGCGCCTCGAGGGGTGAAGGACATTCCAATGACAAGTGTGGAGTTGCAGGGAGCCTAAGAGGAGTGAAGACTAAAGGGATTCAAGAGGTAGAGGACCACCCATGAATTCATTAACATTGGCCTTTATAGGTCAACTATCGTATCAACACCAGCCTTTGCACAGAGACATTTTACTGAGCAAATGAAAGAGCAGAAACCTCAAACTAAAAACAACACATTTAGCTGTCTGTAATATTTCTACAGATCTGCAGATCCTCAAAATGTCTTAAATTATATAATCCAAAATCAAAGCTTTAAAACATCTTAAATACAGTTAATTGCAGCCTTTCAAGTCTTTCAAGTCTTACAGTTGGAAAGGTCTTTGCTCAGTCAGTGTACTTTTTTCAAGTGAGAGATCAACCTAGTTATGCCTTTTTCTTTCTTTTTTTTTACTTTTCAGCTTTATTTCTGTTTGTGTTCAATTGTATTTTAACAGCTATAAAAAGGTCTTAACTAGTATTATATTTAACTTGATGAAATGTGCAGACACCCTATGCACCTGTATCTATGAGTATCATACTTAGAGCAGTACACTTAGTCTTCTGCAACATTTCTCTGCTAACATAGCTAGTGTTCTCTGGCTTTGACTGGAAGGGCTCAACATGAAAAAAGGGGAAGGCAGACATCATATAAGGAGACTCCCCATTGATACCAAAGTTAAAATTACATTTTCTGTCTCTCTTTCTGCTGAAGCTTTCACAACTTTTGCTGTTCTCCGACGATAAATGCAACACTTTTGTCTCGTCCTGTTGTTATTTGTGAGAAACAGCTGCATGACCATTAGAATACACTTGCTTTAAACTATTAGCTTTATATGTATTATCTGCTTTGGAGAGTTTTGCGTATTTGTGGTGCAGAAAAGTACACGGCAACTCCTTGGCAGTTTCAAATGTGTACTGACAGCCTGTTACCAAGTGGTAATGCTGGCTTGTTAGCTATTGTTTTGTTTTTTGGACATCTCCGCTATGCCACATAAGTCACTTTTTGGGTTATGCATGGTTGTGCAGCTGTCTGAAAATGCAAACATAAAGAGTTTGTATTGTCAATGACAGCACTTGTATTATGTAATACCTTTCACTGAAACTCAAAATGAGTGATGAAAGACTGAGTCAGAAATGATGGAAAGTGGGCTTCTTAACATTACTGGCAATGGGGAGAACCTCTTCCCTTCCCCTCGCTTCTGGGTTGGTACTGTACTTCGTTTCCATCTATTCTAAGTCAAACTGGCATCGCTTACAGGAGAGTCCTGATGAGTGTTGGCGTGCACCAGCCAGCTAACAGCAGGGTATATGTATATCCAGATTTTGGCTTGCATGACCCCTCTAAAAGTAGTATCCCAAAATCTGTCTGTGGCTACGGCTAGCGGAGCTATGAAGGCCTGGATCCGCAGTGGCATCGCTAAACAAACACAACGTGGAGGTCTGGCTTCGCTTTGGCTGACGGACGTCATTATGCACATCGATTAAAAACAAACACACGGCGAGGGAGAGAGAGAGAGAGAGAGAGAGAGAGAGAGAGAGAGAGAGACGTCCAGCTTTTCAGTGTGGGCCTAGGGGTGGAAAATCCCCATCAGACAGAAAGAAAGAGACAGGGGAAGAGAGGGAGAAACAGTGAAAGAGACAGAGAGAGTACAGTAGCTACCTTTGGGTGATGGACAGGATAGTTTCATTTTGATGTTTGTTGAACCTGTTTAGTATTGTATGCTGCGTTAACTGAGCTGTCTGATGCCAACTCTCTACCTTCTGCCTTCAATAGTCTTTCGCTTTCTCCCTCTCTTTGTCTGTCATAGAGAAACAGTGAAAGAAGAGAGAGAGGGGATTATCCAGGCTCATCCAGCCGGCTCTATTACTGTTATTAGTGGAGAATAGCCAGGACTCTTCAGAGACCGCCCCCCCGTCTCTCCCTCCCCAAGTCTAAACAGCCGTGCCCTAACATTGTCCAGATTGACAAAACAGCCACTATTACCACGTTACGCCTGATCAACAATTACAAGATTTAAGATATCTATTGCCTTCTGAGCAGCTGAGCACACAGGATTGCTTACTTGTTCAGTTCAGTCAGTTCTGAAAGACGCAGAGCATCATTTAACACTGCGGAGTAAACCGCTCCATAAAAAACACAGACTCAAGATAGCTGGGACAGAAAATAATAATGCGTTACCACATCACATCAACCGCTGAGCACACACTGAAATTTATATCCAGTATCTATGAATCTATGATAGGCAAGTCAGCAGTTCCCACACAGGGAGAAGCAGGTCTACTATGTCACATGAGAGCTCGTATGAACATAAATGACTACATGTATTAGCATTGAAGCTAATCACAACCCCCCCAGCCACAACACACACACACACACACACACACACACACACACACACACACACACACACAAGCACCCTTCAAGAGTAGCAGGACCCAATCGGGCGCTGGTGTCACGTTGCAGACAGGAAACAGATGGCCTGCTGGGAGAGAGGAGAAAAAAAAGCATGCCAAAGAAGGCCAGAGAGAATGCCTCCCTCCCTCGCTCCCTCCCTCCCTCGTTCCCTCCATCATCCCTTCATCCATGGTTGGAGGGAAGAGGAAGAGGGAGGCCGTGGTGGTGTTTGGAGGCTGGATCAGCAGGCGCTGGCTGGAGATCAGAGTGATGGCGTTCTCTGTGAGATCTCCAAATAACAGCCCCGGCAAGGCTCGACTGTGCGGGGCCGGGCTGGGATGCTATTTAAGACGTAGGACACATCCCAAGGGGGCGAGAATACAATTCAGGAAAGGATATTGCTGTCGTGTGCTGCATTTAACATGACCCTCCATACATTTACAGCACAGTATGGGAGAGAGAATAGGTGATCTGGCTCATTCTGTACAGTCCCATGGTGCATTCCTGGGGATGATGTGTAGTTTATTCTAAATACAAGGATGAGAGAGGATGGTGGTACTTCATCGTTAAAGTTACATTTCCACAATAATGCAATGTTTAATTCCTTTTATTTATTAGATACTGCTCAATAAAGAACAGATGGAGAAAATGATTTGTAGAAAAGTGAAGTGATATGGAGAAGTGTCTCACTTCTTCTGTTTGACCTGAATTTTCCTTATGATGATGAAAATGTTGCATGGAACATTGTCGCTTATTAGAATACAGTGGTACCTGAATACCACCAGACACGGCCAGAAAATGACCTAAAAACCCCACTTCCACAATACATCCTATGACCTTTTCCCTGGAAAATAAGCCTCACCCGTCAGCTGTTGATGACAGATAACCTTTGACCCTGGAAACAGTAATCACAGGTCAATAGTGTCTTGAGTAAGGCCGCCCTCCGCAG